>NC_092872.1:669460677-669772427 GCF_028372415.1 Notamacropus eugenii
CAAACCATTTTTCAAAATAAAGTCAAAATGGATACATGACCTAGATATAAAGAGAGATTTTACAAGAAAAATAGAAGAACATGAAACATATTACTTATCAGACTTATGGAAAGGTGAATAATTTATCATTAAACAAGAGATAGTAAAGTTAGGTATAAAATGAATAATTTCAATAACATTAAATTAAAAAGGTTTATACAAAGAAAGCAAATATAACCAAGATTAAAAGAAAAGTAGAAAATTAGGGAAATTTAATAGGCAGTTTATTAGACTATGGTTTTTATCTTAAATATAGAAAGACTCATCAAATCTATAAGGATATGAGTCATTCTCCAATTGATAAATGGTCAAATAATACTAATAGGCAGTTTTCTAATGAAGAAATCAAAACAATTTAGAAGTATATTAAAAGCCCCAAATCACTATTGACTAAATAAATGTATATTAAAGACAACCTTGTGATATCATTTTTACATTTATTAGATTGGTTAAAATGCCAGGAGGGGGGTGGGGCCAAGATGGAGGAGTAGAAGGACAGACATGTAAAAACTCTCCCCATAGCCAATTAAATATCTGTAAAAAAAAGACTCTAAACAAATTCTAGAGCAGCAGAAGTCACAAAACAACAGAGTAAAAGAGATTTCCAGTCTAAGGCAGCCTGCAAGACCAACAGGAAAAGTCTATTGGGAATAGAACAGACCTCATCCCAGCCTTGGTCATGCATGCCAGCAGGGGCATGACCAGAACAGGCCTCAGGGAGCAGAATCCCCAGCAGTTCCCAGATTGCTCAACCCACAAACACCAAAGACAGATTCAAAGGTCAGTGAGAAAGCTCCTTTACTTGGGTGAAAAGGGAACATGGTCTGGCCAAACCTGCAGTAGTCACTGCAGCAGCAGCATCCATTTTTGTATCCCTCTGCCTAAAGCCCTTGGGAGAATTAGGCCTCTAATTCTCAGCCCTAAGTAGTAGTCCAGGGATGAGGAAGAGTACTGATGTGCTGGAGCTGGTGGAGGCTTTGGAAAGGGAGTTCTACTCGCACATCCTGAACATGCAGTAGCTCCCAGACCAGAGCACAGGCCAGGGGTAAATCCTCTCTCTTGACTGTGCCATCTTTGAAGAACTGAGAATTTTGAGATCTCTAGAGTATACCCTCCTCTTGACAAAGAATTCAAAAGTCAAGTAATGGACTGAAAAAATGGCACAAAAGGGGAAAAAAGACTAAAGAAGGCTACTTTCTTGGTGAACAGGCTTCTACATTAAGGGATCAAGGGCTTGGAATATGATATTCCAGAAGTCAAAGGAGCTAGGATTAAAACCAAGAATCCTGTACCCAGCATAAAGGAGTATAATATTTCTGGGGGAAAATGGTCATTCAGTGAAATAGAAGACTATCAAGCATTCTTGGTGAGAGACCAGAGCTGAATAGAAAATTTGACTGTCCCACACAAGAGTTAAGAGAAGTATGAAAAGGTAAACAGGAAAGAGAAATCCTAAGGGATTTAATCAAGTTAAACTGCTTACATTCCCACATGGAAAGGTCATATTTGTAACTCTTGAAACTTTTCTCAGTATTTTGGTATTTGGAGGTATTACACACACACACACACACACACACACACACACACACACACACATATTATATAGACAGAGGACACAGGGTGAGTTGAATAGGAAGGGATGATATCTAAAAATATAAAATTAAGGGGTGAGAGAAGAATATATAGGGAGGAGAAAAGGAGAAATGGAATGGTGCAAGCTATCTCTCATAAAAGAGGTAAGAAAAAGCTTTTTCAATGGAAGGGAAAAGGGGGGAGGTGAGAGGGAAAAAGTGAAGCTTGCTCTCATCACATTTGGCTTAAGGAGGGAATAACATGCACACTCAATTTGGTATGAAAATCTATCTTACACTACAGGAAATTAGGGGAGAAGTGGATAAATGTGGTGGGTGGATGATAGAAGGGAGGGCAAATGGGAGAAGGGAGTAATTAGAAAGGTCAAAAGAGAGAATAGAATTAATGGGGGGCAGGATAGAATGGAGAGAAATATGGTTAGTCTTACACAACATGAATATTTTGGAAGTGTTTTGCAAAACTACATATATATAGCCTATATTGAATTACTTGCCTTCTCAGTGGGGATGGATGAGAAGGGAGGAAGGGAGAAAAGTTGGAACTCAAAGTTTTAGGAACAAATGTTGAGAACTGTTCTTGCATGCAACTGGAAAATAAGAAATACAGGTAATGGGGTATAGAAATCTCTCTTGCCCTACAAGAAAATAGAGAAGATGAGGAGAAGGGAAGGGAGGGGTGTGATAGAAGGGAGGCCATATTGGGGGAAGGGGTAATCAGAATGCAGAGTGTCTTGAGGTGAGTGGAGGGGAGAGATGGGGAGAAAATTTCAAACTCAAAATTTTGTTGAAATGAATGTTGAAAACTAAAAATAAATAAATAAACATTAAAATGCAAAAATAAAAATTCAATTCCAGGAGGGGAGAATGTTGAAGAGGAAGTAGAAAAATTGGGACACTAATTCATTATTGGTGGAATTATAAAATACTAGAAATATTTTGGAGGACAACCTGGAATTATGCTCAATGCTTATTAAATTACCTAGTAATTCTACTACTTGGTCTTTTTCTACAGATGATTAAAGAAAAAAGATGAAGAACCTATATGTTCTAAAATATTCATAGCAGCAATCTTTGTGTTGGTAAAGAAATGGACATTTCAGGGATGCCCAGGAATTGGGGAATTGCTAAAAAAGTTGTGGGGTATAATTCCAATGGAATACTACTATGTCATAAAAAATGATGAGCTCGATTATCTTTGAAAAAAAAAACATGAATAGACTTGCATGAAATAATGAAAAGAGAAATGAGCAGAACCAAGATAACACTGTATACAGTAACAGCGGTATTGTGTTAAGAATGACTTTGAGCAAATAAGGTATTTTGTCTGTTGTTAATAACCAAATTAACCATAAAGGACACATGAAGAAACCTGCCATCTGCATCTGGAGAAAGAATTGATAATTAGAAGTATGTACAGAATGATTTTACATATTTGTATCTAATGGTAACCATCTCTTCTCTAGGAGGAGGGAAGAGAAAAATAAAAAGAATAGAAATGCACATGATAATTTTGCTGTATATTTGAAAGGAATAGCAAACTGCATAGTGGATTTGCAGTTTCATGTACAATCATCTTTTTTTATTTTATTATATTATAGACTAATAATTAACACCAAAAAAACACAGGTGCTCCATCAGCCACCACCACACCATCCATATGGTACAAATGGTACGATACAAAGACACTCTCAAGATCTCTCTCAAGAACTTTGGATTTGACTGCGCAATGTGGGAGACACTAACACAGAATTGCTCAGCATGGTGTGCCCACATAAGAAAAGGTGTCATGCTCTTTAAGCAAAGAAGAATTGAGACAGAACAAAGTAAATGCAGGATATGCAAATTTAGGATATTCATCCCATATAATTCTTATGGACTATCTGTGCCCAACTTGTGGTAGAATATTCAGAGCTCATATTGGTCTGATCAGTCACAGTTGGACACACTGAAATTCCACTTTACAACAGAGATGTCATTTTGGTTCTCTTTGAAGACAAAGGACAACAACCATTATATTATTGTTGGGGGTGTAAGCTCAGTTCCATGTGGACAGTCTCGGGCGGGTAAAGGTGAGGACTTCTAAACCTTAGAGTTCTCATGAGGCCCCCCAGGGAACAGCAGGGAATTGAGGTGTGAGACCGGGCTATCTCATGCATTTCCACCTCTTCCCCGTGGGAAACGTGCTGGGAGAGAGCATCCCTGCCCTCGAGATTGGCCCGGATCTGAGCACACCTACTGTTGTCTAACAGGCACGGTATTCAGGTGCAAACTATGCAGCAGGAGAGCTTAAGCAGGGTCAGGAAAGCCTGAAGGCGCTCTTAGCACTGAGGGACCCTTACAGGACAGAAGGCCCCTCTTCCTTCTCTCCTCTCTTCGCTGTTCCCTCCCCCCTCTCTCCCCACTTCCACTTCTGCTGTCATTCTCTTACTGTAAGATCTTTGCCTCCTTGGGAGATTTCTCTCTCTCTCTTAAGGAAGAGCTCCCCCTGCACATGTAACCAAGACCCTGAATAAAGCCTAACCCTTGTTCGACTCCGGAAAGTCTCTTCTCTCATACGTTTATCCGGTTTGGCCAGCCGAAGACCTGCGATAGGTAAGGTAAGACTCGGGTAGCCCTCAGGCCTCTAGGCCTGGCATATTATGAAAATGAATTTTTATGCAACAAATTAAAAATAAAATAAATTTTAAAAACTGCAGATGAATTTTTTATGGTGCTTTGAAGTGTGTAAACTGCTTTATATATATTATTTTATAACTGGCCATTTCATGACCAGCTTCTCCCCAAATGGATCTGCACCCTCACAACATGACTTTCAGAGATCAGGTTCACGGTCCTTGGGTAATCCACTCAGTTATGGAAGTCCTGTCCTGAAATCTCATGTGTGGCTAAGTAAGTGAGTGCAAATTCACTTACCCCACTATATACAGCTGACCACAGAGAAGACCACACTTCATTTGCCATTTTGCTGCTCACCAGACCATTTTGCCTTTTGCCCTGACACTAAGTAATTCTGTTTCTACAGGGTCTTACACCTTCTTCTCTGAGCAGAATAACCTGTTATCTCTGGAAAGGGGAGTTTGATTCTCCTATTAATCTGTTCATTATACCTATAATTCCAGACCAAAATTGCCTTCCATACCCACCATTCTCCTCGCTATGTGGGATTCCCCTTTTATTTATTTTTTTTGGGGGTGGGATTCCCCTTTTAGAATGAAAGTTTCTTGAGGTCAGGGACTATCGTTCTTTATATTCATTGAGTTTCACCTACTATCACTTAGCTGCTTTATCATTCATTCAATCATTCATTCATTCATCATTGGTTTCAGCTCTTTTTAAAAATGTAATTGATTTATTTGTTTTCAGTTTTCAACAATCACTTCCATAAGTCTTAAATTTTCTCCCCCTCCCTGTGCCCTTCGCCTCTGAAATGACTTGCAATCTTATATGGATTCTACACATACATTCTTACTAAGCACATTTACACATTAGTCATGTTGCATAGAATAATTAAAATGAATGGGAGAAAACATGAGAAAAACCAAAACAAAACAAAACATAACAAAAGAGAAAATAGTCTGCTTTCATTCTGCTTTCCAGTTCTCCAATTCCACAGTACTTTCTCTGGATGTGGATGGCACTTTGCCTCAAAAATCCTTTGGGAATAATGTAGGTGCTTGCATTGCTGTGAAAGTCTTAATCCTCCCTCACTGTGGCTGTTACTATGCATAATCTACTTCTGGTTCTGTTCATTTCCCTCCGCATCAGTTCATATAAGTCTCTCCAGGTTTTTATGAAGTCTTCCAGTTCTTATAGTATTCCATTACATTCATATACCACAATTGGTTCAGCCATTCCCCAATTGATGGGCATTACCTCAGTTTCCAGTTTTTGGTCACTACAAAAAGAGCTACAATAAATATTTTTGTATATGTGGGACCTTTTCCCCATTTTTATGATCTCTTTGGAATACAGCCTCAAAGTGATTTTGCTGGGTCAAAAGATATGAACATTTATGTAGCCCTTTGGGCATAGTTCCACCTTGCTCTCCAGAATAGGTGGATCAGCTCACAACTTCACAACCAATGAATTAGTATTCCAACTCTCCCAAATGTTCTCCAACATTTATCATCTTCCTGTTAGCCAGTCTTATAGGTGTGATGTGGTACCTCAGAATTGTTTTGATTTTCATTTCTCTGATCAATAGTGATTTAGAGTTTTTTTTTAATATAAGTATAGATAACTTTAATTTCTTCCTCTGAAAACTGCCTATTTATATCCTTTACATTGGTTTGAGTTCTGTTCTGACTCAGTGAAAACAAAAAAAAAGCTATTCACTTGTACTCATAAATTGTTCTTTCATGTAATCATATATCTTTAGATAAATACATGTATAAATGCTATGCATGTCTATATACATTGTATGCAAATACTTGTACATATATACTGATTTTAGAGTGAATGGTCTTAATTTCAAAGCCCTCCTTCAAACTGTTGTCAAGACCATATTTGGCAATGTGTTCCCATCATGTAGCATATTTGTAAATTTTGTAGATCATATGGTAGGGGAACTACTCTGAGGTGGTGGTTAGGAATGAGAGGGGAGAGAGAGAGAGAGAGAGAGAGAGAGAGAGAGAGAGAGAGAGAGAGAGAGAGAGAGAGAGAGAGAGAGAGAGAGAGACACAGAGAGAGAGAGAGAGAGAGACAGAGACACAGAGACAGAGACAGAGACAGAGAGACAGAGAGAGACAGAGAGAGACAGAGAGAGAGAGACAGAGAGAGAGAGAGACAGAGACAGAGAGAGACAGAGAGAGAGAGACACAGAGAGAGAGAGAGAGAGAGAGAGAGAGAGAGAGAATTAAAACAACTCTGTTATACTCATTTTTAAAAATCAGAAACCTTTAACAAAGTAACTCTATTTACATTTAAGCGACTCTACTTCATCTTTTTTTCCCCATTTCTGCACATCTTTTAGAATAGGAAATTGAGAAACCATCTAGCCCAACTCATTCACCACCCCCATTTTGCAGATGTGAAAACTGAGACCCAGGGAGGTCAAGTGAATTCAGGGTGGGTCACTTAGGTAGTAATTCACAAAGGTGGGCTTTGAATTTAGGACCTCTGGCTTTAGATTCAGTGCTCTTTCCCTTGTACTCTGTACAATGTACTCACTATATCAACTGTCCTGATTCTTCAGGTAGTATCAAATCAAGTGGAAAATTATTTTCTCAGAACTATAAAAATAACAAACTATTTGAAATACACTCAGTGGAGCCTTATTAAGGGTATATCTAACTTGAATTCAAATTAGAGGGGAAAAAGAATGCTACCTTTAATAGGGACAGGATCATGTCATGCTGATCTTGTCATTTTGGCAAGCTTGAAATGCTCTGCATGATAATGTTTGAAGCCTAATTGCCATTCATTAGATGAGAATAATAACTGAGTAGGTATTTGTGCAGGCCTAAAACATGAAGAAAATATGATCCTATGAAATGGTTCTCAGACTAGAGAGAGGAAGAATATTGTATTGATAAGTGTTGAACTTAAGAACTAAAAGTCCTGGATTTGAATGCTATATTTGTGATTTCAAATTTCAATTAAGACAATTTAATTTTTTAATCTATTAAAGAAGAATAAATCACCTTTTCATTGTCCCAAGGACAGTGCAAAGAAGAAAAAAATTATGAACCTTAATTTGCTTTACAAGTGCAAGTTAGCAATATTCTCTAACAAAATATGGTGAAATGGTTAGTGTTCCAAACTTGGAGATAATCAAGAAAATTTGGGTTGAAGTCCCTTTATAGACACTTTGGAGCATGATCTTATGCATGCCACTTAATTTCTGTGCTTTAGTCAACTCCTTAGAGCTTGCTAGGAGCAGTGGATAGAGCATAGGCTGGGGAGTAAGCAAGACCTGAGAACAAATCCACTCCAGCACTTATTGTGTGTGAAAAAGGGTAAGATATTTTATGCCTCAATTTTCCTGTGAGGGTTATAGCACCTATCTCAGAGCTGTTGTGATGATTTATAAAAACTATATTATTGCTAGTTCTGATCTTACTAGCTCAAAAGTGGGTTGTTGATCTCTATTGGTAGAGGGAATTTCTGTCCCAGAATTTTTCATATATGGAACATTATATAGTTTTTGGAGAATTATAGTCTATTTTTGGACTTGGAAGGGACCCCAGAAATTACCTAGTCTGATTCATGCTGCAACAGAATTGGGTTAGAATGTTAACCATTCTTGGAAGGTAAGTTGTTTTTCTAGTGTGGCTGTTTTGTTTCTTTAAGTCACTTCTCCAGTCTCCCATCTATAGGGATGATGGCTAAAAGAAAGGTGCATTTTTCATTGTATATCTGAAATATGCTGAGACAACAGCAAGAAGAAAAAGTTTAGGCAATTCTGAACTTCATTAAGAAATAGCAATCAGATGACAATAGTCCTGATGTACTCTGTCTTGGTTAGACCACAACTGGTGCTTTGTATTAAGTTCTGGGCACCATATTTTAAGAAGAATGTTAATAGATTGTGGACCATTTAAAGGAAGTTGACACCTTTGATTAAGGTATTCAATGTCATGTCATATGTGAATCAACTGAAATAATTAGAAATATTTTACCTAGAGAAAGGAAGATGATTTAAGAAAAGACACAAAACTCAAAAGAAATTCATATTCATTTATTCATCCTAAAATGAGAAGTAGGAATCATGAAAGGAAGTTGCAAAGGGGCAAATTTGGGCTTGAAAGAAGAAAAATGGACTACTGGTATGATTATACAAAATCTGCTTACCTTAGGAGATATTGGATTACCTCTCATGGAAAATGTTCAAGGAAAGCCTGACTCCTATTCACGATTCTCTAGAAAGGATTCTTGTTCAGGTTTGATCTTTATCCAGGGCTAAGAAATTTTTTTCTTATAAAGCAATGAACAAAACAACAAGTATTTATCAAATGTCTAAAGTGACACATTCCTGATCTAAGTATTAGGAAACTTTTATTCATATTAACCCAAATTTTGCCTTTATAGTTTTCATCCTTTTCTCCTCATTCTAACATCTTAGAAAACAAAACAAGTTTATTCAACTTTCCATGTAGCAGCCCTTGCAATATTAAGGAGAGATATCATTACCTCTCCTTTCTCTACCAACAGTTACTCTCAACCACTAGTCTTCACTTATAGGGTATATGTGTGAGTTCATAAATGTGAGTATGTGTATATATCTATATACACATATGTATATGTAATGTGAAACTGGCCTTTTGAACATTGCTACATTCACTTCCAATTTTTCAAATTTCAAAATTATCCTTTTTTATTATGAAGCTCCAATGAAAGGGCTTAATTTATATTTATCCCTAAACAGTCCATTAACTATTTTTCTTGTGAGAATTTTGAGATTTTTAGCTATATATTAAAAGCATCAAAATGATTTTGTTCCCAAGATTTTTGAAGGTATGTGAATTTAAAAATGGATATAAACATTTTTGTTGGAGACTGTTATTTCTGATGGCAATATGATTTTCTCTGTCCCATAAATTGGGTATAGATTTGAGACACAAGTTTGCTGTTACTTCACTCTCTCTTTCCTTTTCATATTGTCTTATATATTTGTCTAAGAGGGAGTGCCAACATCACTTGTGGTGGTCTATTGAACTAACATTAAAACAACTCAAAAGGACTAGTAATAATGATATTGTATAAGGTCAACGTGTGCTCTCCTATGGCATCTGCTAATGTTCTGCTCTTTTTGTTTTATTCAAAATAAAAGTAGCAATTTTTATTGGGGGATTAAAAAGATGGGTAGCTTGACTGATATTGTTTGAAAGAAAAATATAATTTGAGAAAACATGCATCTTAATTTTCTGAATCTTTTCTAGTCATCACAGTTAGAGAGCTGACCACTGTAGGAGTTTTATTTCAGTTCTACAAAAATAAATTTGCATAGTTGGGTATAATAAAGCTGAAGATGGAAAAGGATATTTTTTTTATTCTCAACAGTTTCCAAGATCCTGCCTCTTGCTTTAATTCAAATTTAGTAGAGATCAAACACCGTAGGTCCATAGAAAGATGCATGACTACAAATTTTGATTTGGTGGAATTAATTATTAACTTTAATACTTGTTGGTAAGTAGAGGGAATATTTTTAGAGTTTGCATTTTTTAAATTAATTTCATGAAATCCAGTTGCATCATCTGCAAATAGGGTAATAAACAAAGAGGTATTAATTGTCATGCCTTGAAATATGAAGTGATTTTCAGGGTAACCACTAGTAGGTCTAATAAACGCACACACACACACACACACACACACACACACACACACACGCACATACTTGTAGAGAAATGGCAGTTTTGTTACAGCCCTGGACTTGAATTCCAGGTCCAAAAATCTTTGATTGCTCACATATACACGCTTTAGTTTTCTCATAGGGAGAGTTAATTATGTGGAAGAAATTTTCTCCCGGTTACGTTTTTTTTAAATTCTAATAGTTTACCAAGAAATCCTCATTCAAGATACTAAAAATGTTTAGACATCTAACATTTGTCTAAATATGGGTAATAACTAAATTCAAAACAGTACATTAAATTTACCCTACTTGTATTATTTGCAAAGCGTCTGAATCGTCGAATCGCATATTTGAAACTTGAAAATCACTGACACTGACCTTCTCATTGTATGCTAAGGAAACAGAGACTCCAAGAAATGCACAAAGTTATCTTGTAAGGCAAGGTTTGACCCCACTTCCTTACTCCAAGTCCAATGACACATCCTCTTGAGCTGTTCATGAAAAATTTGTTTTTGTCATGACTAGGATATACTCTGAATATGTTGTTTAGCCTCTTTATGGACATGAATTCAAATAATTTCATTCCTTGACTAAGAAATCACATAGGCTTTATTTATTTAAATTTCTTTTGGAAAACTTATTCAGTTTTAGTAACATTAGGTGTGTCTGTCTTTCCATTACTCAGGACTTTCCCAAACTACTGAAATGCTATTGAATTCCACAAAATATTTGAAATAAAAAAAATTCTAAGTAAACCACTATATCCAGATATGTACTATTTCATATATTTTATGGAATATATATTTTATGGAATTATGGAATATTTTATGGAATATAATTTATGGAATATGTACATAAATATTCACACACTTGCATGAGTATGTATATGTATGCATGTATTTATGTATGTCTTTTCCTAATTATTTCTCTCTGGTTAGGGGATTTTATCAATAAGAATAAATTACTGATTTATCTAAGAGAAAGCCTAGAAGTTTATTGCTTTTTCATAGTCATGTTAGATGTCAGAAACGTTGAGTAGCATGCTATTTTATAACTTCTTATTTTCCAGACCCCATATAGGCCCAAGCTCTATTTTTGAGCTAAATTGTTCAGACAGCCATGAGTCTAAGAGTTTCTTTGATCTTTTGTCCTACCGTTAAAAAGCAATAGTAAAACTTCATTGGGATAGGGAACTCCCTCCAATCAGGTAGATAAACAACCTGTCCTTAATTTATAGTCTTAGAATATATAATTCAAGGCATCAAGAGGTTAAGTGACTTGTTTATGAACCATGAAAATTAAGTCCATGGAAATTATTTTTGAATATCATTCTTTCATTAATATATTAGCCTCTAATTTCATTCTTCTCTTTCTATAGACTTTTTGTCTTCCAGATATATGCCAATGACATATATCTGAGGAGACCTATGACTGCTTCGGCATTAAAATATCCCTCCACTACAATCAGCACCATTATGTTCTTATTTGAGGTCCAGGCAAGGTCTGAGTA
This sequence comes from Notamacropus eugenii, assembly GCF_028372415.1. Classification (NCBI taxonomy): domain Eukaryota; kingdom Metazoa; phylum Chordata; class Mammalia; order Diprotodontia; family Macropodidae; genus Notamacropus; species Notamacropus eugenii. The sequence goes on from NC_092872.1 coordinate 669,472,109, forward strand.
CATTTTTTTCTTCCCATTTTGGTAAAAAACAGCAGCAGCAGCAACAACAACAATTAAACTTCACAGTATTGATGGAATTAAAATATTCTCCCATCTTTGAATAAATTTTAAATGGGCTTTTTTATATTCTTGGCTAGATCCTTAATCTAAGTGGTATAAATATCCCACTTTGACACGATGAATAATTCTTTCATGCATTTTCATCCTATGTGATTTCTAACAAAGGCTTTCCACAAATCTTTCATAGTGCATTCATCTAATGTATTGGGAGCTTTGCTCTGTGTCTTTCTCTGCCTCAGGTATAAAACAATAGCATCTGATCTAGATATCTATTATCTGTCATTCTCAGAGTATGATGGGCTTATCTTGTCTCATATGTCTTCTTTGGGGCCAATCTTGGTCATCCTAATTTCACAGCATTCAGTTTATATTATATATACATATAATAATAATAAAAATATAATAATATTATATGTAGTTATTTTTACTTTTGTTTTTGTTTTCCCATTTACATTGTTGTTACTATGATAGTCCCTGGTGGAAGAGTGGAGATGGAAAAGGAAATAAGTATAAACATATGTATATGTGTGTGTGTGTGTGTATACACACACACACACACACATATATATATATCACTTACTCTGTGCCAGACACTGTGCTAAGCACTTCTTTTGTTATCTCATTTGATTTTGTAGTACTAGTTACAATGTTGCAGTCAATAGTAGTTTTCCTAGTTCTCGTTATTTAATTTTTCAATAGTTCACGTCTTTTGCTTTTTCTGTATACTTCTAATTTCTCGTCATAATGGCATGATATGACATGCGTGTTCTACAGTTTCTTTGACCATTCACCGTCTATGGGTATCTGTCTTGTTTGCAATTCCTTACTACTTCAAAAAGTGTGTTTACACATATTTTGATGATGACCCTCTTGTTTATATCAATGATATCTTTGATTTATTTTGTTGTTCTTGATTCTTCATTTATGAAGAACATTTGCAACAGCAACAACAGCTACAATATTGCACTAAAAATGTTATCTTTAGCAATAAGAGAAAAAAAAGAAATGGAAGGAATTAGAGTAGGCAATGAGGAAATAAAGGTATCACTGTTTACAGATGATACGATGACCTATTTGGAGAATCCACTAAAAAAACAGTTGAAATAATTAACCACTTTAACAAAGTTTCAGGATACAAAATACACTCACTTAAATCATTGATATTTCTACGTATTGCTAACAAGGCCCAGTAGGAAGAGGTAGAAAGAGAAACCTCATTTAAAACAATTATAGACAATATAAAACATTTGGGAGTCTATCTGCCAGCACACACCCAGGAATGATTTGAATGTCATCACACAACATTTATTACAAAAATACATGCAGACATAAATAATTGGAAAAATATCAGTTGCTCACGGCTAATATAACGAAAATGACAATTCTACTTAAATTGATCTGCCTATTCAGGCCATACTAATCAGACTAATTAAAAATCATTTTACAGAGCTGGAAGAAATAACTAAATTCACCTGGAAGAACAAAGGTAAAAAAAAAAATCATGGAAGTTAGTGAAAAAAAATGCAAAGGAAAGTGGCCTAGCCACACCAGATTTAAAACTGCATTATAAAGTACCAATTATCAAAACTATTTGATGCTGGCTAAGAAACAGAGTGGTGGCTCAGTGAAATAGATGAAGTATACAAGGAACAATAGTCAATGATTATAGTTTGATTATACAATGATTATGCTGTTTGATAAATCCCAAGAATCCTTCTGGGATAAGAACTCATTATTTGACAAAGACTGTTGGGGAAACTGGAAAATAGTATGGCCGAAACTAAGCACAGACCAACATTTTATGGCACATTCCAAGATCAGGTCAAAATGAATACATGATCTGGACATATAAAGTGATACCATAAGCAAATTAGGAGAGCAAGGAATAGTTTACCTGTCAAATTCTATAGAGAAGGGAAGAATTTATAACTAAACAGGAGACAGAGAATGCTATCAAATGCAATATTTCTAATTAAGTTTACATTAATGCAAAATGTTTTTGCACAAACAAAGCCAATTCAGTCAAAATTAGAAGAGAAGTAGAAAGATTGGAGACATTTTTTACAGCCCATATCTCTGATAAAGGCCTCATTTCTAAAATATAGAGAGAGTTGAGTCAAACCTTTAAGAATAAAAGTTATTCCCCAGTGAGAAATGGTCAAAGGATAAGAACAAGCAGTTTAAAGAGGACGAAATTAAAACTATAGTAATATCTAAAAATGCTCTTAATCACTACTAATTAATAAAATGCAAATTAAAATGACCTGAGGCATCACCTCACATCTATCAGATTGGTTAATGATAAATGTTGCAGAAGACGTGGGAAAATTGGAACACTAATGCTTTGTTGGTGGAGTTTTAAACTGCATCAACCATTATGGAGATCAATTTGGAACTATGCCCAAAGGACATAAAACTGTGCATACTCTTTGATCCATCAATACCATTACTAGGTCTGTATCCAAAAGAGATAATTAAAAAGGGAAAAGGACCCACAAGTACCAAAATATTTATAGCAGATTTTATGGTGATGGCCAAGAATTAGAAATTGAGGGGATGCCCATCAACTGGGGAACAGGTGAACAAGTTGTGGTATACAAATGTAATGGGATACCACCGTTATTAAAAAAAAAAAAAAAAAGATGAGCATGTGGATTTCAGGAAAAAAACTGGAAAGACTTGTATGATCTGATGTTAAGTGAGAAAAGCCAGAGAACATTGTACACAGTAATGGCAACACTCTGTGATGACCACCTCTGATAAACTTAGCTCTTTTCAGCAATACAATGATCTAAGACAATTCCAAGAGTCAAGATGGAATATGCTATTCACATTCAGAGAAAGAACTATGGCATCTGAATGCAGATCGAAGCTCAATGTTTTCCATTTATTTTCTTTCTTGTGCTTTTTCCCTTTTGTTCTGATTCTTTCAAAACATGACTAATGTGGAAATGTATGTAATATGATTGTACAGATATAGGTTATATCAGATTGCATGCCATCTTTGGGAAAGAGGAAAAGAGAGAGGGAGAAAAAAATCTGGAAATAAAAATCTTATAAAAGTAAATGTATAATTTTAATAATTAATTTTAATAAATGTAATTAATAAATTAATTTTAAGAAAATGAAAATGAAAACATATAATAGCTCCCATTTTTATAGTGGTTAAGTTTTGCAAAGCCCTCTATGAATATCATTTCATTTGATCCTCACAATATTCCTAGGAAGTAGGAAATATTATCCTTTTTTTTAAGATGAGGAAATTGAGGCAGAGTTAAAGTGACTTTCCCAGGGTTACACAGTTAGTATCTGATCTCAGCTATTTGAACTCAGCTCTTCTTGAATCAAAGGTCCAGCATGATGCACACTATGCCATCTACCAGTGGAATTTCAGTCAAAGTATATGGACATTTTAATCAGATTCTTAGCATAATTTCAAAATACCAAATTGCTTTCTAGAAAGCTTCTTTTTCTTTCTTTCTTTTTAGACTAACTTATGTCTCCACCAATAATATATTAGTGTCCTTGCCTACATTTCCTTTGACTTCTCTTATTGTTCCAGTTTTTTTGGAGGTTTGTGAGGGCAAACCTCAGAGGTGTTTGACATATTCCTTTTCTTAATTGAGATTTAGGTCATTCTTTTATGTGGTTGCTAAGAGAAACAGCTTGTAATCTTAAACATTTTTTTGCTACCTTGGTTATTTGGCTATCATCACAGACTTTATAAAGTAAATGTCTATTTAAATCTAATTTCAGCTGTACTACTTTTCAATTTTTCCAAAAGTATATGTTAAATAGAGATCTCTTCTCCAAGTGAATCACCTTGTGTTTATCTAATTTTGATTAGATAAATAGTTTTTATGGTACCTTTAATTGGTACCTAATAATTTATGTGGTACCTAATAATTGTGTTATTAATGTTTTATAGTTTAATTTAAGATTTTGAAGCTTCTCACCTTATCTTATTTTCCATTATTTTCCCAGAGATTCCTTTATTTCCCATGAGGCATTCTATTTCTCCAAATGAATTGTCATTATTTTCCTCTAGATTTGTAAAGGATCCTTTTAGAAGTTTGCTATAGCATTAAATCTTCAAATTAAATTATGTAGTAAGATAATTTCACTATGTTAGTATTGACTAACAATAACTATTGAACATCCCTGTACTTATTTGTCATTCTTCAATTATTAAATGTAATTTTATCATTATCATTATGTTTATTAACTATCTTGGCCCCCCTTTCCCTCCCTTCCCTGCATACGCTGAGAAACTCAATAGAAAGAGAGAATAATAACTAGGATAACTAAATTGCGTTATAGCACAGTTTCATATCATCTGATCCAATGTAGGCAGTGTAAACTTATTTTTCTTTATATTTGGTTTACATTAAATTTAATCAGTATGTTTTTTATATTTTTAATCTATTCACCACTAACAGTCAATGTATTTGCTGAATTGAACTGGTTCCCTAGAATGCAGTTTCCTAAAGAACGAAAGAAAATGTTGTGATCCACATCTATATTTCTATTTGTTTGAAAATACCTTTACTGTCTAGAGAGTGAAAATGCATATATAACAAATACCCCATGTCCCAAAATACATTTTAGGACCCCCTGTATCCTGTTAACATTCTGATCAGCCTGCTACTATCTGTTTATTTTCTCTCATTTTGAACAGAGGGGATGGCTGTTTCAATCATCTCTTTACTTACTTTACAGAGGTGAAGACTTCTAAGTTTCTTGCAACAACTCTTCCTAGCTGGGTTGTACTTGGTCTGTAGGACACATGCAGAGTGACCAGAAGAGGGTATTTTAGTAACCTGAAATAAATGTGGAGATAAGTTGGATAATAATATAGCAAATACAATGCTACAGTTAGCAATAAATACCAAGTGCAGCTTGTGGAATAATTTTAAGGGTATGTGTGTGTGTGTGTGTGTGTGTGTGTGTGTGTGTGTGTGTATGTGTTTGTGTTTAATACTTATCAATAGGGCTTCTCAAAAGTTTGAGATTGAACCTGTGTTCTTGCTAAAATGGAGAATTCTTTAAATCCTAATTCTAAAGCTGAGACAAAGAGCAGTTGTCCATGGAATGCTGAGCAGATAAATATAGTTCAATCCAGTCACCACTCCAGCACTACTGTTATAAATCTCCCAATGTTTGGAAGGGTTGTGTGCAGGAGCACTCTTTAAAGGAATAACAGCACACTTCTGTTCAAATGAACACATACCATTCTGGAAGCCTCTCAAGTGTTACCTAGAGGCTTTCTTGTCTGATTCAGTTCAGAAATCTGTCCATTAACTACATCTGCCTAATGGCTAAATAAGGAATTCTTTAAGGTCTGTTGCACAGAACATAAAATTCAGCCTAAGATAGTCATATTGTTGGTCCTGGCTGTTTATTCCACCAAGGAGTTTATGACTTTTTCCTCTATGACCTTTGCAAAAATGATAGAAAATATTAACCAAGCTTAAACCTTATTTTCAAATTGTTGGGAACTTTTGGTGTTGATTAGAAAAGGGAACTTATGACATTAATGAGAAGAAACATTTTCCTTCCATTTTTCCAAGGCAATTGGTAAGATCATGAGAGATGATAAATGCACTACTCTGTGTCTTTAGACTACAGATGTTTTCTTTCAAATCAGACTTAGATGATTACTCTTCCAAAAGCAACTCAACTTATTGAAACTATGTAGTTATTGTTAACATTTATGACTGTCTATAAGGTATTATGCTATGAGAAATTTTGCTAACATAATGGTATTAATCAATGCTGTATATACCTCCCCCACCCTTACTTTTAGTCTCCTATATTGAGACTGTCTCAAGCATGAGTCCTGCTCCTTGACCTTTTAAAAAAGGTGACATGTGATAAAAGATACATATTTAGTGTGATTTATCTTTGTGACTGAGAATGAAAGAAAATAAAATTTCCCACTGAGCCAGGAAGAATAGCCCACCCAGTAGACTTTAAAAAGAGTGAATATCATTTCTTTCTCTGTTGTTGTCTCTGTATCTGTTTTGCTCTCTCTTGGTAGCATGTCATTTGCGACTGAGACTGCTTCCTCTTTAGACCTTCACTGAGGGAAAAGGAGGTTTCTTCTCTTTTCTATCTTAGAATCAATGTTTGCCTTCATATTACAAATAGAACATTTGCTTGCCTATGTGAGCTGGCAATGGACCCCAAATAAGATTTTTCCTCTTCTACTCTGTGTTCACTTCCTTCAGTGTAGGTGATTAAACAATGATCAGGGATCACAAAGTTAAACATTTCAGTCTTGGCAGCTATATTATGAGCTCAAAAGTTTAGGAGCCTCTGGGTACAGGTATTGGTTTCCAAGAATGAGATGATCCCTACAGCAATGTTTCCAAGAGCAGAAGGTGTGATCACCACCAGAAGAAATTTCATATTTTAGGAATTTATCAATATTGACTTATGAATCTCGCAATTTTAGTATTTATTTTGGAAAGGATGAAATAAGTAGTTGTCCTATACTCAATATCTGCTTTATATACTAAATAACTGTCTAGAAAGGAACTTCATTCATTCCTTTTGGGGAGATCCTGGACACAAGGCAGACCTTAGTTTGTTTAATAAAATTTCAATATATCTTCTGTGGGGTGAAAGTGTAATGAGTCAGAGTCCTAGAGGAGACTTAGGTTTGAAGTCAGATTTCACTAAAATATAAACCTCCTTTAAATGATCCCAGATTTGGAGTTTCTTATTGTGAGGAGAGTTCCTTCTTCCCATACTGTGGATGATAATAGTTATCAGATGTAATGATATAATACAAGTCTTACTTTAAAAAGAAGTTGCAGTCAAAAGGGATAGGGGAGACTATAGTGCGAAAATAATTGTGAAGGGGTGGAGTCAAGTTAGCAGAGTGAAAGTAGTGACTCACCTGAGTTCTTCCACAAATTCCTTCAGATACTTCTAAAAAGTGAATCTGAACAATTTTAGAGTGGCAGAATCAAATAGGAGAAAGAGTGTTGCATATTTCCAGCCCAGGAGCCCCGATGGTGTGGACCCAGTAAGTGCCAATAACAGCATCCCAGGCATACCTTAGCACAGCCAAAGGAATTAGAAAGACATCAGTGTGGATGGGATTCACCAGTCACTGAGCATTCACTATGCTCTAGGGGAGGAGGAGAACTCTACTGGCCAGTCTACCCCTACCCAACACCTTATTCCATGAACTTCAGTGTAATGCTCAGGAAATTCATATCGACTTCACCTGGCCTTGACTCTGGTACACACAAGCCAGCTCAACAACAGCATTATTTAGCTTCTAGCTGAAGAACCAAAGGATCACAGCACACAAAGTCAGTAACCAGGTCTCTACCTCCCAGCACAAGAAATATGGGACACAGCCCTTTGTGCTCCAGAAGCAGAGATCTACTTTAAAATCCAGGAACAACAGAATTCACTATGACTAAGAAGCAAATTAGAAAAGCAAAGAGTATAGAATTATTACAGGAACAGGGAAGTTCAAAATACAAAACCAGAAGAGGACAACATTGACATTATACCCACATCTGAAACCTCAAAAGGAACTATAAATTGGAGTCAATCCCAAAGAACATACTTGAAAGAGCACAAGAAGGATTTTAAAAGTCAAATTAGAGAGGTAAAAGAAAAATAACCAATTATTTTAAAAATACAACCAGCACCTTAAAAATTAAATTTGTCCAAATGTATAAGGAAGTACAAAACCTAACTGGAGAAAGGAAATTTTTAAAAGGAAAAATTGGACAAATGGAGTAGAATGTACAAAAGCTAACTGAAGAAAACAATTTGTTAAAAATTAGAACTGGGCAAATAGAAGCTAATGACTCTATGAGGCATCAAGAATCAGTCAAATGAAATATAAAGAATGAAAAAAATAAAGAAAATAGGAAACAAACTGACCTGGAACATAGATCCAGGAAAGAAAATCTAAGAATTACTGGTCTAATGGAAAGCCATGATGAAAAAGAAGACTCTGGACAGTATCTTCCAAGAAATCATTCAAGAAAATTACTCTGAGGTCTAGATCCAGATGTCATAATAGTGATCAAAACAATCAACTGATCACCTCCTGAAAGAGTACCCAAATTGATAACACCAAAGAATGTTGTCAAATTCCAGAATTATAAGATCAAGAAGAAAATACTGAAAGCAAATAGAAAGAAACAATTCAAATATCAAGGAACTGCAATCAGGGTCACATAAAATCTTGAAGTGTCTACATTAAAATATTGGAAGAATTCAGATATGATATTCCATAAGGCAAGGAGCTTGGACTACAACCAAGGATGAATTACTAGGCAAAATTGAGCATAATCTGTCAGGAAATGAGATGGACATTCAGTGAAATAAGGGATTTTCAGGCCTTCCTGATGAAAAGGCAGAGCTCAGTAGAAAACTTTGTCTTGAAATGCAAGAATCAAGAGAGACACAAAAATGTAAACAGGAACAAAAAAGAACTTTTTATTCAATTTGGGCAAACTGCTTACATCTCTATATGGGAGAATGACACATTAATCTTTAGAGTTGTATATCTATTTTGACATTTAAAAGACAGATACATAAATAGAAAGAGTGGGTGTAAATTAGCAGATGTGATCATAAAGTCCTAGTTAAGAGGTGTGAAGGGAGAAGAGGAAAGGAGGAGGCAGAAAAGGGTAAATTATATCACATGAAGAGGCAGAAAAATATATTATAGTAGAAGGTAAGGAGAGAAGGAAATGAATATTGTTTGAGCCATACTCTCATTCAGATTTGGTTAAGTGCAGAAATTTAACTTGCCCTACAGGTAGTAGGAGTAGAAAATGAAAAGAAAAGGGAGGGGGTGGTTAGAAGAGAGGAAAGAAGTACTAAGGGAAAAGGGAAAGAAAAGAAAGGGGAACTAATAGAAGGGAGGGAAGATTGGGGGAAGCAGTATTCAAAAGTAAAACTTTTTAGGGAGAGGAAGGGATAAATAAAAATATAATGGGGCGGGGTATAGGATAGAGGGAAAAACACAGCCAACAATCACAACTGTGAAAGTGAATGGGATGAACTCTCCCATAAAATGGAGGTGGATAGCAGAATCAAATGAAAACCATAATTCTACAAAATATTGTTTACAAGAAACATATTTGAAACAAGGGATACACAAATGGTAATGGTAAAAGGCTGGAGTAGAATATATCGTGTTTAAACTGAATTTAAAAAGTCAGAGGTAACGATTCTAATCTTGGAGAAACCAAAAGCAAAAATACAATCAAAAGAGATAAGGAAGGAAACTATATCCTTCTAAAAGGCACCCAGAGCAAATGAAGTAATATTATTATTAAACATATATGCACCAAGTGCTATAGCATCCAAATATGTAAAGGAGAAGTTAAGGGAGTTACAGGAAGAAATAGAAAGCAAAACTGTCGTAGTGGGGGACCTCAACCTCCCCATCTCTAAACTTGATAAATATAACCTCAAAATAAACAAGGAAGGAGGTGAATAGAACTCTGGAAAAGGTAGATATGATAGATCTCTGGAAAAAAATGAAGGAGGATAGAAAAGAATATACTTTTTTTCTCAGCTGTACATGGCACATACACAAAAAGTGACCAAATGCTAGAGCATAAAAACCTCATAATACAATGCAGAAAGGGATAAATAGTTAATGCATACTTTTCAGATCATGAAGCAATAAAATTGTATGTAAAAAAGGGCAATGGAATAATGGACCAAAAAATTAATTGGAAATTAAACAATTTAATCCTAAAGAATGAGTGGGTAAAACACCATATCATATAAATGATCAATAACTTTATGCAAGAAATGAGAATAATGAGGCAACCTATCAAAACTTATGGGATGCAGTGAAAGCAGTACTTAGGGAAAGTTTTATAACTGAATACTTATATGAATAAAATAGAGGAGATTGGTGAATTGGGCATGCAATTGAAAAAGCTAGAAAAAGAACAAATTGAAAATCGCTAATTAAATATTAAATTAGAGATACTGAAAAACAAAGGTGAAATTAATAAAATAGAAATTAAGAAAACCATTGAACTAGTAAATAAAATTAAGAGCTGGTTTGATGAAAAAAAATTAACATTGATAAACCTTTGGTCAATTGGATTAAAAAAAAGAAAGAAAACCAAGTTACCAGTATAAAAATTGAAAAGGGTGAATTCATCTCCAATGAAGAGGAAATTGAAATGATATTTAGAAATTATTTTGCACACCTATGTGTCCATAAATTTGACAATCAGTGAAATGGATGAATATTTACAAAAAAAATGTCAATTGCCCAGATTAACAGAAAAGGAAGTAAAATCCTTAACCTCGTTTCAGAAGAAGTCTTTTAATAAAACATCAATGAAATCCTTAGGAATAAATCTCCAGGGCCAAATGTATTTACAGGTGAATTCTATCATACATTTCAAGGACAGTTGATTGCAATACTATACATACTATTTGGGAAAATTGGCAAAGAAGGAGTTCTACCAAATTCTTTAATGATATAAATATGGTGCTGATACCTAAACCCGGAAGAGCCAAGAAGAGAAAGAAAACTATCGACCAACTTCCCTAATGAATATAGATGAAAAAATTTTAAATAAGATATTAGCAAAAGGATTAAAGCAATTCATCATGAGAATAATATACTTTGATCAAGTATGATTTATACCAGGGATGCAGGGCTGGTGCAATGTTAGGAAAACTATCAGCACAATTGATCAAATCAACAAGAAAACTAATAGAAATCATATGGTTATCTGAATAGATGCAGAAAAAGTTTTTGACAAAATAAAACATCCATTCTTACTGGAAACACTGTAGAGCATAGGAAAAAATGGAACTTTCCTTAAAATAATAAGTAGTATCTACCTAAAACCACCAGTAAGCATTACATATAATGGGGATAAACTAGATGCATTTCCAATAAGATTATTGATAAAAGAAAGGTATCCATTTTTACCAATGTTATGCAATATGGTCCTAGAAATGTTAGTTTTAGCAGCAAGACATGGAAAATAAATAGAAGGAATTAGAATAGGCAAAGAAGAAACTAAGTTATCTTTCTTTGCAGGTAGTATGATGATATATTTAGAGAATCCTAGAAAATCAAGTAAAAAATATTTAAAATAATGAACAAATTTAGCAAAGTTTCAGGATAAAAAATAAACCTACACACACCTACATTTCTATATATTACTAGCAAAATCCAACAACTAGTGATCGAGAAATCTCATTTAAAGTTACTGTACACACTATAAAATATTTGGGAGTCTATCTGCCAAAACAAACCCAGGTACTACATGAACACAATTGCAAAACACTTTTTGTAGAAATAAAATCAGATCAGGCAGAACCAAGATGGTGTAGTAGAAGGAGGTACCAGCTCTAACTCTCCCTCCATAGCCCATAAAATAACTGTAAAAATGACTGTAAGCAAATTCTAGAGGAGTAGAAGCCATAAAATGACAGAATAAAACATATCTCCAGCCCAAGAAAGCCTGGAAGGCTAAAAGGAAAAGTGTATTGCACTAGAGGTGCAATACACTTGGAGGAGAGCAGAAAACAGGCCAGCATGGGCTGTGTGGCAAGGGCAGAACTGGAGGAGAATTCAGGGCATGGAATCATAGACAGCTGCTCTGGTTCCCAGATTCCTCAACCCACAAATCCCAAAGACAGCGTCAAAGGTAAGTAAGAAAGCTCTTTCACTTGGGGAAGAAGGAAGATAGATCCCACCCCAGCCCCAGGGCAGCTTCCACCAATGCTGCAGCAGCATTCACTTTGGGAGCCCTCTGATTAAAGACCTTGGGGGAATAGAGATGCTGATCTGGTCTCAGTCTTGAGTGTCAGTCCTAGGGTGAGGATGAAGGCTGTCATGGCAGAGTTGGTGGCGGCTCTGGGAAGGGAATCCTACTTGCAGTTCTAGGGCAGAAAAGATTGCATGTGGTTGCTGACAGATGAGAGCACAGGCAAGAAGAGAAGTAAACTCCTCCATTTGATTGTGCCACCTTGGAGGAACTGAAAACTTACAGGTCCTTAGAGATATCTCAAAGAACAGCTGCAAAGAACCTCTGAAACCTAGGGTATTATACTCTCCACTTGACAAAGGATTCAAAAGTCAAGTAAATGGATGAGAAAATGCCCCAAAAGGGGGAAAATAAGACTATAGAAGGCTATTTTCTTGGTGAAAAGGTACTTTCTTCCATCCTTTGAGATGAGGAAGAGCAAAGCATAACACTAGAGGAAGAGAGCAAGGTCAATGTATCTACATCCAAAGACTCCAAAAAAAAAAAAAATATGATGGTCTCAGACCATGAAAGAGCTCAAATAGGATTTTGAAAATCAAGTAAGAGAGGTAGAGGAAAAGGAGGAAGGGAAATGAGAGTGATGCAAGAAAATAATGAAAAGTGAGTCAACAGTTTGCCAAAGGAGACCCAGAAAACGACTGAGGAAAATAACCCCTTTAAAAATACACAAACTCAAATGGCAAAAGAGGTGCAAAAAGCCAATGAAGAGAAGAATGCTTTAAAAATCAGGATTGGCCAAATGGAAAAGGAGGTTCAAAATCTCACTGAATAAATTACTCTTCAAAAATTAGAATGGAACAGACGGAAGCTAACAACTTCATAAGAAACCAGGAAATTATAAAACAAAATCAAAAAAATGAAAAAAAAATAGAAGACAATAGGAAATATCTCACTGGAAAAACAACTGACCTGGAAAATAGATCCAGGAGCGATAATTTAAAAAAATATTAGTCTACCTGAAAACCACAATCAAGGAAAACTGCCTTGATATTCTAGAACTAGAGGGTAAAGTTAACCTGGAATTGGAATTGAATTGGAATTGAAAAATTCCAAAATATTGGAAAAGAATTTACCAATCAACTCCTAAAAGAAATCCCAAAAGGAAAACTCCTAGGAATATTGTAGCAAAATTCCAGAGTTCCCAGGTCAAGGAGAAAATATTAAAAGCAGTCAGAAAGAAACAATTCAAGTGTTGGGGAAATACAATTGGGATAACACAAGATTTAAAAGTTTCTACACTAAGGGATCCAGGGGCCTGGAATATGATATTCCAGACATCAAAGGAGATATGATTAAAACCAAGAATTACCTACCCAGCAAAACTAAGTATAATACCTCAGGGAAAAAATGGAATTTCAATGAAATAGAGGACTTCAAAGCATTCCTGTTGAAAAGACCAGAGCTGAATAGAAAATTTGACTTTCAAATACGTGAATCAAGAGAAACATGAAAAGATAAACAAGAAAGAGAAGCCAAAAGGAATTCATTCAAGCTGAATTGTTTACATTCCTACATGGAAAGATGTTATAAGTAACTCATGAGACCTTTTTTTCTATATTAAGGAAGTTAGGAGGAATATATATGTATATGTGTGTGAGTGTATATATGTGTATATTATATATGTGCCATTTGCAGCTGAGATAAAAAGGTATATTCTTTTCTATCCCCATTTAGTTTTCTCCAGAGATCTGTCATATCTACCTTTTTTCCAGAACTGTATTCACCCTTTTAATTCTTTCCTGTTTATTTTGAGGTTAGATTTGTCTAGTTTAGAGAGGGGGAGGTTGAGGTCCCCCACTAGTATAGTTTTGCTATCTATTTCTTCATATATTCATATAATCATCTATTTCTTCCTGTAACTCCCTTAACTTCTCCTCTAAGAATTTGGATACTATACCACTTGCAGGTACTTCTGGAATAAGAACTCACTGTCTGACAAAAACTGCTGGGAAAACTGGAAAGTAGTGTAGCAGAAAGTGGACATAGACCAACACCTGATGATGAATACCAGGATACAGTCTAAATGGGTACATAATCTAGGTATAAAGTCTGATACTATAAACAAATTAGGGGAGCAAGGAATAGTTTATTTTTCAAATTTATGGAGAATGAAGTAATTTATAACCAAACAAGAGATGGAGAATATTTCGAAATGCAAAATGGATAACTTTGATTACATTCAACTGAAAAGTTTTATACATACAAAGTAAATGCAACTAAGATTAGGAGGGAAGCAGAAAACTGGGAAAGAATTTTGACAATTAGTGTCTATGATAAAAGCCTCATTTTTGAGATCTACCATGAAAAGGGTCTAATTTATAAGGATCCAAGTCATTCTCCAGTTTATAAATGGTCAAAGGATGTGAATAGGCAGTTTTGAGAGGAAGAAATTAAAGTTATTTATAGTCATATGCTCCAAATCACTATTGGTTAGAGAGATGCAAATTAAAACAACTCTGAGGTACCACATCATACTTATCAGATGGGCTAACATGACAAAATAGGACAATAACGCATATTAGACATGATGTGGTACAGCTGGAACACTCATTTATTGGTGGTGGAAATGTGCACTGATCCAACCATTCTGGAGAGCAATTTGGAACAATGCCCAAAGGACTATAAATATTTGCATAGCATTCCCTTTCACCCAGCAATACCGATTCTAGGACTGTATCCCAAAGAGATAATAAATTGGAGAAAGGACCCACATGTGCAAATAAGTGTTTATAGCAGCTCTTTTTGTGATAGCCAAGAACTAGAAATTAAGGGCATGCCCATTAGTTGAGGAATGGCTGAACAAGTTGTGGTATACGAATGTAGATGGATTACAAATGTACTATAAGAAATGATGAACAGTTAAACTTCAGAAAAAAACCTGGAAAGACTTATATGAACTGATGCTGAGTGAAGTGAGCAGAACCAGGAGAACACTGTACACAGTAACAGCCACAGTGTGTGAGGCCTATTTTTGATAGACTTAGCCCTTCTCAGCAATGCATTAAGACCTAATATATTTCCAAATGACTCATGATGCAAAATGCCATCCACATTCAGAGAAAGAACTATGAATTCACGAACCCAGAACGAAGCAAACTATTTTCTCTTCTGTTGTGTTTTGTTTTTCTCATAGTTTCTCCCCTTCATTTTATTTCTCCTATGTAACATGAATAATGTGAAAATGTGATTAATATGAATGCATGTGTAGAACCTATATAAGATTTCATGTTGTCTTTGGGAGGCAAGGGGAATGGTGCAGGAGAAAATTTGGAACTTATGGAAGTGATGGTTGAAAACTGAAAAGAAAAAAAATCAATTTGGAAAAAAATTGTGATACAAAAATGAGACAAAAGTGCTAAATATGATAAATACAGGAAATGTTAGCTAAAGGACACTACTGACAATCGGTGGTGGAGCTGGTAAAATCCCCTCAAATATGTGTTTGATTATATTCTTGAAATTCACTTCATTCAACAAATATTTATTTATTTCCTAATATGATCATTTCTGGGGTAAAGACAATATCATGTAGCTCTTTCCTTCAAAGAGCTTACATTCTACTGTGATAGGGAACAATAAAAGTGTTAATAGCAACATAAATAAAAGGTAGCTTGAGAAATAACTTCCTGAAAATGGGGGCCCCTAACCTCAGAATGGACATAGAATAAACATTTTGAGAGGTGAAGATTAGAAGGGAGTACCTTTGAGTCATAAGGACAACTTGTTTGAATACAGAGAAATGAAACTGGAATGTGGAGATCAGGAACAAGTAGGAGCTATTCTGATTAGAATGAGAGGAGATAATACGAGATTAATATTAGCAAAGTAGGTTGGTGCTAGGTTGTAGGAGACGTTAAATGATAAGATAAGGAGGCTATATTTTATCTCAGATATAGTCAGGAGCTCGAGTTTTTTTAATAATATTTTATTTTTCTCACTTACATGTAAAGCCATTTTTTTGGTTCTTTCCTCTCTCCCTCTCCTGTTCCCTCCCTGAGACAGTAAACAATTTGATATGTGCAATAATGCAAAAGACAGTTCCATATTAATCATGTTGTGAAAGAAAAAAGCATACCACGAAAGGTGAAAAATAGTATGCTATTGACTCCATCAGTTCTTTTTCTGGAGGAGGATAGCATTTTTCATCATGAGTCCTTTGAAATTGTCTTAGATCATTGCTGAGAATAGTTAAGTCATTCACAGTTGATTATCATACAATTTTTCTCTTACTCTGTACAATGTTCTGGCTCTTCGCACTTCACTTTTCTTCAGTTCACGTAAGCTTTCCTAGGATTTTCTTAAATCATCGTGCTCATCATTTCCTGTAGCACAATAGGATTTCATTAGAATCATATACTACAACTTGTTCAGCCATTGCCCAATTTGTGAATATCCACTCAATTTCCAACTTTTTGTCACCACAAAAAGAAGGAAGGAAAATTAAAATGTTAGGGAAATTAAGCCTATGTCTTATGTTGCTAGTCTTCAGGAGAAGTTACTGAAATGGCTAGATAGGACTTCATGTTGCTTACCAAAGGGAAAACCAAACAATCTGCCTGATAATCTAACCTATCTTGGTATAGAATGAGAATGCTTCCCATATGTTCCTCAATTGGCCATTCACTACCCATTATGATGTTCCTTCTATTAGAATCTGACAGTTAATAAAGGCTTTGTAGAACACTCTGCAAGCAGCAAAGCTTACAAAATAGAGGACTAACAGTGGTTTCGTAAAAATCCCTCTTCACAATGCACTACATAAAGTATTTTTATTTCATTTTAATGGCTATTAGAAATGTTCATTAGAAGCAGCTGATTATAAGGGAAAGATAGCATAGAATGACAATGTTACTGAATCTGACCAATGAGAACTCAAGGCTAGAGATATATGCTATTTCCCCCTGAGCAGGCACATAGGGGTCCAAGGTCCAAGAAAATAATTCCTTAAAAATTATATTGGGCAAGTGGAAGGTAATGATTTCATTAGATATCAAGGAACAATGACAATAACAAGGAACAAATAACAAATATGAAATATCAGAAAAAACAACTGACAGAAAATAGATGGTCATATCATTTAATAATTATTGAACTGCTTGAAAGCCATGATAAAAGAAAGAGCCTAAATATCATTGGTTCAAGAAATTATAAAAGAATACTGCCCCAATATCTTAGAAGCAGAAAGTCAAATTGAAATTTAATGAAATGGAATACTTTCAAGCATTCCTAATGAAAAGACCAGTGCTGAACAGAAAATTTAACATTTAAACCCAAGACTCAAGAGAAGAATAAATAGTTAAGATGAAAAAATAATCAAAAGGGACTCAATAAGGTTAACCTGTTTACACCCCTCTATGGGAAAATTACACATGTAACTCTGAAGAACTTTATCATTATTAGGGCATTTGCATAGACAGAAAAAATGGGTCTGAGTTGAATATGTTAGAATATCTCAAAAAAAAAGATAAGAAAGAAGAATACACTGCAAAAAAGGGAAGAGAGAAATAGATTAGGGATTTTTTTACACATAAAAGATGGATGAACTTTTACAGTGGAGGACAAAATGGGGCCTCATTCTCATTGAAATTGGTTCAAAGAAGAAAGAAAAAATATATATGTGAATGTATGTATATATGTATGTATAAATACATACATATATACATGTACACATGTGTATATGTATATACTATATATATTATACATATACACACATGCCCAGTTGTGTATAGAAATTTAGATTATTCAGTAGGAAAATGGGAGGAGAAGATATGAAAAAGGTTGGAGCATGATAAAAGGGAGGCAATGTTTAGAAGCAAAATAGCCTTTTGAGGGGGGACAGGATAAAAACGAGACAGAGAAGAAGAAAAAAAGAAGAAAACACGATAGAGGGGAATAAGTAGTAATCATACCCTTGAATGTGAATGTGATGAGCTTATCTATAAAATGGAAATGGATGGGAATGGATGCTGAAGGGAATGAGGAGAAAATGGGTACACTAACCAACTTTTGTTGGCATATGGAACTGGTCCAACCATTCTGGAAAATAAATTGGAGTTATACCCAAAGGGCTCTAAAACTTGCCTATCTTTTGGTCCAGAAATATCCCTTTTTCTTGCTTGAAAAGCTGCCACCTTGATTTTGAATGTCAGTAATTAACAAATGGCTTTTCCAGCACCCATAATCCATAGGTCACCCAACAGAGCCTTCTAACTTTTAAAGACACTCAACTCACAGATTAATAAGTGATCCCTAGTATATTTCTTCTGTACCTGTCTTCACAGCTTCTTTGTTCTTACCAAATATAACTTCTACTCTTTCCCAACATGAATTTTCTACTTTAGCCAAGATAGCTCTCCTCACAAACCGTGAACCTTGTCACAATGTTTTATGCTTCCACACCTTTCCTTACATGTTCCTCCAAGTTCCAACTCATATCAGTTCAGCCGTTGGCACACAATATAACTGGCACATAACCCCGCATTATAACCTTGAGTCAATTGGGGAATGGCTGAACAAGTTGTGGTATATGATTGTGGTGCAATACTACTATACTATAAGATGATCTCAGGAAAATACGGATAGACTTACATGAAATAATGATGAGTACAAAGAGCAGAACCAAGAGAATGCTATATATAGTAACAGTAATATTGTTTTAAGAAAAACTGGGCAAATAAGTCATTCTGACTACAATAAATACCCACATTAACTACAAAGGACATATGAAAAAGATATTATCTGCATCCAAAGAAATGGTAAATACGAGTGTATATTAAGAATGATTATATTTGATTATAAATGATAGAGTGATTTATATTTACAGAATAGACATAAATAGAATATAAATAGAATAGAATATATATATATATATATTTGTATATAATGGTAGTCATCTTTAGGGATAAAGAAGAAAAAAGCAAAAAGCATGATGAGTTCATTATGTATTTAAAAGGAATAGCAAGTTGCACATAATAGATTTGGAGTTTCATATGTAATCATCCATTTTATTATACCATGTTATGGAAGTGCTTGCTTTTCAATAAATTAAAAATACAATATTTTTAAAAGGATAAACTTGAATTTCTAAAAAAAAAAAAATGAACAGGATTGAAAACCACACCACATGAAAATTGCTTAGAGGAACTAGAGATTGTTAGTTGAAGTATAAAGGATTCACAAAGGGATGCCATAAGTGTCTTCCAGTGGTTGAAAGGTTCTTAGGGGAAAGGCATTAAATCTCAGAGGCAGAATTTAGAGTGGTAGACAAGAGATATAAATAGCAATATCCCAAAAAAGGAGCATCTCTTTAAGAACTAGATCTATCCAACAGTAAAATAAGTTTACTCTGGACATTTATTAGAAAAGGCTGAATAATCACATCTTTGATATATTGTAGAAATCATGTCTAATCTGGTATGTGTTGTAAGGGACAAACTTTGAATTTGTTTTGTGAGATTGTGAGATTGTATCATTCTTTGGAGTCCTTACTCAATAAATTAAAATCTAATGCACATTGATATTTCTCTCATCTCCCCAAATTTCTCTTCCACTTCTTATCTGTACTATTCATTTGAAGTTTATTATGTCAATAAATAGATAATTAGATAGATTCATAGATAAGTCATAGTAGATCTATGCATCCTATCTTCACAATTGTATGTATTATAGGGGTGATTATTATACACACTGTATACTTTATTAAAAGTATGATGGGGGTGTTAATGCAATTACTGATGTGGAAGAATTCACTTCTGGAAACGTATTTATGACAACATGTAAGGGAAATGTCTGCAAAGTCAATCACAGCAGTCAGCACACTTGAGGACTGCTGCTGTGAATAATTTCAAAGGTCTAATCACATAGTATAATGCACTCTCTATTTATTCAGCAACAATCAAAGCATTGTTCAATAAGGCATGACATTCATACCAACATCCTTAAGTAAAACTTATTAGTCAACACACACCTGCATGTATGTATACATGTGCTCATATATGTGTATATGCATGTGTACATACATATACACACATACACATATACATATACATGTGTGTTTATCAATATAGGAATAATAGACACATCCTAAACCAATAGCAAGCATCTAAGTAAAGTCCTTTTTCAAAATATCACACCACCCGCCCCTAGGTCACAGTAAGAACAATCTTCTTAATATCAAGTGTCCAAGTTAAGTCCTCTTTCATCTTAACTGGAGGTTGATATCCACGTCCCATGGCTTTTCCTCTGTGGACTCCTGACTCTTGCCTGGATTCACACATAGGCAACTCTCTGTTCCTGCTCTATGTCTCAACTCATGGGTTTAGCTCCACTCCATAGCTTCTGCCTCTGAGAAAACAAAGATCCGGGACTTCTGTCTGAAAAATTAACACAGACCAAAAGCAAAGCCTTCCATCTGAGAAATCAACACAGTTCAACAGAGAGGAGGAGGTCTCCTATCTCAGATCTTGGAGGTCTCCTCCCAGCTCCCAGATGTCTTCCTTTCTGCAAGATTCAATCAGAGGCACTTGATTGTCTAAAATGAAAAGAGCAAAATATATGACTTTGCTTACCATTACAATGCTGTGAAGAGATTTAGACTATACGTAGAAATTTAGTGATTGGCTTCAGTCTTCAAGTGACTTACGAAGGGTTATATAGTTATGTGATGAGACAGAAGAGATGTCTGTACTTTTGATCTTGGTACATTTTTGAAGCATGTCTTTTTCAAAATCTAACTGATGTTGATTGGTTAAATGGAACTGGGGATTTATATCGCATGATTAACAGTGAGAAGGGCAAACATTGGGGGCTTAAGCCTCTAGTTTTAGAGAAAGACACTCCCAACATCTAAAGAGAGATGCCAGACTCTGAGAGGGGAAATGTGCTTACTCTGAGAAAGTATGGCTAGATTACTGACTACAGATGCATCAACTCACTCTATGATCTTGGATAAATGTACTTTACTTCTCTGGGTCTCACTTCCCTTGTTCATAAAAGAGGGGTTTGAACTAGATAATAGTAAAGGCTCCTCCCAGCCCCACAATACTATAATTTGAGGATAAATTCTATCTCATTGAAATATGTCATTCACTGTTTGGCTATTTTCTTATTCTATTGTCAAAGGACATGGAAAACTACCTTTTTCATATACCATAGTTTTCTAGAGTACTAACATTAATTTTATTATTTGCTTTCTCTTTTATAGGTTGAGCAATTCAAAATCCTTTAGCCTTTCCAAACTTCTGATTACAATTTTCCAAAATTTCATGTCCTTCACTAGCTATTGCATTCAGAGCTAGACATTGTACTCACTTAAATACAATGCATGGGCAAGTGAAGCCATTGCCTTTGTGATGTCATTGGTCTTCAAGAAGGAAGAATGAACAACAACAATAACATCCTTGTACTCAAGTAATGGTCTAATCATGGTTGATTATAATCATATAATATATATGATATATACACAATACATATCTATATATTATCATATGACATATAACTGATATATATATAAATCAAATAACATATCATATAATAATCAGATATGTTTTTATTCAATTTCCCCTCCCATTTTCCCTCTCCTTTAAAGATAATCTTAACAGTCTTTAGATAATTTATTTGAACTACTGATCTTTATAATTTTGAATCACAAAATTATGAATCCAGAGCTAGAACGTAACTTGGAGGTCATCTAATCTGGCCCTCATATTTTATAGATGGGGAAATTGAGATCCCAGTAAGCTAAGTGACTAGATCAAGGTTATAGCAGTAGCAAGTTTCAAAGAAGTTTTCACAATTATCTCCAGATGGTAGTGACATTATTATTATGTTTCAAGTAAATGGAAATAATTAATTCTCCAAGATTATTGAAGTTAAGCATTTGATATTGTGTAGCTGATGAAATATCTTTTTGTCCTCCACATACCGTCTTGATGCAATGTCTTTTTAGGCTTCAAAAATGACATAATCCATATCCCTTATACAGGGACAATAGTTCTTATCATAAGGATAATACAAGATTCTTAAACTAAGTTAAATCAACTTAAAAGAGTGATAATTATATTCTAATAAATTGGATTTAAATAAAGAAGAATGCCAAGCAGCAAAACCTAGGGTCTTCTAAAGGAGGCTAGAGAATTGCTATTTGGGGTACTATGCAGCATCAGGATACAGGAGCGTCCAAAAGGGTCAGGGGCAGGCAGGGTTAAATACATTGCAACCAGAAGGGAGTCCCACAGGGGCACACAGCCTCAGGGAAACATTTATGTAAGTTGTTTTGCATAATAACCTAAAGTCCATAGAAAAGACAGAGAAAGGCATAGGAGTGGTGACATCTGGTCAGAACGGAGCTCTTATCTTTTTTTAATTGCTTTTGATAACTCTCCTTTACCTTGATTCATTTGTCCTAAAGCAATAATTTGCAGCCCTGGGATCAGGCAAGGTCAGTTGCATTCAAAACTTTCCATTGCAATCCTATGTATTTTACTTTATATATATATATTCTAAAGAGCATTCCAACTTCAGCACTTTGTCAAAGGGATCCATGACACAAAAATGTGAAGAACTCCAGAATTAAAATCAAATATCTATTAGAAAAAAATAATCCAGCTCAAAGCTACCAATCAGGGAGCCTGCTTTCCTCACTGAAAAAACACCACCCTTGATTGTCACTCAAAAAAAATTAAAATATACCTTGGAAATATTTTACAAATTAAATAAAACACAGTGGAATATAGATAATGGTAATAGCTAGCTTCCTAAATCAATGTGCTGCTTTCAGGGATTCTTATGTATGGTTTAGAGGTCCCATTTCTATTTTCTTTGATACCACTGATCTAGATTATACTGTAATCTGACAAAATAGCTATGGGTGAATCAGGGGTAAGGAATGAGAAAAGGTCTTCCCATGAGGACTTTTTTATTTGATTGAAAAATGACTAAGAACTAAAAGCAATGGAAGCAACATTGTGATTATCAGATCCTGTTAGCTGTGGATTTATGTAAATCTTTAGTTGAACACTAGAGTTTCTTCTGAACAGATGTTTCTGTAATACTTGACCTTCAGTAATGAGTTACTGTGCTTCTGTATTATACTTACATAGAGAATTATGCTATTATTTTAAACTGTTTTGGTATTGACCATGGCCAATTAGATGCTCATAAGAAGTCAGTGCAAAAGAAAATTTTCTTATCAGAATTTTTACACTTTATTCCCTAGTTATTTTGTTCTCTCATGTTTCTTGCAAAAGATACTCTTGGAAGAATAAATAGCAAACACAATAGAAAAAAGTTTAGGCAATTCTCTTTATAAATGGAGATGGATGACAGCTATAGTCAAAATTCAAATCCCATGTACCTAAATGGAAATTGAGGTATCCCATAGCTACTGAGGAGGAGAAATCTTGCTATGTCACCCTGGGTTTCACTTTCAACTTGTCATGTAAGATGATAGTCTCTGGAATTATTTCCTTCCTTTATTAAATAAAACTATCTATTTTAGTCTATTTGAAGTAACTTAAGTATCCAGGGAGGGTGATAGGATTGTTGCCTTTCTTTGAACATTTATAAGCTTATGAATTCTTAGCCCTTTCCAATTACTGTTTCTGATCCATTTGAAACTTCTAAAAAGAAAGGCTAACTAATTATTCTACTCATGTTCCAACATTTAGAGCCCTATTTTAAAAGGCATTAAGATTCAATTTTAGATAGTAAAATTTATTGATTTGTAAAATCCCATAGACTGAGAACTTTTGAGACTATAGATGTTTCATACATTAACACAGTGTAGCACATAAGAATAAGGATTGACTGGATATATGGTTCCACTTGTATAGAGAATTCTCTCTACTAATATAGGGTGATGCCTTCTCTACAATTTACAATTTCTTAGTGCACTGCCAGTTTAGGTGACTTGCAGAGTATCACACAGTATATCTTAGAATTGATACTTGAACTCAAGTCTTGATGTCTCCGAGTTTAATCTTCTATCCACTATGCCATGCTATATCTTGCATTTAAAAATTATAAAAAGTGACAGGAATTCAAAGGTGTAAGAGACATTATATGTAGGTAATGTTATCAGTCCACAGATGAATAGTTCTCCATTCTCCATTGCCTTAACTGGTCATTCATCTTTTGATTGAAGAATTACAATGAGTGGGAAACCATCATCTCTATAAGCAGTCTATTGTACTTTTAATAGCTCTAATTGCCTGAAAAATTTTCCACCTATAAGTCAAATCTGCTTCTCTGAAATTTCCATTGTTCTTAGATCTGTCCTGTGGGGTCAAACTGAACAAATGTAACCTTTTTTTTTGTGGCAAGAGAGACCCTTGAATATTGTTCCTTCTTCTGGCATGTGCTCCATTTTGTCAATATCCCTTATAAAACTTTATGAGTCATAATGAGCACATTGCCCCAATGCAGTCTTTATAAGATATAGTGGAAATGTGACTTCACTTGTGATGAACATGTCATGATGCAAATTCAGACTAGGATTATTTCAGAATGCAATGGCACATTGTTCACTTCTTTGAATTTGTAGCCCAGTAAAACCCTTTTGAATGAGCAACTACCTGGCATAGTGGATAGAGTATCAGGTCTGGAATCAGGAAGAATCATCTTCCTGAGTTCAAATCTGAGCTTAGTTACTAGCTCCGTGACCTTGACAAGTCACTTAAACCTGTTAGCCTCAGTTTCCTCCTCTATAAAATGAGCTGAAGAAGGGAATGACAAACTACTACAGTATGTTTGCCAAGATAACTTTAAATTGGGGCACAGAGAGCTGAAGATGACTGAAAAACAACTGAACAACGGTAATAACAAAAGTCTTGGCACATTTTCATACAGATTATTCTTTATCAATACCTCCCTTATTCTGGACTTATGTAGCAGATTTACTTTCTATCTAGGTGAAGGATCTTGCATTTCTCAGAATAAAATTTCACCTTAATAGATTTGCTCATTTCTCAGTCTTCGTAGATTCTGACACTGTCATATGAACACCAATTAAGAAGTACATATTAAGTATTTACTATCACCAATCACATACAATTCTGTTAATCACAACAAATATAACCTCTCACTAACATGCAAGGTCTCTATTTGCTTTGATAAACTAATGATAACAGGAGTAAAGTGCACAGAAGTCTTGGAATCAGCAAGACTATGTTCATGTCATATCTCAGACATTTCCAATCTGTGTGACTCTGGCCAATTCAATTAACTTCTCTGTGCCTCAGTTTCCTCTTCTATACAATAAGTATTTCATACTTGACATCCAAGGACCAATCTAAATCTATTTATCATCATTGTAGCCATCAGGGTATGACTTGCTAAACATTCAATAGATTTTATTTTTGCAATGTACACACATACATATGCGGAGATGCAAGATAATAAGTTGTAGAAAAACAAAGCAAAACAAAACATCTGGCATCTTATGAAGAAAAGAGGATGGAAAATAAAAATATCATTTATGAGGAACACCTAGAACACCTATATGGCAACACTGCAGCATGCAGGAAAGGGTACAATGCATTTGGATTAGAAGGTTGAGCTTACATTTTTAAAGGTTTTAAATGACAGAGAAGTTCATGTTTTATCCTAAAATCAATAGGAAACCATTATAGTTTATTGAGTACAGGAGTAAGATTATTATTCCTTCTTTGTAGAAAAATCATTTAATTTCAGTTTTATGTAGTATGGATTAGAGATGGGTAAGACCTGAGACAAGAAAACAAAGGGTGCTACAAATTTATAGGTGAGAAGCAAGGGAAGTCTGATGGAAGGCATTGGCCATGAGCTTAATCTAATTCATTTATTCAACTACAAAAATTACTGATTTAAGCAGCTTTTGGAATAGTGTATAAAGCATTAAATATGAAAGAATAAGAGCAGGTGACAGATCAGTTCATGGACCAGAATATTATACAGAATCAAAATAAGAATATTATGATAACATGAACAATAACAACGTGAAAAGGAATGTTGACTGAGAAGATGTTTCATATAATTATAATAATTATAACTGATGTTTAAATAGGATGTTCTCTAATCTGAGTCTCAAAAACCATTAAGCAGAGGTACTATAATGTTATTCTCATTTTACAGATGAGAAAACTGTTGATCTGAGAGATTAAATGTCTCCCCTTTATTCACAAAGCTAAGAAATATCTGAGGTGGGATTTAAAGTGAGGTTTTTCTGTATCTGGTACTGAATTCATTATGTCATGCTGTCTCTGCTGCTAAATATTGAACTACATAAAAACTCATCTCATTTCTCTGACCTCAGTTTCCTCATCATAAGTGAGGGGATAAGAGGATTCAGCATGTTGCCCAGTAGAAGGAGCACTGTCTCTCAAGTCAGAGGACTTGGATTCCAAAACTTTCTGGTTGTCAGTTTACAACCTATGCAATCATCACTTAGTCACTTCTCCCCTGGCCCCCCTGTACCTCAGTTTCCTCATCTATGAAATGAGCAGATTGAATTGATTGCTTCTAAATTGAGATCTTTGATCATAATGTAATCTTCTGTGCTTCTAATTTAGGGTTCCCTGCAGATAGAAAATCTTCCAGAAATGAAGATAATCAGTCCCTGAAATTATTCGTTGAAAATATAGATCAGCTAAAGAGAATCCATCTTATGCAACTTCTCAGAAGCCACATCTATTGTATGAAGTAACATATAGCTGTAATGATGTTGTAGTCAGCTTTCAGGTGTAGAAAGTGCCGCTTAAAAACTTTCAAGATTAATATTTTCCCCAAAACTAGAAATTACATCTAGGAATAGATAGCTTATTATTTCAAAATCATTCCTCCCTGTTTTGATTTCTAAATCAGCTATTATAGTTTTATGTTCTTTTCAAATACTCTTGACATTATTGCCAAATTTATTTGTGTACTTATATAACAGATCTCATGATTACATGTGAGGATTGATACCTAAAACAGACTTCTGCTAGACTCCGAATCACCTTTTTCCTTTTTTTTACAAGTTTTCATATAATTAGAGGGCATGTTTGTATTGGAGCCTTCCTTTCCCTACAACCATTATACTTAACATCAATAAATGGACAAAGAAAGTTATTTAAAGCTTGTTTTCTGTATCAGATTGTTGTACTTCAGGTATCACTTTCCTCAAACCCTGCTAAAGTTTCCCAGTACCATCATATTCCTGGAACATCTAGGGACCCCACTTTGGGATCACACCTGATATAATCATTAATAGTACCATGTATGTTGGATTTTTCCTGTGTCTTCCCCTCCTTAAATTTCATCTGTCCATTTATTTTTAGTCTCATTTGTTGGGTAATCATTCTCTTTCCAGCCCTTAAACAGGGATGCCCTTCTGTCCCTCTTGTTTTCTCTTTTTGTGGCCACATTCCTTTCCATAGGTTCAATTATTTCACACAGATAATTCATCAACCTGTCTATCCAGTCTTAGCCTCTTCTGAAATGACATCGTACATCAGTAATTGCTGATTAGATATTTTCAATGTTAGGTTTCATAGATATCTCAGACTCCACATGTTGCCAGTGATTATCTCCCACTAAATCCACAGTTCTCCAATCTTCCCTGAAATTATCATCCAAAATCATGTTTCCATTCTTTCAGATTTGCAGCTTCTGAGTAACAACCTCTTTTCTTTCACTCACACCTGTATTCAGCTGCAAAAATCTACATCAGATGCATCTAGAATTTTTCTCTGCACTTGCAAAGTTCCATGCTAGTTCAGGCCTTCATTACCATTTTCTTGGATTTATGTAACAGTCTTCTGATTAGTCTTTTTTTATCCGGTTTCTTCTCTCTTCAACCTTTCATTCACACAGTGAACAAAATAATCTTTTAAAAATATGTCTAACCAAGTTACTCCTCAACTCAAAAAGCTTCCAGGATGTCTTACTGTTTTTAGGGTAACTTACAGGATTGACAATTGAATTCTACCATACATTTAAGAAACAATTAATCCAAAAACCATACAAATCATTTGAAAAAAGTAGTGAAAGAGTCCTACAAAATATTTTTATGACACAAATATGGTGGTAATATATAAACCATGGAGAGCAAAAAAGAGATAAAGAAAATTATAGACAAATTTCCTTAATGAATATTGTTGAAAAATATTAAATAGATTGCTATCAAGGAGATTACAATAATATGTAGCAAAGATCACATACACATACATGACCAGGTGGGATTTGTATTGGGAATGCAGGGCTGGTTCAATACTCAGAAAACTATCAGCATAATTGAAAATATCAATAACAACAAAAATCATAAGATTATCTCAATACATTCAGAACAGCTTTTGATAAACTACCATACTCATCCCTGTTTAAAAAATAAACACATTAGAAATTATAGGACCAACTGGAGCCTTTTTTTAAATGACAAGCATTTTTTCTCTAAAACCCAAAGCAAGCATTATCTACAACAATCGAAAACTGGAAGCTGTCCCAATTAGATCAAGGGTGAAGCAAGGATGTCCCTTTTAACCACTATTTTTCAATATTATATTAGAAATGCTAGCTCTAGTAAAAGGAAGCAAGAAAAGGTAATTAAAAAAATAAAAGCAGGCAACGAAGAAACAAAACTATAACTCTTTGCAAATAATATGATGTATATATAAAGAACCATGGTGAATCAACCACAATCACAACAAAACGAATTGAAACAATTGACATTTTATCAAAGTTGTAGTATATAAAATAAACCCATTGAAGTCATCAGCATTTCTACATACTACCAACACAGCCCAGCAGGAAGTGATAAAGAGAAATTCCATTTAAAATACCTGCAGAAAACATAAAATATTTAGGAATCTTCCTGCCAGACAAACACAGTTGTTATAAGAACACAGTTACAAAGCCCTCTTCACACAAATACAGAACTAAACAACTAGAGAAATCTGAATTGTTCATGGATAGGCTAAACTAAAAGGCTTAGGACATTATATGTGCTTTTCAACACTTATAGTCTTCTATTCATCATCGCAACTGGAGTGCCCAAAGTTCACCTAGTTTCCCTACTTAGGAAGCCACTCCTTTATCAAGGGTATTTGGAATTATGCATGAAATATTATTCTTTTTCAAATCCTTAATAAGAACAGTAAGGTACTGAGGCAGTGTTGAATTAGATTTAGGCTGAGCATCAAGGCATCTTTGAATTCCACAAAATTGTAAGATATTCTTTAGACTTACCACAAAGTACATTTCCTCTAATTTTAATTCAATGATTAATGAAAAAAAATGTAAACTTCTCAGAAAATCAGGTGCATTAATAATGACTAGATATTACCTGAATTCAAAAACTGTAAACTGAGATTTAGAGGAAAGAATGCTGGACTTGGAGTTAAGAAAAAAACTATATCCTAATTTTGAGTTTAATAGATGTGTGAATCAGAGCAAGTCACTTCCCTTCTGAGTTGTTTTTTCCTTATTGGTAAAATGGGGATAATATTGGGGATATTTTCATACTTCATCTTGACACTATTGTTGTAAGGAAAATAAACCTGGAACATAACTATGAATTGTTTGTTATACAAAAATATAACCAAAGAGAAGTTCACTCATTAAAAGAAAAGCATAAGGGAATGGTAGTGGTAATAGCGTTGGCTCAATTTTTTCAATCCATTCTGTAACAACACTTTCAACTATATTACTTTCCTACACAATAATCTCCAGTATCCCCATATTGCCTCCAGGAATGAATACAAACTGCTATGTTTGTCATTCAGAACCCTTCATAACCTAACTCTCTCTTATCTTTCCAGTTTTCTCATACATTACTCCCCACTATGTATTCTATGATGCAGTGATACTGACCTTTTGGCAGTTCCGTGAAGGATACATTCAATATCTAGGCTCTGGGCATTTTCTCTGACTATCCCCTATGTCTGGAATGCTTTTCCCATTTAACTATGTTCACTGAATTTCCTAACTTCTATTAAGTTTCAACTAAAATCAAATCTTTTCCTGGAAGCCTTTCCCACCCCCTTGATTCTAATGCCTCCCCTCTGTTATTTCTTCCCCCTCTTAGTCCTGCCTAAATTTATGTATATTTGCATATTGTCTATCTTGTGAGATTGTGAGGTCCTTGAAAGCAAGGGCTACCTTTTGCCCCCTTTTATGTCCCCAGCACTTTTCACAGTGCTTGAAACATAGTAAGTGCTTAATAAATATTTTTTGATTAATTGCTTAACAATAGAAAAATAAAATGAACATCAAAATCTTTTTACATTTAGAAATATTTAATGAAATAACTAAAATCTATATTAATAGAACAAACTGCATATACCCTAAGTTGTTCCTAAAATCCTTCACAAATCTGACTTCTAACATCTTTGATAGTTATTCCATTTTGCATACCATATCCTTTAGCCAAATAAAGTAACTTATTTCCCCAGTTTTTATTTTATTTTCTACTTCTGTGACTTTCCAAAATGACTGCCATCTGAAAATGCATTCTTTCCTCATTTCTACCTCTTAGAATTTATTGTTTCTTCAATACTCAACTCATAGGAGAAAATGAGAAGTAATTCTAATCAATACCTTGATTGTGAATATTGTGACTTTTTGCAAATGTTCGTGCATGTATTTTACTATATATTTCATCTCAATGTTTTATCTATTTTCTATCTATTTATCTGCTTGCCTACCTACCTT
The DNA here is from genome assembly GCF_028372415.1 of Notamacropus eugenii. NCBI lineage: Eukaryota > Metazoa > Chordata > Mammalia > Diprotodontia > Macropodidae > Notamacropus > Notamacropus eugenii. The sequence continues at coordinate 669,502,627 of NC_092872.1, forward strand.
CCTACCAAACTACATCTCTATTTTGTTCTTGCATCTACTAAAATAATTACTCATATAAGAGGCTGAACATGTTTACTGAATTGGATTTTATCTTATGGCACATAATCACAATATAATCTTACTAACAGTGCTGATAAACTAGCACAATATAAAATCAAGTGCTAATATGTGTGGTTATTAGTGACAAGCACCATAAATCAGGGAGATCATGAGGGTTTCTTGGACTAAGTAGGATTTGAATTGGTTCCCTTAGATTTGGAAGACTAAGACACTAAATCCTACAGTATATGATCCCAAGCTAGACCATTTCTTTTCTTAAAGTGTCATATCTTGTACAAGCAAGGGCAGAAATGTGTTCAGAGCAAAAGTGGAAGCAAAAGGTAAAAATAAAAGGAACCCAAACAAAATAGAAAAATAAGCAAAAGTCAAAGACAATTGAATCCCAACAAACTATGGACCTATGGAGTATTACTAGGTTTCTTTATACCTATATCTTTGAAGCCTATATGAATCTTCCTATAGAAAACTCTCATATTCTTGTTTAAATTATACATTTTCAGATGCATTGATAATGTCTAGACATCTCTGTGTCTATCCATTGCATAGTTGCTGTTCTAAATGTACCTATTTTATATTGCAATATTGGAAACATGATCATTGGCTAATAACAACTATCCTGTCTCATGGGGTTTTGATGCAGATTAACCTATCATGTTCCCATAAATTATTTCCTTGGGTTCTAAATTGTGATTTATGTAATGTCATATGTGAGCTAACAGGAATATAACTTTGCTTAGAGTCCCATAAATATCTGAAAGTCATGACAGAAATAGAATAATTGTAAAAATTGCTTTTATTGCCTATTAAAGGATACTGAAGAATTCCGATATGCATTTTACAGATATGGATTGCATACTTTTATAGATACATTCTCCTTTTTGTTACATCAGCTACTTAATCTTTGTTTGACAGTAACTAGAGAATTTACTAGGGCAAGAAATACATTCCACCATTTCCAGAAATTGTATACTGATAGCTATTTTAAAATCTATTTCGTTTTATAGTTTATTTAAACCTAATGGGGAAACATTTGGAAAAGAAACTTAGAGTTTCTCTGACTACATGGACATGATATAATTCACTCAGTTATTCAGCAAGCATTAGCTAGGTCAATACAATAGATAATGTAAAATTTGGGAACTTGAAGGGGTATTTCTCCACAGGTAGTAATAGGGTTTTTTCTATTCTAATCTGTAAACACCTGCAACTCATCCAAGTGGTTGAACGAAAAGGATCAGCAGAGCTTCCTGGGAATAAATGGAATATCAACATCAGTCAGCATGAGGTATTCACATACATCTGAAATAAAAAAAAAACAAAACAAACTAAGCTTTTTGGAAATGGTTTGAGTTCAGACAAAGTGCTAACTTTTGTGCATTTTGTGCTTGCCACCATTTTATGCTTTTGAAATTATTATAGTTTTAGTGTTCATGCTATCTTTTATTTTTATTTATCATCTTCATTTTCAAATATATCTCTCCTCCTTCTCCAACGTAGCAAGGTTGGATAACAACCAGGAGGAAAGAGAGAAAAAAGAGCTGTTCAGAAAAATTAACCCACATCTCAATCACATATGACACAATATTCATTATATAGCATCCATTGTCTGTACCTCTGGAAAAAAATAAATTGGAGGGTCATTTTTTTTGCAGGTCACCTCATCTTTGAACTCTAGCTTGCAAGTCATCTCAACTAACTGGATATTTGTAACAACACAACTCCCAACATGCACAGGAGGGGCTGCTGTACAGGTTCTTAGATCTGCTTTTCTAAAAGGAAAGCAAATGAGGGGTCAACAATCTACTTTAATCAAGCGCATACATCATTCAATTAGTTTAGGGGAAAAATCAGCACCCTGAACTTCAGAGAAAATACAAACAGAGAAATAAAAACCAACAGACTGGGCTTCCAACTGTCTTACCATAAGCAATATATAGATACCAGAGAGAGAAGCACCAACATCTGGGTTTTCAAAGCTGGGGACTCCTTAGCAGCTACCCAGAGTCTCATCTGGCTAAACAAACACTTGGAATTAGTAAGCCCCAAAACGAAATCTCACCTAAGAGTATATATACATGTGTCAGAGCTAGAGGTCTCACAACATTTGAGAATCAGTGCCTCATTAGAAATTAACAAAAGGTATAGGTAGGCTTCTCCTGACTCAATTTCCCCACTGACACTTGGCAGACTTTAAGTTTGACTGAATGCCAGTTGACAATATACTTCTGCCTGGAACTGACATGAAATTAGGGAGATTTTGTTTTCCTGCAATGTCCCTACTCAGTGGCAATTTCCCATAGTCAAAAGTTTCATAAGCAAAATATCAGATCTATTTAAATGATAAATTGTTGGTAGGGGAACATCTGAGGTTAAGTCTAAAATAAGCTGTTATGCTTAGGATTTTTGATGAACAACAATAAGTTACAGTCCTTTAATTATTAGTAATAGCATTGAGGGACTGTGAGGTTAGCATACATAGTCATTATTATTTTTGTCTCAGTTGTTAAATGTTAAAAGAAAGACTGGTTTGTATTCTATGTTGTAAATGATTTAAAGGAAACATCACATGAACAGAAGTTGAAATTGTTTTATAATGTGACATGTACTGTGTTACAAATGATTATTTATTGTATTTGTGTAAGTACTGCCTCCTCAGTGAAATCTCATCCTCCTGATGGGGAAATGCACAATGAATTAATGCAAAATGTTAAAAAACTGGGTTCTAATGTGGATTTCTCAAACATGACAATTAGCCAAAGTTCCAATTTGGATTTTGTAAGAGTAATAGGAATGATAATCTACAAGAAAATAAAGGGAAGAAGATGCTGAGATGTTGTACTGAAGATGACTTCCATGAGCATCCAGAACAGAAAACTGATTCACATGATGTTCCTCCCCAAATGACTGTATGAGATGGAACCTCTAAATGGACAATTCATTGATCTACCTTTTTATTTTGAATCTCTGTATCTGTACTTATGAAGGAGGACTGCCCCCTTGTAATTTGTCAATGTGTCAATCAACTTTGCTACCTTCACATATTATTAAAAAGGGGATACAGATGAAGGGGAAAGAATTCATAGGGGAAAGAATGTGAGGAAGTATTGACTGGATTTAGGTGAGGAAACTACAAAGGCATGAAAAAAGAACAGGGGGGATTGTGGGAGATGGCCTATAGTGTAGTTTCCTCAGTTGAAGACTAGAAAGACTTCCCCGCTTTTGTTAAGTTTCTACATGTCATCCTAAGTCTCAGTAGCCCCTGGTAAGTTTCCATTTCCCAAAATCGATGTCAGCCTTGGTGACGCTTTGGAGAGTAGCTGTCATAGTGAAATGGTGAGATTGTACATCCAGAGTACTCAGCTAAGGAGGAAATGGATAAGGAGAGGTGTTAGAGGACTTGTTTGGGGCTAGAAAATCTGCTTCTCATGGCCAGCAAGCGTACTTCACCAACTACTGCCATTTGAGCAACCAGAGACTGTGCCTTTTTTTCAGAAAAAGAATAAAAAGCCCTTTCTGTACTAGAACCCTGACTCCAGCATTTTTTGGGGTGGTCATCTGTCCTACACAGTATTTTGTTTTAATTTTCTTTTGCTTCAATATTTAGTAAGGAAACTGTCTATAGTTTTCTTTCTCTGTTTTTGTTTTCTATGTTTTATGTGTTAGCATCATATTTGTATAATAAAAGGATTTTGGTAGAACTCCTTTATCTATTTTTCTTGTTTTTCAGCACAAGTAACACAAAGTTTATTAAAGGTTCACCATATTGGTGAAGCCTAACAATTTGTGATGGTTGCATTGACAAGTGGGCCAGATAGAATTTAGCTAGACAGAATCAGAGCTGGATTGAATCTCCATGAAGTTACCTTCATGGAGATGATATGGAACTTATACACAGATGGACTGTGGGAAAGATATAGAGGTGGTCTAGTCATCTGGGAGGAGAGTTTAAGGAGTATCTTGAAGAGATTGGGGTAACTAGTTATGCAATCAAGGATGGGAAACAGCTAGAGGCAATTGGGAGGTATCAGACAAATAGAGGGCTTGGATGGGAAGGGGCGGCAATCCAGAGGTAACAGACAATGGAGAGTCTTAAGGGTAACAGATTTGAGTATGAAAGGCCAGACTGAGTGGGAAGATTCAAGGAGAGTTCAAGGAGGTTCCCAGAGTCTGTACCCCATCATTCCCCCCTCAAACAAATGGGACCCAAACTCTAAGGGATGAAGGTCTCATCTTCTAAAGCTGCTTCCTGCTGGTAAGGAGTGTCGAACTGTTGAACTGTCTCTGCCTCTCTGGGTCCTGTTTTAGAGATATGTAGCCTTAGGAGTCATCTGGAAGTTGATGGCTTCACTTGTGATGGAGACAACTCTGGCATGGAGGTTAGGCAAACACAGACCAAACAAGTACTAAAGGCATATAGAGAAAAGACGATTTCTCTGGCATAAAAAGACAATTTCTCTGGACAGAATTAAAGATGACTATGGCAAAGCATGTTTGATAAGGGAGGTCTTTTCTCTCAGACATCCCCTTTCTTTCCAAATTGCTCCACAGGCATGTAGAATATGGAAAGCATTTTTTTTAAAATTAATTTATTTATTTCACTTTTAACATTCATTTTCACAGAATTTTTGGGCTCCAAATTTTCTCCCCCCTTGTCCCCTCCCCCCACCCCAAAACACCGAGCATTCTAATTGCCCCCATCTCCACTCTGCTCTCTCCTCCATCATTCCTCTCTGCCCTTGTCTCCATCCTCTCCTCTGTCCTGTTGGGCCAAATAACTTTCTATACCCCTTTACCTGTATTTCTTATTTCCTAGCAGCAAGAACAGTACTTGACAGTTATTCCTAAAACTTTGAGTTCCAACTTCTTTTCCTCCCTCGCTCCCAGCCCCCTCCCTTTGGAAGGCAAGCAATTCAATATAGGCCAAATCTGTGCAGTTTTGCAAATGACTTCCATAATAGTCGTGTTGTATAAGACTGACTATATTTCCCTCCATCCTATCCTGCCTCCAATTACTTCTATTCTCTCTTTTGATCCTGTCCCTCCCCGTGAGTGTCGACCTCAAATTGCTCCCTCCTCCCCATGCCCTCCCTTTCATCGTCCCCCACACCCTGTTTATCCTCTTGTCCCCCACCTTCCTGTATTATAAGATAGGTTTTCATACCAAAATGAGTGTGCATTTTATTCCTTCCTTTAGTGGAATGTGATGAGAATAAACTTCATGTTTTTCTCTCACCTCCCTTCTTTTTCCCCAAACTAAAAAAATCTTTTGCTTGCCTCTTTTATGAGAGATAATTTTACCCATTCCATTTCTCCCGTTCTCCTCCCATATATTTCTCTCTCACTGCTTGATTTCATTTTTTTTTTAAGATATGATTCCATCCTATTCAATTCACTCTGCGCACTCTGTCTCTATGAGTGTGTGCGTGTGCATATGTGTGTGTGTAATCCCACCAGATACTGAATAATTTCAAGAGTTACAAATAATGTCTTTCCATGTAGGGATGTAAACAGTTCAACTTTTATAAGTCCCTTATGACTTCTCTTTGCTGTTTACCTTTTCATGCTTCTCTTCATTCTTGTGTTTGAAAGTCAAATTTTCTTTTTAGCTCTGGTCTTTTCATCAAGAATGCTTAAAAGTCCTCTATTTCATTGAAAGACCAATTTTTCCCCTGAAGTATTATACTCAGTTTTGCTGGGTAGATGATTCTTGGTTTTAGTCCTAGTTCCTTTGACTTCTGGAATATCCTATTGCATGCCCTTCGATCCCTTAACATAGAAGCTGCTAGATCTTGTGTTTTCCTGATTGTATTCCCACATTACTTGAATTGTTTCTTTCTAGCTGCTTGCAATATTTTCTCCTTGACCTGGGAATTCTGGAATTTGGCCACAATATTCCTAGGAGTTTCTCTTTTTGGATCTTTTTCAGGTGGTGATCAGTGGATTCTTTCAATATTTATTTTGCCCTCTGGTTCTAGAATATCAGGGCAGTTTTCCTTGATAATTTCATGAAAGATGATGTCTATGCTCTTTTTTTTGATCATGGCTTTCAGGTAGGCCCATAATTTTTAAATTGTCTCCTGGATCTATTCTCCAGGTCAGTTGTTTTTCCAATGAGATATTTCACGTTATCTTCCATTTTTTCATTCTTTTGGTTTTGTTTTGTGATTTCTTGGTTTCTCATAAAGTCATTAACCTCCATCTGTTCCATTCTAATTTTGAAAGAACTATTTTCTTCACTGAGCTTTTGAATCTCCTTTTCCATTTGGCTAATTCTGCGTTTGAAAGCATTCTTCTCCTCATTGGCTTCTTGAACCTCCTTTGCCAATTGAGTTAGCCTATTTTTCAGGGTGTTATTTTCTTCAGCATTTTTTTGGGTCTCCTTTAGCAGGGTGCTGATCTGTTGTTCATAATTTGCTTGCAAGTCTTTTATTGCTCTTCCCAGTTTTTCCTCCACCTCTCTAACATAATTTTGAAAATTTTTTGAGCTCTTTATGAGCTTTTCCCAGGTCTGATCCCATTGAGTGGGCTGGGATGTAGAAGTACTGACTTCTGTGTCTTTCCGTGATGGTGAGCACTGCTCTTCCTCATCAGAAAGGAGGGGAGGAGAAACCTGGTCACCAAGAAAGTAATCCTCTATAGTCTTGGTTTTTTTCCCTTTTCTGGGCATTTTCCCAGCCAGGGACTTGACCTCTGAATATTCTCCTCACACCCACCTTGCTTCCGGATCCTCCCAGCCAGCGCTTAGGGTCTGAGACTCAAATGCTGCTTCCCAGCCTCAGGGCTTTGGGTGGGGGCATGGCTGCTATTCAGTGTGAGATCAAGTTCAGGTGCTTAGGTGGGGGCAGGGGCTCCTCTGGGGCTCAGTTCCCTCAGGGGGTTTATGCAGAGACCTTCAACAATGGATCTGGGCTCCTGCCTGCTTGGGGAGCCCTGGTCTGCTCCCACCTCCGCTGCTGCCTCCTGAGGGGGCCTGAGTCATGGGGGCTTCCCACTCCCCTCTCGACCCACCAAAGAGACCCTCTCACCGACCATTGTCACCTGTGGGTGGAGGGACCTGCGCGGCTGCTGGAGATTCTGTCCCTGAAGCCTGCTCGGATCTACTCCCCACTCGGATCTGCTCCTCTTGGCCCTAGGCAGCCTCAGCAGGGCTGTTCTCGGCTCCCAGTCTGCTGAGTGAAGACCCTTTTGCTAGAGGTTTTCAGGCTCTCTGGAACAGAAATCTTATCTGCTCCGCTGTTATGTGGCTTCTCCTGCTCCCGAATTTATTGGCAGCTCTTTTCTACAGATATTTCATGGGCTGTGGGTTCGGACCTAGCGTATTTGTGTGTTTCTACTCTGTCATCTTGGCTCCGCCTAGAGAGCATATTTTGAGTAAATAAAAACATCAACTGACCTGGGGTCAGGTGTTAAGGAATGATTTAAGACTCTGAAAGTCTGTCCTCTCCTTTCATCAGCATACAGAGAAAAAGGTTTTTCTAGATTTGATTTAGTTTTCAAAGTCTCAAAAGCACTGGCCAGTTTCGGATCCCACTGTATAGGAAGTGAGTCAGAGCTCTGAGTGGCAATTAATGATTGCAATCCTTCCCAGGCCTTGGGTTTAGATATTGACTTCCATGGGGGAACACTTTAGGGTCTGTGAGGCTACCAATGGGTGGGATGGCAGAAGTAATTAGCTCAGGAATTCCCAGATCCCAAACAGTTGACCTGACTGTCTCTCACACTTTCAAGCAAACATGGGGAGATCTGGTGAACAAGGAAAAGGGAGATGGAGGTTTTACTAAAGAAAACTGACTCCCCAATTCCCAACAAAGGGGCAGGGCAAGAGGACATCATAAGGAAGGAGCATTTAAATAACCAATCCTTAAATAGACAGGGGAGGGGTATGTCTGGAGACATTCCTTAATGTCCCCATCCATGCCCAGGACCTGACTGGTCAAGGGGCAGGTAGGGCCGGTGTAATTGGTTAAAACAGAGAATTCAGCCATGCTACAGTGGGTAACCTTACCTTCAGCCTCAATTTTTGCCCAGGGCATGGCATGAGAGTTGGAGAAAGTGGGAGCATTGCCAGGTCCCAGGTTTTGCTTTTCTTCCAAGTTTTGAGAAGACTAGAAGACAGGGTACTGAGAGGTAGCTCTACCACTTTTCCAAACTTGGGGACAATCCTCCCTCCAATGTCCCTCCTGGTCACATGGACACAGTTACACAGTTGTCAGTTCCTGTGGCTCCCTTTGTGGTGGTGCCCTGGAGGGGCACTCCTTGGATCAGTGACCCTCCTTGTGGCATGAAAAGCAGATTTTCCCACTGCTCAAGTAGCCAGGCTTCCTCCAAGGGGGAACCCTCAAAAGGTACTCCCTCGGTCTTGTCCTGGCCATGGCAACAACTAACAATTGAATATGTTCAGTTTCTAACTTTTTTCCTTCTTTTTTCTTTCCTCTGACTCAACTAAGTCTCTATTGTTAAAAATTCCAAAGGCCGTCTCCAGTAATTGGGCATGAAGGGTTTGGGGTTCCATTGACAATTTCTGCAGTTTCCTCCTAATATCTGGAGCAGATTGAATAATAAAATACATGCTAAAATACATCCTACTAAAGAGTCAGGATTCAAATTTGTATGCTTTTTAGTAGTTTCTACTTAGCTAGTCTTGAAAAGTAGCAGAGTTTTTCCTTTTCTCCCTGAGCCTTAACTTTTTAGAAATTTATTTGCTTTTGAAATGCAGTTCTCAGGTCTTCTATCAGGCAAATTACCATATGGTCTCACTTTCTTCTATCTTCACTCTTGATAACCCCATCCTGGGCCACTAGTGGGAATAGCAGCAGCTCTTGGGGGATATTTGTGGGGTCATCACTAGCCAAACAATTCTCAAACTTTTGGGCTTGTTCCCAGACTGTCCTCTTCTCCTCAGTGGTACAACAGATGGAGAAAAGGACATGCAAATCACCCCAAAAAAACTTGAATTATAGGAATATGTCCCTAAAACCCTTAGTAAACTTAGTGGGGTCTTCCAAATATCTCCCCAGTTTCTCTTTAACCTGAATGAGATCTGATAGAGAATGGGACATGCACTCTAATTGTCTCACTAGGTAAGGCAGACACTTCTCTTAGGGGAAAAAAGCACTGAAGGTGCTGTGGAATGGGGCCTGAGGCCTGAGTGGGCATCATCTGGGGGAGGGGCCAAAAGGAATCACCTCAGCAAGATCTCGGACTTTTGTGCTTCATTTATATGGATAATCGCTCCCTTTTATCTCTCCCTATACAGTTTTATTTTTTTAGAATCACCCCATCATACTCAGCTCTGCCTGTCTTTCTTTTTAACTACTCCCCAAAATGGCAGTCATAAAATAACTGATAATATTTTCACATATAAGAAGTAAATAATTTGACCTTATTGAGTCTTTTGTAATTGGTTTTTACTGTTTATATTATATTTCTCCTGGATATTATATATTGAATTTTCCCTTAAGTTCTGCTATTTTTGTCACAAATACCTGAACAACTTTCAGTTCATTAGACATCCATTTTTCTTTTCATTCAGGATTCTACTTTACTTTGCTAGGTAAGATACCCTTGGTCATTAACCCAGCTCTTTTGCTCTATGAAATATAGAATTCCAAGACGTATGGTCCTTCAACATAGTAGCCACTAGGTCTTGTGAATCCTTATATTAACTCTATGATATTTAATTTTCTTTATTCTTATTACTTCCAATATTTCCTCTTTAACCTAGGAGCTTTGAAACTTGACCATGATAGTCCTTTAAGTTTTTCTCCACATTCTTTTTTCTATTTCTGCTTTGCCTTCTTGTTTTAGAACACGGGCGGGAACCCATTGCCTCAAGGCAACATGTCACCTCCTAGGTCCTTGGGTGCAGCCTTTTGACTGAGTTTAAGTTTTAGAGACAAATCCTTACATTAAGGGGACTTGTTCTTTGAAGTTTAAAGGGCTACACTTGAGGACCCAGAGGGCCACATGTGGCCTTGAGGCTACAGGTTACCCATCCCTGCTATAGAAATTCAGGGCAATTTTTCTTGATAATTTCTTGTAATATTGTATCAAAATCATTTTTATCATAATTTTCAGGGAGTTTAACTATTCTTACATTATTTCTCTGTGATATGTTCTCCAGATCAGTTGTTTTTTCTGATAAGATGTTTCACATTCTCTTCTATTTTTTTCATCCTTTTGATTTTGTTTTATGATTTCTTGGAGTCTTAGAATGTCACTAACTTCCTTTTGTCCAATTCTAGTTTTCATGGAATTATTTTCTTCCTTAAGTTTTTGATTCTCTATTTCAAGTCGGTATACTTTCTTTTCAAAAAAATATACATATTTTCTTGGGTTGCTGTTATTTTTTTTCTAATTTTTGCTTAAACTCTCTTATTTGATTTTTCAAAGTCTTTTTGTAAGTTCTTCCAAGAACTCTTTTACTGTTTGGGGCCATTTGACATTTCTCATTGAAAAGGAGTGGTTTTTTTAGCTCCATTATCTTCCTCTGCATATGAACCCAGATCATCTCTATTTTCATAGTAGCTATCTATGGTTGGGTTCTTTCTCCTTTGCTTACTCATTTTTTAAAATTTTATTTATTTATGGAAGATATTAGTGTAATCAAGTTCTAGTCCAGTAATATGAGGAATGATGTCCCTAGTCTCAAGTCTTTCTTACTATTATTTTCCAAGATTTGTCCCAGGGCTTAAACTTGGGCTCTCCTCTCCACTCCTATTCTAGGGCTAGAGCCCCTAGTCATGTTGTCTTGCAAATTATCTTACTTGCTGGGGTCCTTTTTGTGACTACAAAATATATATGTCCTTTCTGCCCTAAACTGAAACCAGGGACTCTGCATCCCTACAAGTGCCCATAGCCAGCAGTGTCCCTTCCTCTCTGCTACTACACTCACCAGGTGTGTACTAGATCCTTCCCTCTAATTTTACCTCTACCACTTTTATTTCATTTTGAAAAATTAGTTTTATCTATGTCAGGAAATCTTTTTTGGACTTGTGTCCAATACACATTTTGTTGTTGTTTACTCATTTTTCCACTCTCTTGATTGTGAACTTTATGTTAAAGTTGGGCTCGGTTCCAATGTGGTGATGGAGGGGCACAGTGTTAAGCTTCAGGCTTTTTCACACACAATATGGCATCACTTAAATGTTACTTAAAACAACAACAACAACAAAATGAAATATTCATTAATCCTTAGTTGAGTGAGGCATGATAATAAAGGGAAAAGTTGACTTACTAGGTATTTAGAAACTCTGGATTTATAACTTAGCTCTCATGTTCACTGCCAATGTGAATTTAGGAAGTCATTTAATTTTCCTGGAGCTCATGTTTTTCAGTGGTAAAATGAGCGCATCATTGACCCCTTCCATTTCTACATCATGGGTCTCATTCACACATCTTAAAATCAATGCCTTGAATTCCATTCCCTTCTCTTTTAGGAAGGAAACCAGTTTTCATATTGAACATAAGTAGTAGTTACTTGATTGAGGCATAAAGAGAACACTTTTCATGTCAATGCAAAATTATCCTTTTGCACCTTATAGACAAGTAAAAAAAACATATTTGTGGAATTTGGTTATTCAGTTTCCTTTCCAGGAATCTATCATTTAGTGAAAATAATATTAGATTTGGAGTCAAAGGGCTAGGATTCGAGTCCCAGCTTTAATATTTATTATAGGAAGATCACTTAACCTCTCTGTTCTTGGGTTTTCTAATCCATAAAATAAGGATGATAATAAAGCTTGCCTTGTCTACCTTAAAATGTTGATATGGTGAAAGTGCTCTGTAAAAATCAAATAATTCTTTAAGCAATAATGAAGACTATTGTGACTGATGATGATGATGATGATGATGACAATGATGATGATGATGATGATGAATACAGCCTTGGCCATCTGTGGAAGATTGTATCAGTAAGCACCCAGAAATACACGGGGGGGGGGGGGGGGGGATATCACAGGTTCTTAAATCTGCATTTGTAAAAAGATAGACAACTTTTGAGGGGTCAACAATCATTTTAATTAGTTCAACCAGATGCTTCTAGACACTCCTTTTTATCTTTTACATTTCCAAAGCTACCAGACCTCCTATCTATTCAACAGAGAAAATACAGAGAAATAAAACCCAACAGACAGGCCTCTACTGCCTGAATCAAAGCACTATAGCTATACCCTTTACATACATCCCTGGATCTAGAGAGCCTTTACATCTGAGCAGTCAAGGCGCCTGAGCATATGATCACTCAGAGTTTTGACCAGGTAATCACAAGATCCTTCTCAAAAGTGAACCTCTAAAGTAAAACCAACCTCCCAGTATATATAAAGAAGACTTGGTTCCCCCATTGACTCAGAGTCAGTAGGCATGAAATCCACAGGACTCAGCACAGCTGTGAACCATCAGGGCTCAAAGGAGACTGAACCCTCAGATGCTCGCAATTTAGCCTGCAACTGCAAAAAGAAAACAAACAAATCCCATTTTGCTTGCCGTTACAAAGATTTCCATGAGGACACAGACAGGAGTTACATATGAAAGGTAAGTATGGATAGGTTGCAACATATCATTGGAGGGGATTAACAGACTTGTTGAAGTTTTGGAAAATTGGAATGATCTTTGGAAAATTATTTCCCCCTCTGAGATTCATTTTCCTCCTCTACAAAATAATGAGGATTGAACTAGATCAGTGTCATCAAACTCTAACTGAAATAAAGACCATTAATTTATACACAAGAATCCCTGTGGACCTTATATTGACTTAGTTGTAAAATGTGATATTATCTATGCTTTATTGTATTTTTATTGATTTTTGTTAAATATTTCTCAATTACATTTTATTCTTGTTCAGACCACACTCTGGAGTGTTATGCAGCCCACCTGGGGTTTTGACACCTCCCTTTCTTCAGCCTCCTGTCAGTATACTCACATTTTCAATACAGGATACTGTTCTCCAGTTTTCCAGTTCTGAAATGTAACAGTCGGTGTTAAACACTTATATCCTGCCATGTGGGACACTAGACAGTTTCTGTGCCTCCATCCCGTATCCTAAATCCTAATATTTTCAAACTCCCTTTGCTTTCCCCTTTGTTACATATGTAAGTTGAGTTAGTATTCTCTTTTTAGTGACTGGAAACTGAAAAGTCTTTGAACTGCATCTTGTTCTGTTGCAAAAGCTGTAAATCTCAGTCATTTTCTGACTGTTTATAAGTCAGCTCTGAATGACTGCCATGACTTTAAAAAAAGCCCAGCATGAGAGCAACTGATTCATTTTGTTTAAGGAAGCCCAAGTCATTTGACTTGGTAGGTACCGTAATGGCATATCATCTCATTCTAATAACTGGGTGCATTGTTGGGAATATTGTACAGTGTTCTGCTTCCTTCATGTCATTTATCAGGAATTTCTATTCATCAGAAGAGATCTAACTAAACACTTGGCTGGGATACTTCCAACTACCATCAGAGTAAGTAAGGAAAAAAATGTAGTACTTAGAGGGATCATTGGACAATGGAGCAGCCAGTCTGGAAAACATAACATTTCAAAGGTAAATATGGCAGACTAAATAGTGTCTTCAAACCTCCTTTCGTCCTTTGTTCTGCATTTTTGGTGGCAGGCTTGTTGTTTGTCATTAAAATTTTCCAAGAAACCATAAGGGCATTTTTAAAAAATCCCTTTAGAAGTAAGACATGGAGTAAAGCAAAGATGGCATTGATTTCAAAGTGAGGAACCTTGGATTCTTTCTACTGTCAGCCATGTTATTACCTAAGTTCTTTTTGTCTTATTGGACTGAGAAAAATTTCATTTTTTTCTAGCCTTTAAAATGAAAAAAATGAAGTAATGATGGTCTATAAGCAACTCTAATGTTTTATGATAAATTTCAAATATTCTTAGGCAATATAGGTCACATTAACTATGTCATGATCAAACTACTTCCTGAAATTATTTTGCAACTTGACTACTCAAAGCTTCTAGAAACTCAAGGGCAGGAGAGGTACTAGCCTGTACAACTTGGTCTCAAGAAAGGATTGGACCAAAAATAATGGCTTACCTATCTTACTTGTTATTTGCTTATCATTTTACTTTGGGAAAGGGAAATGTTGAAAAATATAATATTGAAATCATATACCATCAAGTGAAAAAATCAAATACTTGAACATTTTTCATTACTATAGACTCAGGCTAAATTCGATATTTATTTTTAAATACAGAATTTCTTTGACTAGACTGTGAGCTCCTAGAGAACAAGAGATATTTTGTGTCATCAATAAGAAACACTGCATATGAGATGGGAACACACACACACACATACTATATTTTTTATATTTGTCTATTCATCATCAATCCATCTACCTATCTATGCATCTATCTATCTTCTATCTACCTATCATCTATCTGTCTGTCTCTCTGTCTATCTGTAGCATTTAATGATAGAGGGAAAGTAGTATTATTTCTGATAGTTATATTACATCCTCAAGCCATCACTATTGATAGTGGCAGACTAGATAGATAGATAGATAGATAGATAGATAGATAGATAGATAGATAGATAGATAGATAGACAGAAACATAAACCTATGCACTCTAGACTTCATCCAACTCATTATTTCTTCTAGGTTCATATGCATATCAAACAGAAAATATAATGGGTTTTTAGAGGAGTCCCTATTTTTGTTGTAAATTTAGAGGAGTTTTTTATTTTTTCAAGCCAGATAATTTAATTTACAAAGTTAAAAGATTTGAATCACCATCAGGAAAAAAAAATAAAAATAGAATAGGCTTTATCTTAACCTAAGTGCTTCTGCTATTTTTATGTAATTCAGTCTAAACAAAGACCTTTAACTCATCACTGTTTTAAAAGAAATCTTTTCTAGCATCTCAGCAGAGGGTAGCCTAGAATAATAAATGGCCCTAAACAAGATGAATAGCTGGGAACAATAAGAGCCTATTTCATTGAACAAGATTGTAAGAGATGTCACTATGGATACTGTTGCTGAGTCATTTCAATTGATTCCAACTCTCTATGACTCCACTTGGGATTCTCTTACACAAGATATTGGAGGGGTTTGCTATTTCCCTTTCCAGCTAATTTTGCAGAACAGGAAGTTGAGGCAAACAGGGTTAAGCAACCTGTACAGTGTTACATAGCTAGTAAGTGTCTGAGGTCATATTTGAACTCAGGTCTTCCTGACTTCAGGGTCAGCTCTCTAAGACACTCACCTAGCTGCCCTTACTACTATGAATAGAAAGACAAATTTTGGGGTCAGGAATACTAAGGATAGGGTATACACTGGAGAATGGAGATAAGATAAATGTGTGTTCATCCTTTGTTGCCTACGAAGACCGTGCCATCAAAAAAATGACGACATGACTTGCACTTGACTTTATTTTGAGTGAGGGAGGGCTGTGCAGGTCACCAGCCTCACTTCTCCTCCAGAGCCATCTGAATCCAGTGACCAGATATTCATCAAGATGACTGAAGATAACCCAGGATGAGACAATTGAGGTTAAATGACTTGCCCAAGGTCACACAGATAGTGAGATTTGAACTCAGGTCCTCCTGACTTCTGTACTGATGCTCTATCCACTGTACCACGTAGCTGCCCCGATAAGATAAACATTATGTTGAGGAAAGAACATCACTAGAGAACATCAGAATTCTCCACCACTGCAGGTACAGATTTCCCTGCACAAATAGGCACACTAGCCAAAAGTGTACTTACTTGCATGCTTGCCATACTTGTACCTTAATCATTCAGATCCCTGGAGTATGTGTTGCTGTACACAGGGTCCCTAGCCATATGTTTTGTAATAAGTGAGAACCATATATCTTCTCTGGACATGCAATTTCTACATGTTTTCATCTCTTATTTGATGCCTACATACATACCAAGGCTACTGAGATTGCAACAAGCAATGCATTTATAAGATTTATAGATTTGGAGATCACTGGATTCCTGCTACTTTCAGGGTCCCATGGACTGCTTACAAGGCAGCTGAGCCCATAGTGGGTTTACCCAAAGAAGAACACTGAGTATTAGACAACAAGATTTACGTGTGGTTTTGATTAATGGGGAGAACATGTGCATTTAGTAGTCAGCCCAGCAATCAGATGGCAAACAAAATAAAAGAATAGGTTTAAGCAAAAAGGCATGGAGATGTGGTTTTAAAAAGACCATGCTTGGGAAAGAGCTTGTCTGAGGAAACAAGGCTTTGAATGATACTTTATACAAGGTCTTGCAGACCTTACCCAAGTTTTGCCTAAGGGTACTCAGGGGTCAATTTTACTTATGTATGATAGCCTGATACCCATAAATAATATGTTGGAGTTTTACTCTGAGGGCAAATGGGAGATTATTTTCTTATCAACCAATTTTTTAAACAATTTATTTAGATTTTTATTTAGATATAGTTTTGATCTTGCTTCTTTCTTTCTTTATTTATTTTTGCTTCGAACTACGTGTCCTTTGGTTGGCTAACAAAGTAAATACATTGGTGGGAAATCGTGACCTATCAATTTGAGGGGGTGTGATCCACAGAGTGCCTCAAATAGGATTTAGATTTTCAAGGGATACATGTGTGAGAGGGACCCCTAACTGTTACATTAATTAAAATCAAAGTCTTCATGCCCTGCTTGCCTCATTTGCAAATCAGCAAGTCTAGATAAGAGTTACTTTATCCTGCTGAGAGATGATCATAAACTCATTTGTGTTCAAAGGGAGCTACCCAGAGGAATCTCTCCTACTTCAGCCTAAGGAATGCTTCATTTCTGAATGCACATTCTAGAATGTCTTAAAAAGGAATATTTTTTATCATTACATTATATTTTAAATTGGATTTTTAAAGTATATTCTGGGTATTGCATAAAACAACTTTACTACCCTCCAGTAGCTATCAGAATGTGTTGGATTTGTTTTCTTTTCTAAAATCACTTTTCATATAATCACAGAAGTATGCATTAAGGCATGCTGGTAGGGAATGAGTAATTAATAATATGTGTAGGTTTGACTTTTGGCAGTTGTACTACTCCTTGTAATAGGTAGTCATTGTTAGTTGAAATATTGCATTAATAATTAAGGACACTTTGGCAAATTAAAACATCAAGCAAACATAATTTCAGATTAAATTAATGTTATCTTAGATGCTATTCTAGATATGATGTAAAGCCAAAGTCCTGACCACATGCACAGAAGAGCTATCCCTTGGCATCCTTACTAAATCAAAGAGAGTTAATGCATAGACTTGGCTTAATTCCAATTCGGTAATTACATTTTCCTACATAAAATAGTTATATAGTTTCAATTAACTATCAAATTTTTCATTTATCTTTAGGAAAACTTTTTATTCATCTTCATCATAATTCTATAGTACAGTACTAAGTAGTCCTGGGTATTTGACCAGTCTAAGAATCAATTTCCTCTGTATGGGACAATTAACTTATAGATGGCACCTTGAGTTGAAATAGTGACTGATTCACAAGGGGTAGGTAAAAGTAGAAATTAGGTAATCTGAAAGAGATTTAATAGGACTTAATCTTTTAAAAATACCTAATTTAGTTAGTGCCAGAGATCTTAGCTATCATCTATTGCAACCTTCCTTTGTTATAGATGTATAAAATGAGGTCTATGAAGGATGACATCTGCATAAGGCATTTGGTAACAAATGTAGAATGAGAGGCAATGGATAGGGCATAAGCTCTGAATCAATCTTGGATAGGTTGCTAATAACAGAGATGTCTCTTTTCCTAATTTTTCTTATCAAAAGATAATGAAGATCTCACTATTTTCTCTAGACTTAACTAAGAATCTGGATAATGCCCCTTGAGACATTAAATTGCCTAGCAGGATATTTCCAGTGAATTGGTGTATCCTATCAAAAATTAATTGAAAGAATTACACAAAGTTTGATTTGTCATGAAAACAAACATGTATACGTTGGAAAGAGTGTCCAAAGCTTTGAGTGCTCTGCCCTTTCCTTCATAATTAAGATCCAGATGCATCTGTATAGTGACCAGTTTCAGGCTGGGGTGAGCCTGGTCTTTAGTGAGTAGGATTAGATGAATGTTCTCATATTCTGACTCTTTAGGCCTCCTCTTCTACACCATAGTCCTGTAGAAAATTATTTATAGCTAAGGGTTGGTTCGTATCTAGGATCTTCACATATTTGTGTGTGCGTGTATGTGTGTGTGTGTGTGTGTGTGTGTGTGTGTGTGTGTTTAAAATTGTACTCATTATATAACAGGAACCAAGCAAGAGGTTACAGCTACTTATCTCCTTTATATGAGATATATCTAATGAACACAAGATCCCAAAACACATGTCAACAGAAAGACTTTAAACAAGATAGAGAAACTTATAATACTATTATATTTTGTCAAAATATTTAATCATTTTAAAACCATTGCAACTTAAAGCATTTTATCTTACAGTTAAATTGTATTATAGTTAAATTGATACCAAATTTTACATTTCTAAATAGCTATTTCCAGACTTACAGCTTCTGGCAAGCCCATTCAGAGGATAAGCTCTTACTCTTAATGGTGACAATCTCCAATTATGAGTCTGATCAGCCATTGTTGGACATATTTTACTTTGTCACTGATATTTTGATGTTATGTTGCACCTCTACGAGTATGAAGAACAAGACTGGGCTTAGGACCTGACCAAAGAACCAAGGCAACTTGTCTGCTTTGATAGGCTCACATCCTCTGGGCCTATCAAATTCACAACATACTGCTAACATTGGAAATGTTCATCTCAAGACCACTGTTTAGTCACATGTATGATAGAGAAAAATAACACAAAGAAGAGAAAACTTAGGCTTTGTTATCAAGTTTGATCAGATCTTAAGCTTACAAGTGCCATTCAATAGATATCTAAAGTCCTTCCTAAACCTCTCACAGGATAGGATGGAATAATCTTGCCAAAAGTAAAGTAAGAAAGAGAAGCCTCAAAATTTAAATTATTCTCTTTTAATATTCTACTAATTCAGGAACTCTTGCTACTTAGTGTTCAATAAAGAAATTCCTGTTTTTCCCAATCTGTCCAAAACTTTCACACTGAGTCATGTGCCAAAAGCAGGAATAGTAGCTCTGTCCATGCTCCATGACTTCTGTTATTTATGCGTTAAGAAGAATTAAGGTCCAGAAGTACCAGTTTACCTTTCCATCACATGTCATCTTTGCCAGTCTACAGCCTTAATACTGTGGGATTGTTGATCTTGGAGAACACACTGTTAAGTGGCAACAGTGGGAGGAGGAAAAGCTTATTTTGTTCTTTGCAAGTGTTGTGCCAATGCAATATTCGCAGTGCCTATGGCAGTCATAAATATCCTGGCACAATTCTGAATTGCAAAATACAACAGATTCTCCACATGGAAGACAGAACATTTATTCAGACACCAGAAAGCCAAATCCATCCTAGTAACAAAAATCTATACACAATAACAATGCAGAGAACAATACAGTCCCCAAGCCTTCCCCCTGTAAGGCTTCCCACAAACCAGCTTCATTAAACAAATCACAAGCAGGCCCTTTTACTCATGCTAGCCAGCTGCCTGCTTGCTTACATTCTTCCTAGCTCCAACTAAACTGTCACCAATTTCTTCTCAGCTCTGCTCTAGTCCTGATCCACTCTTTCTGTTTCACTCATTCAGCAAACTCCTCCCACCACAGGCTCTATATGTCTCAGGCTCATGTAACTCAGGCTTCCATGTGACCCAGGCTTCCATTTGACCCAGGCAGGTCACATGGGCCTATTAATCAATGGGAAAGATGTTCCCATTTAAATTATCATTACAGAAAGTTTCTGGAGAAAGTAAAATAATAGATTTTGAGGTTGTGGTGAGATGGAACAGTCTTCATGGACAAAATCCATAGATGTAAATACCTTGAATTTTTTAAAGAGTTTTGATGGAACCAACAATATTGTTGTGTTTAAGTTAACTGGTACTAAAAAATCAATAATGCTAGTTCACAGAGAAATAGATGCAAGTAGAGTCTCCCTTTGCAACACCAATAATAAATCAATAGTGAGGAAAAAGTACTCTAATTTGACTGTCTATGAAAAAGATTGTTTTTGTCTTATTAGAAACCTCAATGGCATTCTATAATAGAAATGTTGGCTAGCTGCGGTAAAATTGATCACTCAACAAATGTGTTTCCCACAATCATGAAGGCCAATGGGTGTTCCGATGCCAGACCTTCTCTTACTAGACCTAAATGTGCTATCTGTGTGAAAACGTGTTCACCCAGTCAGGCTTTCTTCTAAAAATGTATTCTGCTATTTGTGTTAAAGGAAGATACGTGGTTTGGAAAAAAATGTGCACTGCATCAATAAGAGATTCCTCAGAACTTTCTTGACAATCCAACCTTGTTATCAACGGAGTAACTTAAAGCAGCCAGTAAAAGTAATGGAAAATATGCTTGAAAGTAGGAATGAAGAAATGGGTAGTGACAGTATGCACCAGCACAGAGCTAGAAGATGCTTTTTTCCTAAGTCAAAGAAACAAACAAAAAACAACAAACCACTGAAATGTTAACTGATGGATTTCTGTATGTTGCTGATCATAAAAACATGGTTCAATAAAAGAGAAACAAATATAGATGAAAATTAAATAGGGAATAAAAGATATACCAAAGAAAGGAGTTTCTGAATTTCAGCTGGACTGTGATTCTAAGGCAGTTAACTAAACAAGAAAGGGCTCTGCAATTGGGGTAGACAGTGGATCAGCCCAGACTTGTGGTTCTGTGATGCCTCTTGTGTCTACTTGTGTCTGACCTTTAACTTTACTAGATGGCTAGTTAATAGGTCCTAGAACACTTTCACTTGATGCAAACACTTCTCTAAAATATTCTTTAGCTCACTTCCAAATCAGTGGAGAAAGAATAGCTGAAAGGAGTCTCAGGAAACAGGGAGAGGAAGATCATGAATCATTATTTTCAGGCAGGGTACCTCCACTGAAGAAACCATATCAGATACCATTAGTGATAGTGAGGATGAATCTGCTCATGTTGCACAACACTTCTCCTTAACTCAGAAGAGATGTTTTGTTCCAAATATACATCACACAGCAGTGGATCAGTCTGTAGCAAGGGATGGAGCAGTGAATGTCAGTATCTGCCAGGCCTAGAGGCCTGTATTGGGCTACCCGAGTCTTTCTTACCTCACCTCCGATGTCTTCGGCTGGCCACGCCGGATAAACGTATGAGAGAAAGGACGTTCCAGAGTCGAACAAGGGTTGAGCTTTATTTCAGGGTGTAGTTACAAGTGCAGGGAGGTCTTCCTTAGGAGGAAGAGGGGGAGATTTCCTAAGGAGGCTAAGCTTAAGGGATTGGAAGTAGAAGTACAAGTGGGGAGAGAGGGGGAGGGGAGAGAGGAAAGAAAAGAAACGGAGTCTACTGTCCTCTTTGGCTCCTCACGTGCTAAGAGCTTTCAGGCTTCCTCAATCCTACTTAACCTTCAGCCGCACAGTTTGCATCTAAATACCGTGCTGTTAGGTAACTAGGTGTGCTCCAATCTGGGACGACCTCGAGGGCAGGGAGACTCCACCCATCACGTATCTCCCGGGGAGAGGCGGAAATACCCGAGCTAGCTGAGCTAGCTCAGTCTGACCTTCTCGAACCCCCGCTGTTCATGGAGGGCCTCTTAAGACTCTAAGATTTAGAAGTCCCACTTTTACCCGCCCGAGACCGTCCACACGGATTTGAGCTTCCAATCCCAACAAGTATCAGTTCTAGGAGACCTGATGGCCAGTGTTTAGTAATTGCCTTTTGAAGGTGTTTTCAGCCACATGTTCAATAACACAGATGCAGCTGCAATTGTATCTAGAAATGTTTTCCCAGAAGACTTTATACTCAACCCCTGATAATGTATTTTGAGCTTAGTGGTGGAAAAGGAGAGTGGGAAGAACTGGACTAAAAGTAAAATGTCTAACTTGTCTCTGGAAAATTTATTTAAATGTTGGGAATTTGAGTGTTGATAATAGAAAGCTACTTAGCAATACTCAGATTTTTTCTTTTAAAAGTCTTTATTTTGTAGCTTTTTTTTTTTGAAATCCTCAATCCATTTGGTGGCTGTATATTTTCTGTGCATTAACTGTCTTCATTATTTGACTTGAATTGTGTCTGATTTCTCTGTATGAATTGACATATGGAAGAACACTAAATTTGGGAGCATACTGGTTATTGATAAGAACAGGATACTTAATTCAATGTGAAAATATATATGATGGCAAATTATGAGGGATACTTTAAATCTACAAATAGCATCCATTTTATTTTCAAGTTCTCAAAATGAAAATGTAAAGCATACAGTTAATAACTACTGCTGCAAATCTTGACTGTAATTCTTTGTAGTGTTCCCCTAAGCTTTGCTGTCTATTCCTTGTAATGTGCGTTTTCTCCTAATTAACCAAGACATTATGAAACAGACCTAAGAGAGTCTGAAATAATCTATTCATCACTAGAACTGATTAGATACCCAACAGTGGGCCCTTTGGACAAAGAGTACATATGGACATGTCTAAGACCAGGAAGAAAAAGGCAGTGAAACTTCTGAGACCCCAGGCAAATTCAGTATGGACTGTTTATGCTCTCTATGCCTGATTATCTGCTTCCTTTTTTATGGACTACTTTTACTACCTCATGGAACGGTTTTATGGGACTTAGTCAATATGTATTTTATTAAAGTAATTGAATATCTTACCCTCAGGTTCTGAGTTAGTCATGCTCTGCATCTTAGTACAGCCAAGGTATTGACATGATAGGGATACGCATCACAAGCTATTTATGGCCTGATTATCATCCCTTTGTCCTTAATGATAACTTGTAAGTTGTCTCATGGGAGACAACTTTTTGGCATCAAAAATTCATCCATATCACTTTCAGTAAATATAGTCTAATCAAAGAACCAAATTATCTGTGACAGTTCTGAAGATGTCCAGTACTTTGCTTCATTCATTCATGATTTGTTAAATGCCTGTTACGTTCTAGGCACAAGGTTTAACTTAAGGATTTATACAGAGTTTAAATGAAAAGTGGTCATAGGATTATTGATTTAAAGATAAAAGAAATTTTAGACATCTATTCCGAGTCCCAAATTTTATAGAATGGGTCCCAGAATGTTGAATGATTTCCCTAGAATCATACAGATAACAAGAGCAAGAAGTAGGATTCAAATATAGGTATCCTAAATCCAAATCCAGCACTCTTTCCTCTAATCCAAGCAACTTCTATTTTAAAGTTGTCATTGTTGCTGGCTGTAGTGGTAGTGGTATTGACTTGATTTCAGCTTCTTGAAAATAGGCACAATTTCATTTCTGGCTTGTGTCCCCAAATTGTGATTGAACGTCTTGCACTTTATAGGTGTTAATAATGCCATGGAATTTAATATTTTAAATTCAACTTTTTCTAAATTCAATTTTCTATTACTTTGCATCTGTGCCACTCAATAAATAAATTTAGGTAGAATTCTCACTTTTATTATATTGGCTCAGCCTATCTATGAGCATTTAGTATTTCTCCAATTTCATCTATTTGATATTATTTGCATGAAAATGTTTTGTAATTGTGTTTATGTAGTTCCTATCTTTCTCTTGGCAGGTAGACTCTCAAGTATTTTATGTTGTTTGTAGTTGTTTTAAATGAAATTTCTTTTTCTATCTCTTCCTGAGAGACTCTGTTGGTAATATATACAAATGCTGGTGACTTGAGTGGTTTTATTTTATATCTTGCATCTTTGCTGAATTTGTTAGTTATTTCCACCATTTTCATTGACTTTCTAAAATTCTCATCATATCATCTGGAAAGAGTGATAGTTTTGTTTCCACTTTTCCTATTCTACTTCCCTTAATTTATTTTTCTTGTCTTATTCCTATAGATAACATTTCTAGAATAATACTGCATAATAACAATGATAATGAGAATCCTTCTGTCACCCCTGACCTTACTGGAAATCCTTCTAGCTTACCTTCATTACAGATAATGCCTGCTGACGATTTTAGATAAATAGTACTTATCATCTAAAATAAAACTCCATGTATTCCTTTGCTTTCTATTGTTTTTAATAGAAATGAATGTTGTATTTTGTTGTTGCTGAGACCTCTATGATTCATTTTTTGGGTTATGAGGGAAAGTCAAATTATCATCTCTTTTACTAGCTATCTGTTAATCATAATTAATAAAATTGATTATTAATTACCCAGAAATTATATCTCTCAGACTTTTACCATGTCACATTGTGATATAAGGATGATCAGGATTACTTCAACAAAGCCTGGAAAGACTTCCATGAACTGATGGAAAGTGAAATGAGCAGAATTAGAAGAACATTGTACTTAGTAACATTATACAATGTTACTGTACAATGATCAACTGTAAATAACTTAGCTATTTTCAGCAATACAAAGATCCAAGACAAAAGGATGAAAAATGCTTTCTACCTAAAGAGAAAGAATTGATGAAGTCTGAATGAAAATTGAAACATGCTTTTAAAATTTATTTCTTTTCTTTTTTGCTGTGTTTGCTTTTGCATCATGTCTAATATGAAAACATTTTGCATGGTTGCACCTGTACGATCAGTACCAAATTGCTTGTTTTCTTGAGGCAATATGGAAGGGTGGGAAAGATGTAAAAAAGGTGGAACTTAAAATTAAAAAAAAATGTAAAAATTTTGTTTACATATAATTGAGAAAAAAATAAAAAATTGTCAGACAACATACTAAAATGGATATATATCTTACTCTTTAAGTTATATCATTTTAAGTTATAAGCCTTTATTGCAATGCATTTTCAAAAATACTTTCTAAGAATTTCACTTGTTCATCTGTTGTTAAATTTTCTTTTTCATTTTAGATTTGGTAGTTTAGTTTAATTTTTTTAATATAAAATATGTAGTTTACTTTATGAGGTATTTTTAAAAGAAAGTGCATCCTAATTCATTTGCCAATTTATTTTTTTTCAATTTTGATTTCATCTTCTTTGATTTTTTTTCCACTTTACTTTTAGAACTTCTATCTTGTTCAAAATCTTCAGATTTTTTTAGTTGCAACGTTCTATTGAATGATTCTCCCCTTATATTTTTGCCTTCTCTATATTTTATGAATTTTTCTACTTTTATGGTCTAGCACATGTTCATTTTTTTCTAAAAATGTTATGCAAGGCTGATACACATACATTCACACACACACATTCACACACACACATTCACACACACACATATACTCATTCTCTTACTCATACCTTGCATAATCACCAGACATCCATAATATCTAATATTATTGCAAGTATAAAATGAGACAATATTTTTAGAACACATCAAACCAAAGTTTCTGGAATATAGTAGGCTGTTAAAATTTTGTTATCTAGCATCTTTAATTGGGCTACCATTTCTACCTGAAATATTCTCTCCATTTTCTTATCAAACTACTTCCCTGTCCTTTAAAATGTACTTCAGTAGAACTTCATCCATAAAGCCTTACCTGATCTCCCTCATAACTCCTTCTGCATTCCTCAGCAGTAGCTTATTCCTACTGTTTTTCTTCTTGTTTTTGTCACATCCAACTTTGTATCATAGATTTTTTAAAAAATCTATATGTCTGATTCCCCCAATTAGACCATAAACTCTTAGAAAGTACAGAATATAACTTGACAATATGCTTGTACTGTAGAGTGTATAGTGTAATATTTTTCA
Source organism: Notamacropus eugenii (assembly GCF_028372415.1). Taxonomy (NCBI): domain Eukaryota; kingdom Metazoa; phylum Chordata; class Mammalia; order Diprotodontia; family Macropodidae; genus Notamacropus; species Notamacropus eugenii. Next base: position 669,528,364 of record NC_092872.1, read on the forward strand.
TGTAGAAGACCGTAATACATTTAAAAAGAAGGAATGAATACATAAATGAATTTCTTTTATGATTTTCCTAAGAGACATTTGGTAACTTTGGTAAAACTATTTTCCCTTGAGATCAAATGAAATTATATCAGTAAAGTCCTTTGCCAATATTAAAGCACTATTTTAAAGTTATCTATTATCACTACAGTCAGTAGTGAAATGATATTTCATTATGAGTTGGAGTCTGAGTCTGTCAAACTGATTTATGATGAAGTTTAAATAAAAAAAATTTCTAAGCATCCTCTATGTGCAATAGCAGGTGGCAGTACTTCTTCATCAAAGTAAGAAAAATCTGGATACAGACTGTGCTGCTGATACATGAGAGGTATATCATGATAAGCAAGGTGCTTAACCTCTACGTATGCCAGGAAACTCTCAAGAACTAATAAGTTACCCAACTGCACCAGTGGATAGAATCCCTAAACTCTGGGGATTTCCTTCACAAATGGCATCTGAGTTCATTCATGATGTGACCCCCCCCAAGAGATTATAAATGAAAAAAAAAAAAAGAAAATGTTGAGTACACTGGAGAAAAATTATATAAGCCCAGTTTTCTTCCTCATGGAGCTGATAATCTACTGGAGGAATACACTAAATTATTTTCTTCAAGTATTAAGATGACATACATAACTGACTCATTTTTTGTTGGCAATACCCTTTTCAAAAGTTTCTTCCTCCTTCCACTTGTCCTAGAAACAATGTTGAGCTACGTGAAGTAATTAGTCCTTTCTAACCTATCTTTTAAAAATTACTGTATCTAAGTATGGAAGGGATGGGATAACCTAAATGAATCTATAAAGAAAAGAAGAAAAAAAGCCTGACCTTTTTTCTGTAGAAATATTTTCCTCAGAAATTTCGATAGAAGTATGACTAAAGCAATTGGCTTCATTACTCCCTCATTATTACCCCAAACGACTCATGCTTTACTTAGTCAACATTTAAGGACAATAAAGTGTCCCCTTCTTAACCAGATCATCTTCCATTTCAATATATGTTGTTTTGATGAGAATCTACCATTTTTGATTCACGTGTAATTTTAGTTGCTACTGGAGTTGGTGTTGTGCTTTATTTTCCCCTAGCCAGGAGATGCTAGGAAAACATTTTTCAAAATGAATTGATGTGTCATCCAAAAAACAAGACCATAAAGAATTAATACAATTATGCCCATATTTGTAGGGGAAATTTATAAGACAATGAAATATGATTCAATAACCATTTATCTTTAGTAATAATTTAACACTATCCCAAAATTAATATTTTTGAATTTATTACAAATGTGGCATCATTGCTACTACTGGGGTAATAAGAAATCCATCAACAAGCAATGACTAATTCACTTGTTTATTTCTTAGTTCTATGGAACTTTGTGTTCTTATTTAAATTGAATTCCACCATTTATACAATAAGGATTCTGCCACCACTCAAACTTGTCTTGAGAAAACAGAAAGTCTCCTCTAAAGGAGATCCATCCTGTCACTTCCTAAGAAAATGTTCTCCTTATGTTGTCAGAAGGTATTCTTAACCACGTCTCTTCTTCAGTGTTGTCCATTTTCGGACAATAGCTATTTGTCTCTGAAATGAATAGTTGGAGTTAGAGCAAGGGTAAAGGAGAACTGGCATGTAGCATGATTACTGGGCACCTGATTACTTTTTCTGGTTGTCTCTCTGAAAGATTTTGTGATTCAAGGTCTAGTAAATGTGACATCTCTTGTAGATAGCATGTTTTGGTCATGCAGAGTTCTCTTTTCAAGCATTTGCTTTGGAAAAGTTTTGTGGTAACACATATTGTTTAGACTATTCCATCCCTTTCAGAAATATAGAATAGTATGTTATACAAAGACTTTACCAACATAGTGTAAGTTCTTTTAGGTTCTACCATGCTGAAAAGACTTTTAACAAAGTCCTGGAAAAAGAGCAAATCATCATATAAATAATTTACTGAAAGATGTAAAGAACACAAGATTCCATTAGTTTCATTATGTATGGATTAGTTTTAACAGCATTTGCCTTTGTTGTGGAAAATGCCACCTTAAAGGGTATCCTCTAAAAAGAAATCCTTCATTCATACTTCAAAATTATTCTAGATTTCCAAAACATACATACACACACACACACACACTAACATATGGCATGCATACATATACTAATACCTATATATTTTCATCTCTGTAGTTATAACTATGACTTCTGTAGCTACAGTTATCTGGACAGATAGATACAAGGAGACTGACAGTAACAGAGATTCAGACAAAGAATGAGGTTGAGAAGGTATCACTATGCTTTAGGACTTGATGAAACCAAAAGTTTGTCAAAAAGAAACAGCAACATGTAGAATACCTCTTCACAGGGAATGCTTATCCCATTGGATTTCCATAATAATAGTAATGGGTATTGTTGGCAAGTTTTTCTCTGATATGTTTCTCCACGTATATATCATCAGAGACTTTACAAGTTTATTTCTGTTAGTTTTATTTATTTTATTTTAAACTTATGAAACAAAATAAGCAATTCCATGATATAGTATAATAAAAAAGACACTTGTACATGAAACTCTAAATCTATTATGTACAACTGGCTATTTCTTTTAAATATATTACAGTTATTATGCAAATTTCTTTTTATTGTCTTTTCCCCTCTCCCTACCCTGGATGTTACTACCATTAGACACAAATCTGTGTGTGTGTGTGTGTGTGTGTGTGTGTGTGTGTGTGTGTGTGTGTGTGTGTAAAATCCTTTTATATATATACTTCTATTTAACGATTCTTTTTCTCACCACAGATAGTGTCTTCCTTCATATGTTCTTGGTAGTTAATTTGGGTATCTGTAATAGTCACAATGAGTTATTTGTTCATAGTTGTTCTTAAAACAATAGAACTGTTACTGCATATAATATTCTCTTGATTCTGTTTGTTTCACTCTCCTTTATGTCATGTAAGTCAATTGATGTTTTTCTAAGATCGTTGAGTTCATCATTTCTTATGTATTAGTCCATCACAATTGCATACCACAACTTTTTCAGGTATTCCCCAATCAGTAGGTATCCCCACTTAAAAATTTTTGTTGTAAACTGAGAAGAATAGTTTTTTGTATTCTCTTCATGTATGTTTGTGAGAGTTAAAGAATCTCCAGAATATCAGTATTTGAACTTTCCTATCCATTATTAATACTTTTGGGGAAGAAACTTTTGATATGTAGAAATGATTATAAAAGGTGCTTGATATTTTCTTCATTGTCTTATTCAGCATTAATAATATCTAAATTTACTTGAAATAAATAACTTTAGTAACATTGAAAGACATAAAATAAATGTACATCAATCATCTACATTTCTATATATATCTAACAAAGACAAACAATGGATGGAAAAAAATATTCCATTTAAAATAACTGAAGACAATGTAAAATATTTAGGAGTCTACCTGCCAAAACAATACCAGGAACTATATGAACAATATTACAAAACATTTTTCATACAATTAAAGTCAGAGCTAAATAACTGGAAAAATATCAGTTGCTTATGGGTAGATTGAGCTAATAAAATAAAATTGACATTTCTACATAAATTAAATTATTTATTCAATGGAATATTCATCAAACTATCAAAATTATTTTATAGAGCTAGAAAAAAAATAACAAAATTCATCCAGGAAGAACATAAGTTCCAGAACATCAAGGGAATTAATAAAAAGAAATGCAAGGGAAGGTAACCTATCCATATTAGATCTAAAATTATATTATAAAGCAGAAATCCTCAAAACATCTTGGTAAGAGCTGAGAAATAGAGTGATAGATTAGGTGGAACAGGTTAGGAACACAAGGCACAGTAGTCAGTAAATATAATAATTCATTTTTTGATATACCCCAAAATGCCAGTTTCTGGGAAATGGTATGACAGAAACTAGGCATAGACCAAAATTTTATACTATATACCAAAATAAAGTCAAAATGGCTACCAGATTTAGATATAAAGGGTGACATTATAAGCAAATTAGGAGAGCAAGGAGTAGTTTACCTGTCAGATCTATGGGTAATGAAAGAATTTATGACCAAACAAGAGATAGGGAACATTATGAAGTGCAAAATGGATAATTTTGATTACATTAAATTAAAAAGTTTATGCACAAACAAAGCCAGTGCAACCAAGATTAGAAGGGAAGCAGAAAGCTGAGGAAAAAAAAAATTACAGCCAGTGTCTCTGATGAAGGTCTCATCTCTAAAATATATAAAGAACTAAATCAAAGCTATAGGAATAGAAGCCATTTCCCAGTTGATAAATGGTCAAAGGATAGCAGGCATACTATTTGCTCTTTTTTCTTCTTTACCATGTCTTTTCCCCTTGGTTCTAATTCTTCTTTAGAACATGGCTAATGTGGAAATACATTGAATATGAATATATATATATATAATGTATGTATGTATGTACATATGTATATATATTTGTGTAGCCTGTATATGCTATCTTGGGGAGGAGAGGGAAGAGAAAATTTAGAACCCCAAATCTTACAGAAACAAAAGTAGAAAACTAAAAATAAATAAATATAGTAAATAATAGTAAAGTAAATATAGTAAATAAATACAGTGAGACTTTCATTTTTTCATAGATATATGGAAAAGGAGATTAAATATACATTAAACACCTGCTAAGCATTTGGCGTAGACACAAGCAACAAGTAACCAAGAAAGCGCATTTGAATGTAAGCATAGTATATTGGGGCAAGTCAACACATAAAGAGTGACTCTAAACAAGAGAATATAAGAATTATCCCAGAAACAAAAAACCTATCCCTTAAAAGAAAACCTTATTAAACTACTGTTGTGATAGGAGAGCAAGCCTTTCTTATCTTTAAGCAGGCAGTGGAGTGTCCCTAAGGTAGGGTGGGTATAATCCCAGAGATACATATCAATACTCATATCAATACATACTTAGCATACGTACTTTACACAGGTGGGCAAGCTGAAGCACAAAATGTTACTTTCCATAGAAACTTTCCATCATATATATATATATACACACAGACACTTGAGGCTGAATGATAACCCAATGTTACCTGCTATAGAGCATAAATCATGTCGTTTAAAAACTTTGCTGCTGTTGCTGTGTGTGTGTGCGTGCATGCGTGTGTGTTTGTGTGTGTGTTTGTGTGTGTGTGTGTGTGCGTGTGTATGTGTGTAGGGTTAGTATTGAGAGGAAGAAGTTGAATGCAAAACATTGCATCTGATACTCTGTGTAGGATCACATTCATCTTTTATAGACTCCGTATCTTTCAAAAAGTGCATGGCCCCAAGGTGGAGGGAGAAAGATTGTTCCAACAGAGATGAAATGGTTCTTTTATTCTGACATTGATTCTTAAAGTGGATAAAGCATGTGGTACCTTTAAAAATCACACCAGCTGTCACAAATAACTCCATATTTTCCCCTTCATCCAGGCACACATTCTTCTGCATCAAGAAGGAAAAACAAGATGAGCATATTGTTAGTCATTATTGTTCAGTTGTTTTCTTTTTTTAGTTACATTTGACACTTGGGACTCCATTTGCGGCAAAGATATTGGAGCAGTTTACCCTATCCTTCTCCAGCTCATTTTGGAAATGAGGAAAATGAGGTAAACAGGATTGAGTGACCTGCCTGGGGTCATACAGTTAGTAAGTGTCTAAACTTGAATTTGAACTCAGGAAGATGAATCTTCCTGACTCCAGGCCCAGCACTCTATCCACTATGCCACCTAAACTACCCTTGGAAGTCCTGCTTACATATGTACTCAAAATCTCTTGTTTACCTTACAGGAAAATAACTACTTCTTGAATTACATTAAATTCTACAAGTAGTATATGGGAATATGAAAAGGCCTTAATACAAAAAAAAGGTAAGAAGATAAAATAACATTCCAATAGAGAAATAGTCTTAGGAGGCATCACAGTACAATGAAAAGAACACTTGGTTTTGGAGTCAGGGTTCAAATCCTGGATCTACTCTGTACCACCAGTATAGAACATTTTGACTTTTCCAGTTCTCAGTTACGTCATTTGTAAAATGAGTAGGCTAAAGTACATGATCACTAATGTCCTTCTAGGTCTTTACCCCATGAATGTTTGTCGAGTCTTTTTTATAGATTGTTATGTAACTTTGGCTCTAAACGAGAAATATTAGCAGAAAATGTTATTTATTTCATTTTATAGTAAATGAAAAAGGGTCATAATTCAGATGTTTCTCTCCACTGAAGCTGAATAGGAAATTATCTTTCCCTATTATTGATTTTAGGGTTTTGAATACATTGACAGCTGCAGTTAATTATAAATGATTATTCTGTATTAAAAATAGCCCCCTTTGTACTGTCTGCTTCTCCTCCTTCATTTCCAGATGTTTTCAGGAGGGAGCTTGTTTGAACTAAATAGCACTGATATTTAAAATCTTTGAAATGAAAGTATCCTTTTTGCACTCTATGAAGAAGGCAGTATTTATAACTATTTGTCATTTTCTCTCTGAGGATTAAGTATAGGCAAACAAATATGTGTGTACATATTACATGCATACGTACTCTGGAATGTATATGTATGTGAGTATGATGTGTATGTGTGTGTATGTGCATGTGTACATCTAAACTTGTGATTTTATAATAATAGTGAACAACTGCTAAGAAAATGTACTCCTCTAAGCAATCTAGATCTACAACTGGGCTTCACTTTAGAGTCTTTGCCAGATACCTAGGATACTGAAAAGGTAAATGATCTGCCCACAGTCACACAACTAGTGTGTGTCAGAGGGAAAACTTCCTGATCACAAGATTATATCTCTATACATTATATGAGATATGATAAATAGGAGCTTCCTCTCCCCTCTCAAACACAGTCTGCAACACTCAAGAATGCCCAGAAGTCATATTAAAATGTAATTGGGACGTATTAACCAAATAAAAATACAATAAAATATAGATAATGTGAAATTTTGTTCTTTGAAGTCAATATATAGCATGCCAAGATTTGACACTACTGCATTATGGTAAGGTTGCCTCACTTAATATTTGATTGTTTTTAAATAAGCACGCACGCGTGTGTGTATACAGAACTGTATTATGTGTATATTCGTTTTTATATAACACCTATTAGCATTTGTTATAATACCCTTTATTATATGTGTTTATGTACATATAAATACATTTACATGAGAGTGTGTGTGTGTGTGTGTGTGTGTGTGTGTGTGTATGGAGAGAGAGAAAGAAAAAAGAGAGAAACTCTTGCCTATTCTTAGAAAAATGTAAGAACTGAATGAAATACCAAAAACTCACCATAAATTACAACAAAAGTCCCAAATTCTTACTGGTCCAACCATTCTGGAGAGAGTTTGGCACTATGTGCCAAAGTTGTAAAACTGTGCTTGCTTTCTTACCCAACAATACCACTACTGGGTCTTTATCCCAAAGAAATTAAAGAAAAAGAAAAAAGGACCTGTATGCACAAAAATTTTATAGTCACTCTTTTTGTGATAGCAAAGAATTGAACATTGAGGAGATGCCCATCAGTGTGGAATGTCTGTACAAATTGCGCTATGCAATTTGATGGAATACTATGGTGTTATAAAAATGATGAAGGACATATTTTAGGGGAAGAAAAAAATCTAAGAAGACTAATAGAAAATGACACAAAGTGAAGTCAGCAGAACCAAGAGTACATCGTATACACTAACAGCAATATTGTAATCATGATCAGCTGTGAAAGACTTAAATCTTCTAATCAATAAAATCACTCAAAACAATTCCAAATGACTAAAAAAAAATGCTATCTATATCCAAAGAAAGAACTGATGAATTCTAAGCATAGATTGAACAATTCATTTTCACTTTATTTTTCTGGCTTTTTTTTTTTCCTATATGACTAATATGAAAACATGCTTTGCATTACTTCACATATATGTTGGGGAACTGGATGGAGGGAGAGAATTGAAAACTCAAAATTTTATAATATTAATGTAAAATAATTGAAGTGTAATTATTTTTTAGAAGTCAGTACTTGGTGGACTATACAACCCTATCTCCACAGATTTGTTTTCAATCACAATCCTAAGATCCTGTTCTCCACCAAATAGAAAAGAAAGATAAGCAAGTCTTAATATTTTTCTTTCTCCAAATGTTGGACATCACTTTCTTTTCATTGGCAACTGGATCCTTTCAGAATTTTCTTTTATTCCATTTGGATGGAAAACTTGGTTGTTCAATCAATTTTTAATGAGTTTATAGTGACTTGTTTTATTTTATGTATTTTATTTTATTGTATTTTATTCCTTAGAATAAATAAATTATAAATAATTTAAACAATGTCATTCTTTCATTTGAATATATGCTTAGTTGTTTCAGAATTCGAATTTTGTGATTTTATGTTCTGTAGGTTTTCATTTTATTTCCCATGGTACTTGATGCCAGCTGAGCTTGTAAGCTCAAAGAGTAAAAACTGACTGGACAGTAGAATGGTAGATTCATTTGTCATTTTCAGATGTTCCTAAAAACTGAATGAGTTCCTGGTCAGAAGCTCTGGCATCTTTCTCCTCCTTACACATATCATCATTTACCTATTACCTGACCCCCCAGGGTGGAGGAAATAATCTCCTGGTGGTGGGAGACCTGTGCTTGACTGAGTTGAATTTGAATTCTCTTTTTGCATGGCCTTTATAAATTAGGGTTAATTACTACAGAAATTTAAGTGAGAGCCTTTTGAATGAAGAGGAGAAAATCATTTTTCTCTACACACATTTAAATTTCTCATGTGATTTAACCCTGTCTCTTAAAGGCCGTGTGTGAATGAACTAGAATTTATTAAGTGCCTATATGTCAGGCACTGTGATATGCTCAAGGGATACAAAGAAAGGTAACAAACAAACAAAGAAAGCCACAAAAACAAACAAACAAAAACAGTTCCTGCTCTCTGGGAGTTCGCAGACTAATGAAGGAGACAACTTGCCACAAATTATATACAATCAAGGTATTTGAAGTATTAATCAGTACTAGTCTCAGAGGTAAGGCACTATTATTAAGGACTGGGAGCTGCTTCTAGCAGAAGGTGGGACTTTAGCTGAGTCTTAAAAGAATATAGGGAATCAAAGAGGCAGAGATAGAAAAGTAGAGTGTCCCAGATATAGGAGACAGTAAGAGAAAGCCCTTGAAGTTTTTGATATAAAGAATTGTAATCAAAGAAAACAAGGAAGCTTGTGTTACTGGATAACAGAATACATAGTAGTAAGGTGTTAACAAGACTGGAAAGGTAGGGGGAATCAAGGATAGAGAAGGGCTTTAAAAGCCAAATGGAGGAATTTATATTTGACCCTGGAGAGTGAGCCACTAGAGTTTATTGTATAGGGCATATGGTCAGACCATAGGAAGGGAAAAAGGAAACTGGTTAAAATCTAGCTGGAGTAATGGTAAGATGGTGTGGCAGCTCCAAAATTGATTGTCCACCTTTCCATTTTAAAATAAGAAAAGCTCCATCTCTAATGAGTAACAGAGATGCTCTGTCCTTTTTAGGAAGTTCCAGAATGGAGATCAGTGAAGAGCAAAATGTCTGCTGCTCCTCTTCTACAGCAAGCTTTGGCATCTTTGTCTACAATAATTTGTTGATGTGACCATTTGAGAACAGATATACTAAATATTAGATGACAAAGGGGAAATGCTGGATCATATCTATGATGGTTGGTGCTAAGGCAATCTTGTCTCAGGAGAAAACTTATCTGTATAAAAAGTGAGAAAAAGAGAAGAACTTCTTGACTTGCCTTAGAAGTGAAAACAAAAGGACAACTGACATGGAAAGTATTTGTGCCCATTATTATCTAGCAAGTGTCTGGACAATTTCATTGGATTATTGTCTGAAGAGAGGATTTATAACCTTTATAAAGGTGGTTAGAACCTCCACTCTCTATCTTGGGGTCGTATGGATGATATGCTAACTCATGTATCAGAGGGGAGACACAAAAACTCAGACACAAATAGCCTAGAAAAGTGTTGCTTATTAACTTTTCTCTATATAGATCGGTGTGTCATTCTTTACTTAGCATTATTTATTTATTCACTTATTTATATTATTGAAAATGAGGAAGGAGAGGACTTATAATGAAAAAAATGATTTAGGGCAAAATCATGTCTTTATATACATAAAAAAGAGCGGCATAAAACTAGAGAGACTAGATATTATGGGAAGCATTGAAGCAGGTACAATGTTTGAAACTTTATCATCTCTAGTTCAAAGTACCTATTCAATGACATCTCTCACTTCTCATGGAAAGACAGATTCCTCAGCTCTAATAGATGCTTTGATCTATGTGGAGGAAACTCCTTGGGAATGCATGAAAGGGTGGTGAAAGGAAATCGCTGGATCTAGAAGAGATATCCTGACCAAATATGACTGCTTAACACAATATGGAGACTGCTAACTTCTATCACTAGGTGGTGTTCAATAAAACCACTGAAAATTAAGGAGCATTAAGTGTTCTTCTTATATCAGATCAAGGATTCTTTTTTTGCTTGTTTTTAACCAAGTAACTAGGAAAAAGAAAATTAGTTGGCTCATTGGGATTCCTGAATGACTACCAAGGCAACATCAACTTTGGGACTAATTGCCTCGTACTTTTCTAATCTGGTTGAAAGTTTCATAATACTTTTCCAGCTTTGTATTGTTCAGTTATATGAGCTTCACCAATACAGCAATGCCTAACTTTTTCAAGAATAAGAGGATCAGTTTAGAACAGCAGTTCTTCACTCTTTTTTTATCTCATGACCTCTTTTGGAAGTTTGATGAAGAGAACGAACCTCATTTCATAATGATGTTTTCAAATGAAATACACACACATATACATGTACATATACATATATATATACACACATATACATATATATACATATACACATTAGCCAATACACACATATGTGTGTGTGTGTATATATATATATATATGTCCATATATTTGTGTGTGTGTGTGTGTGTGTGTGTGTGTGTGTGTATATATATATATATATATACATATATTTACAAGGAAGAACAAAGGTTGGTTCAAATGCATATACTTTCTGCATACAAGTTCACAGTAATCTAGAAATCTATCAAAATATCACTTGTAATAAAGAACCTCTAAATCACTAATTATTATAGAATTTTGAATCCAACTAATAATATTGTCAAAAAATGAGAAGAAAAGAAAAATGACCCTTATTTCAGAGGATGGAAGTAAACAGACACATTTTGAACTATGAATTTGAGCTATGAAATGATCTCACTGATATCAAATTCTCCTGGTAACTATCCATATAATGGATTAATCTAACATACCTTTTGACCAGCAATGTAACTACTGAAGTTCTATATCAAAGATAGAATAGGTCACATATGCAGAAAAAATATATATCACAGATGTTTCATAGTCTAAAAGACCTAGAACTTGAGTGCATGCTATCAATTGGGAAAAGGTTGACCAAATTATAGCCCTTACATCAGTAGCTGGGGTCTTTACGTTTATCTGACACTATACTACTATGTTCTTTTGCTTCTTTATGTTGTGGGATTAATGTGTTCCACTGATTACTTCCCCTGCTTTTGAACTAGCACAAATAAATCTGAAAGTTACTTTGTGGTATAGTGTGTGATCTGGAACTGCTAGGGCTATTTCATTGCTACTTTTTTTCATTACATCTGTGATTCTTGACCCTTTGTTTTTCAGATGAATTCTGTTATTATTTCTTCATACTCTAAAAACTAATCCTTTGGTAATTTGTTTAGTGTATCACCAAATTAGTAAATCAATTTAGGTAATATTGCCATTTTAATGTTATTGTCATGACCTACCCACGAATAAACAATATTTCTATAATCATTTAGGTCTACAATTCATATGCATTCATATGGTGACTGTTTTTATCTTGGTAAATTTCCAAATAAATTATATATTTACAGCGACCTTGAGTGGAATTTCTCTATTTAAATCTTCCTATTGTGCTTTATATTAGCACAAAGAAATGATGATTTATGTAGATATGCAGGATATTTGTTAGCAATTCTAAATTTGACTCATTATTTCAATTTTTAATTAATTTTCATTTAATTAACAAATATCTATTTTTTAATACTCATCTCCTTACTTTCACTGAAAAGAGAAACACATTTGAGAAACAAATATGTAGCATCAAGCAAACTAAATTTCTGCATTATCCATATCCAGTAAAAATTATGTATCAGTCTTTACCCTGAGAACACCTCCTCCTCTCTGTCAGGAGATATATTTTCTATTTCATGCTGGGCCTTCTGGAATTATTGGTAATTTCTCTGGTCAGAGTTCTTATTCTTAAGTTTTTAAAAGTGTATTTGCCTTTACAATAGTGTTGTTAATGTAGAAATTATCCCCCTATATCTGTTCACTTTTCTCTACATTAATTCATATGTCTTCCATGTTTTTTTTTAAACTGCTTAATTTATCAATTCTTAGAATACAATGTTATTATAATACATTCATATATCCATTTCATTCACTAATTTTCTTACTTTCTAGCTCTTTGATACCACAAAAAAGCTGCTATAAAACTTTGTATATGTATGAGTACCTTTCCTCTTTCTGTGATTACTTTTATGCATAGGCCTAATAGTGCTAATGTAGAATCAAAGGTTAAAACCGTTTAACATTAATGTCCCTGTTTCCTCATGTTATCTGCTACCATTTGGGTGTCTAGGTAGCACAGTGAAAAAAGTGTTGAGCCTGCAGTCAGGAAGACCTGAGTTCCAATTTGACTTCAGATTGTACTAGTTGTGTGATCTTGGACTAGTCACTTAACCCTGTTTGCCTCAGTTTCCTCATCTGTAAAAGAGCTGGAGAAGGAAATAGCAAACCACTCCAGCGTCTTTGCCAAGAAAATACCAAAAGGGGTCACAGAGTCAGACATGACTAAAATTACTAAACAACAACAAATGTGCTGTTACTACTTTATATTTCTGTGGACTATTACGTGAGTGGATAAAATGACAGCTTTCCTGAAAGCACCTTCAGGACAACTCCAACCACAAGCAGGATGAATGAGGACGTATATTTTATCCTGTCCCCAAAGTGTTTTGTTTTTTCCTGCAAGACACCTTGATTTTGGAAGATTTTCTTTCCAAGTAGTCCATATGCATTTTAAATTATATTATACGTATCACTTTTAAATTGTTATGGATCACTACCAGCTTTGAGAAATAACTGTAATTATTTTCTAGTTCTTGTACAGTTATGGTTTTGTTTTTTGCTCAGTTCTCAAATATATTTTGGGACTTGTGTTTATAAAATGGGGATTTGTAGTCTGATAATTCATAAAATAGAATATCAGTCATAGTTTTATCCACTTAATCCTGTCCCTCTATGTGTTCTGTGGATTTGCTAAATTTTCCCAAACTGCAGTGAATGTTATTTTACACAGTTTCAACTGCATCATCACAGAATTTGCATTTCAGACTTCATAAGGTTTATTTTTCTCCAAATTCTGATAATTGAAGAAACATCATAATTTCTTTCCTTCCAAGAAACAACTCTGCCAATCTCCACCATTTCTTTCATATTTCTTCATCCATAGATTATAGTTTACATTCATGGATTGTCTTTTGATTCCACTCTTGGCACTTAGTTTCCTCATAGACTGCATCAAGAGATAGTCTTTCTTTACATTCTATAAAATTTTGTGGCATAAGCCATTATCCATTGTTTTGAGTTCCTTCTGATTCAGTTTTAAATCCTTCAGTTTCTCTTCTTCCTTAGTAAACACTGACTTGGTCATCGCAGCCTAATGACATTTTGTTATTGTTGGAGAACAGTTCCATGAGGTGAAGGACCTGTTTAATATGTTTTTAGTGGATTTATAAACTTGATTTCATTGATGTACATTAAGTGAGTAATTACATAATTTAGTCTTCTTATCTGACTTGAAAATCATACTCAGTTCTAATCAGGAATAATGATAATTCATTTAAGCCTAGACACAACCAAAGTGAAATTATATTTACTCCTTGGAAATTATCATGTTTGATATTTATTATTCTAGACCTTTTTAGAACAATTGTGTTTTAGAGAACTGTTTTTCATGGGGGCATCAAATGTTCTAGGATTGTCACTATTCTTGAGTTTATTTTTGTTTGTGACTTTCTTTTTTAATCCATTAAGTATAGGACTGAGTCAAAGGCTTTGAGGCAAACAATGAAGACAATATATATGGTGTCTTGTATGGTTTGTTCAATAATTACTGAATTAATAATAAGTTGCTTTTTGTACTGCTTGCACTGTTTAGCTCTTCACCCAGTCTCTTTTATTTTCTCAGTCACTCTAATCTGTTTTTGTAAGTTTTTTGTAAATTTGTTATGAATTATTTGTATAAAGTACATTAATATATAATAAGCCAATATTTGAAGTAATCTTTTGTGTACTAATGTTTGATTAATAGATATAGAATGACTTTTTAAATGTTATTTGTTTTCAGTGTTCTATAATCAATTCCATTTAATTTAGATTTTTTCCCTCCTCCCTCTCTCTCCTTCCCTGCTTCCTTATCCCCCCCCCCAAAGACAGCCTACAATTTTATATAGGTTCTACACATATATTCCTATTAAATACATTTTCACCTTAGACATGTTGCATAGAAGAATTAAAATGAATGGGAGAAACCATAAAACAAACCAAAACATAATTCAAAAGAAAATGATCTGCAGCATTCTGTGATCGAATTCCATAGTTCTTTCTCTGAATATGGAGGGCATTTTGCCTTAAGAGACCACTGGAAATTTTTTAAGTCCTTGCATTGAATTGAAGTTCTAAGTCTATCAGAAAAAAATCCTCTCACACTGTGGTTGTTGGTGTGCATAAAGTTATCCTGGTTCTGCTCCTTTCTCTCAGCATCAGTTCACAGAAGTCTTTCCAGGCCTCTCTGAAGTCTTCCTGTTCATCATTTCTTATAGCACAATAGTATTCCAATACATTCATTTACCACAATTTATTCAGTCATTCCCCAATTGATGAACTTCCCCTTGATTTTCAGTTTTTGGTCACCACATAGAGTGCTGCTATAAATATTTTTGTACCTGTGGGACCCTTTCCCATTTTTATTATCTCTTGGGGATACAGTCCTAGAAGTGGTATTGCTGAGTCAAAGGGTATGTACATTTTTGTAGCCCTTTGGGCATAGTTCCAAATTTCTCTCCAGAATGGTTGGATCAGCTCACAGCTCCACCAACAATGAATTAGTGTTCCAACTCTCCCATATCTTCTCCAACATTTATCATCATCCTGTTGTGTCATGTTAGCCAATCTGATAGGTGTGATGTGGTACCTCAGAGTTGTTTTGATTTGCATCTCTCTAATCAATAGTGATTTAGAGCATTTTTTCACATGATTATAGATACCTTTAAGTTTTTCCTCTGAAAATTGCATGTTCATATCCTTTGACCATGTATCAATTGGGAAATGACATATTCTTGTATATTTGACTCAGTTTTCTATACATTTTAGAAATGAAGCCTTTAATCATAGTTACAAAAATTCTTTCCCAGTTTTCTGCTTCCCTCCTAATCTTGGTTGCATTGGGTTTGTTTGTGCAAAACCTTTTCAATTTAATGTAATCAAAATTATCCATTTTGCACTTCATAATGTTTCCTATCTCTTGTTTAGTCAAAAATTCTTCCCTTCTCCATAAATCTGATAAATACACTATTCCTTCCTCCACTAATTTGTTTATAATATCAATCTTTATACCTAGGTCATGTACCCATTTGGACTTTATCCTCATGCATGGTGTCAGGCATTGGTCTATGTCTAGGTTCTGCCACACTGTTACCCAATTTTCCCAGCAATTTTTGTGAAACGGTGAGTTCTTGTCCCAGAGGCTGGAGTCCTTGAGTGTATCATCTGCAAAGAGTGATAACTTAGTTTCTTCCTTGCCTATTCTAATTCCTTAAAGTTCTTTTTCTTTTCTTATTGCTACAGTCAACATTTCTAGTACCATACTGAATAACAGTGGTGATAATGGACATCCTTGTTTCACCCTTCATCTTATTGGAAATGCTTCTAGCTTATTCCCATTGCATATAATGCTTGCTGAAGGTCTTAGGTAGATACTGCTTATTATTTTATGGAAAGAAACATTTATTCCTTTGTTCTCCAGGGTTTTTGATAGGAATGGGTATTGTATTTTGTCAAAAGCTTTTTCTGCATCTATTGAGATAAACATTTGGTTTTTGTTAGTTTTGTTGTTGATATGATCAGTAGTGCTGATAGTTTTCCTAATAGTGAACCAGCCTTACATTCCTGGTATAAATCCCACATGATCATAATGTATTGTTCTCATGATAAGTTGCTGTATTCTTTTTGCTAAAATCTTATTTAAAATTCTTGCATCTATATTCATTAGGGAAATTTGTCTATAATTTTCTTTCTCTGTTTTGGCTCTTTCTGATTTAGGTCTGAAAACCATATTTGTATCATAAAAGGATTTTGGGAGGACTCCTTCTTCCCCAATTTTCCCAAATAGTCTATATAGTATTGGAATTAATTGTTCTTTAAATATTTGATAGAATTCACTTGTGAATCCACCTGGTCCTACAGATTTTTTCCTTGGGATTTCATTGATGGCTTGTTCAATTTTCTATACTGAGATGGGGTTATTCAAGTAGTCAACTTCCTCTTCTCTTAGTTTGGGCAATTTTTATCTTTTAAAATAATCATCCATTTCATTTAGATTGTCGAATTTATGGGTATACAGTTGGGCAAAGTAATTTCTAATTTTTGTTTCAATTTCCTCCTCATTGGAGGTGAATTCACCCCTTTCCTTTTTGATACTGGTAATTTTGTTCTTTTCTTTCTGTTTTTAATCAAATTGACCAAAGGTTTATCAATTTTATTGTTTTTTTTCATAAAACCAACTCCTAGTTTTATTTATTAGTTCAATAGTTTTTCTTAATGTCAATTTAATTAATCTCTCCTTTGGTTTTCAATATTTCTAATTTGATATTTACTTTGGGGATTTTCAATTTGTTGTTTTCCTAGCTTTTTCAGCTTCATGCCCAATTCATTGATTTCCTCTTTCTCTATTTTATTCATGGAGGCACTCGAAGATGTAAAACTTCCCCTAAGAACTGCTTTTGCAGTATCCCACAAAATGTGGTAGGTTGTGTCATTGCTGTTATTCTCTTGAATGTAGGCAGCGTTGTCATTTTTATTGAATTACTTTGCCCTACCCATTAACAATTAATATTTTTGCAATTATTAAAGTTTATATTTTTGCAAAAAAAAATTTGAAGTTGTATTCATGTAATCACTGTGTGTATATGGCAGGCAGATTCTCAAATCTTCCATGCACATCATAGTTATTTAAATGGAGTTTCCTTTTCAAATCTTGCTAGGTTTTTATAGATAATTAACAGAAATTCTGATAATGCATTTGGACTTATGTTAACCTTTAAATATTTGCTGCATTTATTTGTTTGTCTTTATTTTGACTTTTTGAGGCTCTACTTTAACTATCTCATACCTTGGAACAAGTATATTTCCTTTCTCTATGATTGTTACAACAATTCCCTTTCTTTGTTTTATTGCTATCAATAGAATTTCTAGATATCAAATAGTACTGTTGATAATGAATATTCTTATTTTTTGTTTTTACTGAAAAGCCTTATTATTTCCTGATTACATATAATGATGAGTAATTGTTTTAAATAGATGCTTCTTATCATATTGAGGAAATGTCTATTTTTGTTTTCTATTATTTTTTTTTAAAAGGAATGGATGATCTCTTTGGTTATTTTATTCATATATGGACATAATGGGATTGTTGTTATTGTTATTAGCATGATCCATTATTTTTAGTTTTCCTAATATTGAATCAATCCTGTATTCCTGATATAAATCTAATCTAGTCATAGTGTATACTCTTTGTTATATATTGCTTTAATCCCATTTCTCATATTTTTCTCAGATTTTTGCATCACTGTTTCTTATGGACATTGATGTACAATTTTAGTTTACTGTGTTCACTCTACTTGGTTTAGGTACTAAGATCGTATGTGTGACATAGAAGAAATTTGATAAAACTCCATCCTTGAGTATATTTTCATATATAATTTTTAAATTAATTATTTGAATAATTGAGGGAATTTTTTTTTGTAGATCTATCTCCTGTCATTATTTTTGGAGGGTCACATGAATTATTACGAGAGAGTGCTTTATTTACTATAATTATTATTTCATTGTGGTCTTAACATATTTGACGTCTCTACTCTTCTACATTTTACAATATTTTTTTGCCTTCATACATGGATATTTTTTATAGACATCCCAAGCACAAATGATAAATGTTTTTTTCTATTTTGATTCATTAATTATAAGAGATCTTTATCATGTAACTTTTTAAAAGTTCTATTCCAGCCTCTAACTTTTTATTGTTTATGTTTTGATTTGCATAGTTATGAAAGAACATTAAGGTCTCCACTCTTAAAAGTTTTTTTTCCTGTTTATATTTGTAAATTATTTTAATTTATTTAAATATTTAGATTTTATGCTATCCCATGCACATGTGTTCTTATTTATATATATTCATTATCTTTGGTGCCGTTTTAGCATAATGCCATTTCTTGTTTACCTCTCTAAATCAAGTCTGTTTTTGCCATTGCCTTTTCTAATATGGATCCTAGCTAAGGGAAAATAGATTTTTCTTTAGCCTCTTATATTAACTTTGTGATTCTATGCTTCAGTTGTGGTTATTGTACTTGAAATTTTGTATAATGCTTTTTATAACATCTTTAATTTTTTTGTTTTATGGGTGAATTTTCTTCATATTAAAAAACATGACCATTTATATTGTGTATTTACCTCTGAATTATTTTAATTTTTTTGCTGTCTTTACCTCCCTCTTTCTTTCTAAAAAAAATGAGATGAGTTGTGAGAAAGAGTTATCCTATTCTTCTGAGTTAACCAAAACTTGATATTAGGTTCAATATTTTTGTAGGAGAAAGTAGCCTAAATTGCATAGAGGGAGAAAGGAAGGGTTAAGTTATTATTCTTACCATAGTCATCATAACTATTAATGGTGATTTTGGTTTTGGATGGATACTATTTATTTTATTAAGAAAAATCCATTCATCCACATTTTGATTTTTTAAAATTAGAATATGTTGCATTTCATTGCTTTTTTTAAAGCAACTTGTTCTGCATCTGTTCATATAATCAGGTCACCTTTTTGTTTATGTTGCTAATATGAATAATCATGTTTATAGTTTTCATAATGTTCAGCCAAACTTGCATTACTGGTATAAATGAAATCTCATCATTATAATCTATCTATGTATCTGTCTATCTATCTATCTATCTAGCTATCTATCTATCTATCTACATGTACATATATGTAATGATACCCCTTTACAAATATTTCAATTAAAAATATTGCATTATTATCCATAGTAATATTGGCAAATTTTCCATTTTATTGTGATTTCTTTATTTTGACCATATTTATATAATATATTAAATTTGGTAGGATCTCCTTCACTTCCTGTTCTCCTTTCCCAAATCAGCTGAATTGAAATAATAATAGCCAACATTTCTATTGTCCATATTATATGTTAGGCATTATGCTAAGAACTTTATAATTATTATTTCATTCCAACCTCATAAGAACTGTGGGAAGTAGATGTTATTATTGCCCCCATTTTGTGGATGAGGAAACTGAAGCAGACAGAGCTTAAGAGCTATGAAATGGGACCTCTGGTTTTCCTGACTTTAGGCCCTGCATTCTGTCTATTGCATTTATTTAACCCTTATTAAGAAGGCAGATTTTTTTTGGTGAGAAATATGCCTCAGCATACACACATACACACACACACACACACACACATACACACACACACTCACTCATCATTAAAATTATTATTTGGCACATAATTATTTTGGCACATAATATTATATTTTATATAATATATAATAAACATACTGAAGCTCTCTCTCTCTTTATATATATATATATATATATATATATGTATACTATATATATTCATGTATGTGCACATATAGATATCTATCTGTAGCTACAACATGCGTATTTTGTGCCAAGAAACCTATACCGCAACTTACTCCCCACATCTTTAGGATAGTGCTCTCTTGCCTGCATATACTATATTAAAGTATAAACTTCACACATAGCTTCACAAAAAGCCACAAAGAGCAGCTGGGGTATGGAACAATACAATATCAGGTCAGCCAGAGAGAATAGAATGAAGAATTAGAACACAGTATCCCAAAGAGGGACTATTTTGATTTTCTTCAGTATTATTTCAGTCAATTTCTACTATTGCTTTATAATTCTTTTTTATTTTCTTTTTTAACAAAAAGTTAAATTTTAAAGTGTATTACTTTCACTTATGAATATAAATTGAAGAAAAATATGGTGAAAATCCAAATACAAAAGTTATTTTATATTGTTGATTATGTTCTTAAGTTGTTTCTGCTTGTAACTAATAAGATTGTTTCCATTAAATTTGAGAATAATTCCAGTCCCAGTCAAATCATTAGTCATCAAAAAGAGTTAGGACACTTGGTTTATATCAGAAAACAAAATGAATGATATAGTTTATAATTACATTATCTCTATATTGGTCATCTCTATTTCTGTCTATTTACATCTCATGTGTTACTCTATCAGTTCATGAACTGTGGGCAGGTACTGAAGATGGGAAATTATTTAAGCTCTGAATTCAAAATTAGGGGGAGGTTGAATTCTTCATTTGGAACATTTTATAGATATTTTTATGATCCCAAGATGCTGAACTCCCTTCAATATATCCTTTGGACACCAATAAACTTCTGATAATGCGATATTACTGTGAAAATGGTATGTGATCACCACAGAATAATAAAAAATAGAGTTGTTTCAAAAGGTAATGGAAGATTTTATTGTTGTCCTGTCATTTTTGTTATATCTGACTCTTCATGACCCTATGTATCTCTTTTCATGGGGTTTTCTTGATAAAGATATTATTTTTTTTCATTTACTTCTCTAGTGTGAAATAAAGGTTAAGTGACATGTTCAAGGTCGTATAGCTAGACGTTCCTGAGGCTGGACTTGAACTTAGGTCTTCCTGACTCCAAGCCCAGTACTCTACCTACTGTGCCACAAAGTTTCCCCAAATGGAAGATATATGACTATAAATGATGTCTATGTGCTGATAACTATAAATAGATTATAATGTATATTACCTAGGACTACTTAGACATCAGAAGTGGTGTGACAGACATCATAGAGGTGCACATGATTGGATAAGGACATTGGCCATTTATGTAGTGAGGATGAAGCATCTCAGATGGACATCTGAGTAGCTGAATGTTGTCATTAGAAGAAACAAAAGAAGGCCTCCAGAGTGTTAGATAAGAATACTACATATGAATCATTAAAAAGCCTGAGGGCTACCCGAGTCTTACCTTACCTGTCCCAGGTCTTCGGTTGGCCAAACTGGATAAATGTATGAGAGAAGAGACTTTCCAGAGTCGAACAAGGGTTAGGCTTTATTCAGGGTCCTGGTTACATGTGCAGGGGGAGCTCTTCCTTAGGAGGGAGAGAGAAATCTCCCAAGGAGGCAAAGATCTTACAGTAAGAGATTGGAAGCAGAAGTGTAAGTGGGGAGAGAGGGGGAGGGGAGAGCGAAGAGAGGAAAAGGAGCCTTCTGTCCTGTAAGGGACCCTCCCGCGCTAAGAGTGCCTTCGGGCTTTCCTGACCCTACTTAAGCTCTCCTGCCGTATCGTTTGCACCTGAATACCATGCATATTAGATAACAATAGGTGTGCCCAGATCCGGGCCAGACTCGAGGGCGGGGATGCTCTCTCCCATCACGTTCTCACGGGAAGAGGTGGAAATACACGAGATCTCACTCCTCAATTCCCTGCTGTTTCCTGGGGGGCCTCATGAGAACTCTAAGGTTTAGAAGTTCTCACTTTTACCCGCCCGAGACTGTCCATATGGAACTGAGCTTACACCCCCAACAATGGTTGTGTGTCTTTCTCCATACTATTTTCTTATTTTTAACTATCCTATTTTTTTAACTTTAAGAGTCTATTCTGCTTTTGAGCACTACTTTCCTTAATCTTTTCTCCCTCTTATTCTGCCTTTTTTGCTTAACTTCTTCCCATCATATTTCTCTATTAAGTAATATGAATTTCTGTATCCAATTAATTGTAAGTACATGTATGTCCTTACCTCCTTGAACCAGTACAGATGAGATTTAGGTTCAATTATCAACTATCCACCACCTTAATTCTTCACTCCATTGTATAATCTGTTCCTTATGTACCTCATTTATATAAGATTATTTTCCCCATTCTTCCTCTGCTTTTCTACTTCTCCCAGTACATCCCTATTATAACCCTTTCATTCTTCTTTTGCAATCAACCCAACATAAGAGAATCATACCTAGTTCCTCTAAGTGGATGCCATCTATTTTCACTAGTGATGATATGTCATCTTCCTATTTAGAATGAAAACAGTTTCACCTTGCTTAATCCCCTGTTTCTCACACATTTACTTTTGTATGTGTCTCTTGCATCTTATGTTTCAATGTCAAAATGACCATTTACCTCTAGTGTTTTCATGTGAAATTTCTGAAAATTCTCTATTGCATTAGATGGCCATTTTCCCCTGTCAGTTGGTACCCAGTTATGTAGGGAAGTTTATTCTTGGTTGTAATCCTACCTCCTTTTCCCTTCAGAATATTATATTCTAAGGCCTCCGCTTCTTTAATGTGGAATTTGTTAAATCTTGAATGATCCTGACAGTGGCTTCATGGTATTTGAATTTTTCTTTCTGGCTTCTTTCAGTGTTTTCTCCTTTACTTGGTAGCTCTGTATTTTGGCTATAGTATCCCTAAGGATTTTTTTTTGATTTCTCCTTCAGGAGGTGAGTGGTACATTCTTTCAATTTCTGCTTTGCTTTCTGGTCTTAAGAAAACTGGGCAGTTATTTTTTTTTCTCATGGATTTCAGGTTCTCTTTAATTATGAAATTAAGTCTCCTTGATCTGTTTCCAGCTCAGTTAATTTTTCTATGAGAATTACTATTTTCTTCTATTTTCCTATCTTTAGGATTTGTTTTTGTTATTGATTTTTATTTCTTCTGAAGTTATTGGCTTCCACTTGGCCAATGTTAATTTTTAAGTAGTTGTTTTCTTTTTATTTAGAGTTTTACACTTTTTACCCCTTAGCCAATTTTGATTTTTAAGGAATTATAATCTCCAGCATTTTTATGCCTCTTTTACCAAGCTGTTAATTTTTTCTTTATAATTTTCTTGCGTAGTTTCATTTTCCCCAATTCTTCCTCTACCATCATTGTTTGATTTTAAAATTGTTTATTTGCTCTCCATTTTTGTCTTACTTTAGCACTTCTAGGAATTCTTTTTGAGTTTATATCCAATCCATTTTTCTTTCAGATTTTGCTAATTAATGTTTAAAGTTATTATCCTCTTCTGAGTTTGTATCTAATTATGAAGACCTCTAAACAGAAATAACACAAAACTTCAAGGTGGCAACTACGAAGCCAGACAGTTGCAGAAACATGACTTGGCATGAAAATGTCCAGAAAGACATCATGTTGTGGTTTCAGGTTAAGCTATTTATGGAGAACTATCACTAGACTGAACATAGGGGTCTATGTTAGGAGATGGAGAGTGAGGTAAAAGATAGAAAAAAGGCTTGGCATGAAGATGAATGGAGAAAATCAAGTTGTACTGGTTGGATGGCCTTTAGATTCATTCTTATACTGAAATTCTATTACTCAATTATTCTGGATGGATGAGTTGCTACCTAGATAATAAAGAAACTACATATCATATGTTTACCAAAGTATGGAATGGGAACATCACCATCATCAAATGAATATTTATTGAGAAAAGACATTATGCATGAATATACAGTAGAAGGGGTCATATGATCAACAGAATGAAAAACTAGCCATACTCTCTGATCCAATCTCCACAAATTCTCAAAATTAGAAATAATGCCCAAGAGATGAAATAATTTCAACTGTCTCCATGGTATAGGATGCCAAAGTAATATAGGTAACATGAGAATTTAATGGATGAATTGTAGAGAAGAGTTATTCCTAACCCCTAACATATTAACATAGCACCTCTTATACTCAGCCAGTATAGGCTTGCACAAGTGTGTGTGTGTATGTGTGCATTAAAAACTTTGAGTGTAAGTAGATAAATCAACACTGAAGATACTAATGACAAAAGGGAATATAGTCTCTAGATCATTTAAGATAGTTTAGTTATCTATTAATAAATATTTCAAAACAGATGATTTATAGAAAAAAAATGGATGCTAGTCTAGGTGAGACTGAACAAGGGTGATAGTAACAGGAGCTATGGATCCAAGGTATGTAGTTCATATAGAAAGTTGACAAGATGACAACAAATTGCTTGGCTAGAGAGGAAAGTGTAAAAGAATGATTGAAAAGTGATTGAAATTTCAAGTATGTTTTTTTTTGTTTGTTTTTTGTGTTTTTTTTTGTTTTTTGTTTTTGCACAGAAGGGTAACAACATTAATAGAAATGGAAAAGTTAGGAAGAAATACAAAGTTTCAGGAGAACAAAAAGTTTATTTTGTGACACATTGAATTTGAGGTCTGTAGGTAAGGGAAATGGTGATATTTTTCAGGGACCAATGTATGCAACTAAAGCCAGATTGTTTTATTGTAAAAAATTAAGTAGAGATTCATGATAGTTGGGTAGAAATCGATGTTCTGGCTCAAATTCACTTGCATTCCAGGTAAGAGAGTGTTATAGATAAGGCTGGAAAACAAGCACCATCTAATTTCTGGTTCAATGGTATGTTGTATGAGGTATTCACAAATCATTGAACATTTAAGTCAGGAAGTAGATTACTTTTACCTGACAAAGCAAAGCTATACAACAGGGATACAAGGGCACTTACCTTCTCTAGATTTGGTCCCTCTTATCTCCATACAGAAACATGTCTGATCAGTCAGGCATCAGGGTTTGGTGATTGGTATCATCTTAGATTCACCAAGTCTAAGAGATACTAACTACCTACTGCCTGTGACCTTTTAGATACCCTGACCAGGAAGTTATATCAGAGAATTTCAGGCCAATCAGGTTGATTGAAAGAGGAGAAAAAGCTGTGTTAAATGTCGGGGAAGCTATGTTAGGAAACAGCTGGTCCAGTCACAGAGAAAGAAAGTTCTAATCCTTTTCCAAATGCTTACCTGAGTCTGAAAACCACATTTCACTCCTAGTTACAAGGAGTTAAGATAAAATTCAGTCTTTTTCTGATAAAACTGCCTGGTTTTTGCTCCAGATGATTTAGTTTGGTCTACCATCTTGACATCTGGCTAAGGCTGAGGAACTGTCAGACTACCCTTGTCAGAGACAAACTTCCTAGTTCCAACTGGTAGATGGCTAGAAGTACTGTGAAGAGATGAATTCGAGAAGCAAGTAGCATTAGTACCTAATAGCCACTATGAGACCACTATCATTGTTTTCCCAAGTGAGATATCCAAGAAAGACACAGAATGGTGGAAAGCAGCAGAAATTTATCTACTTTGTAGGGAGTAGGGAAAGGGAAGGCACGAGCGTAATGACATGATGTATCATCAAAGTCAAAGAGAGGCACCAAATAGGGAGTAGTTCCAGAAGGAACAGAATAATGGCATCACCAGAGGAAATTGATGACATGGATATAGTAATATCAGAGGTATGAGATACACCTTCAAGTGCCTGCCCCCGGCCACATATATTTGCTATCTGTGTAGCTCTATTTGTGATACCTTTTCATATGTACTTTTCTACAGTGATGCATTTTCTAAATTCATGGTCAAATCTGCCCAGGCTTCCGAGATGAATGTTCTATTATTAATTTTCTTGCTGATGCATTTCATAAAATGTCTTTGCTTTGAGCTAATTGTGTCCTTTGGTGGACTGGTAAAAGTAAATACGCAAGTGGGGTTTCACAAACTATTATTTTGAGCAGATGTTAAACTATAACAGAACTTTAAACCTAGATTAGCTTTTCTAGAGGACCTGAATGTGAGACAGAACTACAATCCAAAGCGTTTTATCAAATTACGTAGACAAATTTAATATGCAAAATTGTGCCGCTGAGATAGTACAGATACTTCCCATTGACCTCTGGACTTTAAGCCTTTAGCAAAGAAGGACTAAACCAGACTGTGTGAAGGTCAGTGGTATATGAGACTTCACTGTCATGATCTACTAGCTAAACATGATTTGTATGATGCTTGGCAATGGCTCTTCTTTCCTCTGACAGATTGAGAACACTGGAAATAAACTGCCTCCTGGGAATTTGGTTTATTCTGTTCAAAGTTATATTAA
Organism: Notamacropus eugenii; assembly: GCF_028372415.1. Lineage (NCBI taxonomy): Eukaryota > Metazoa > Chordata > Mammalia > Diprotodontia > Macropodidae > Notamacropus > Notamacropus eugenii. Next base: position 669,554,767 of record NC_092872.1, read on the forward strand.
TGTTTTCCAGATGACAGTTCCCAAATCCAGTTAGTCAGAAAATCAGAGTAATATGTGTGTAGGGGATTTTTGTTTTTCCTCTAAGGCAGAGTCAGTATGCTAGAACACTTTCAATACAGAGTAAAATAAATAACTATCAATAATGGGTATAGGTTTCTAAAGTTTCCTTGCCCATGATATTTTCAGAGTAGCATCAGACATGGTCCTGGAAATTTATAACTGAAACTTCAGCATGGAGTAGAGGAGAGAGTGGTATACCTGGAAATAGAAGATATTGATTTGATTTCCAGCTGTGCCACTACTTACCTGTGTGAATTTAAGGAATTCACATCACCTTTCCAGATCTCAGTTTCCTCATCTACAAAGCAAGGAATTTTGATTAGATGCCTTCTGATATCCATTACATTTTTAAATCAATGATTAGGAGAACAGAAGTGTTGATAACATGTATAATATGAAATTCAAATCTTTTAAAAAGAAAATTTCTTCAAATGACATGTTATCTTTAGTCATATCCTATAATATTACAAATACAGGAACTGAGAACCTAACAGTTTGTGACTTATCTGAGGTGCTTTCGGTAAGATTTAGACAGCAGATTTGAACATATGTTTTGTGATGGCAATACTAGTGCTCTATCCATTAAATCACATTGAATTTCTGATGACACAGAATTGCTGCTAACTAGCTAAGTAACTTTGGGTAAACACTATGCGACTTAGTGTCCTTATCTATAAAATGAAATGGGAGATGATCTAGAAGATTTTTGTAAGTTTGTTTGTTTTTCCCAGTTGTGAGATTCTACAGGTCTTTGATTCTAGGAAGAAAACCCTTATGGGTGGGGACAGACAATCAAACATTAATTTTTATCCTCTTGAGGAAAGTAAATAATTGTTCATTTGAGAGCAGATTATTTCACATTGTATTTCATATACCTTTAAATTTCACAATATTGTATTGGAGACCTATGATAAATATAAAACATGAGAAATTAGGTAGATAATGAGATGATAGAGTGATAAATAATAGGGACATGTATGTACATAGTATGTACATGTATGTACATTGTATTTCATCTGCCTTTAAATTTCACAATATTGTATTGGAGACCTATGATAAATATAAAACATTACAAATAGGTAGATAATGAGATGATAGAGTCATAAATAATAGAGACATGTAAGCACATAGAAAATGTACATAATATGTACATAGAAAAATAGATTTAGGTAGAGATACACATCTGTCGATAAATAGATATAAAGATATAACTGTAGAGTTCCATATAATTCATTTGGTATATATTTAAGTACTGAAAAGAAAATATAAATGATAGTTAACCATTTTATAGAAATAAAAGGCTGAAGGCATTGAAAATAATTTTAGTTTCTTTTTCTATTATTATTTTATGTGGCATATAATTTTGGTTGAAAATTTTATCTAATATGATGTTTTACAGAGCACAGTAAAATTTAAAAACTGGTTTTGGTTTAAATGTCAGTGGTGATGACATTTCTGCTAATGGTGTTAACAACATTCAATTGCCTTCAATTGAAGGTAACTGATACAACATGGTGTAAAGGCCAGTGTTTTAGACTTCGAGTCCACAAACTATATTCAAGTTCTGTTCATGCAATTCATGCTGTGAATATGGGCAAGTTATTGATCATCTCTGAATCTCTCTTTCTTCATTGTGTAAAGTGGTTTTACCTGTCCTATGGTAGTGTTTTTGTAAGGAGAAAAAGACATCAAAATGTGAAAGTATTTGTTATCAGTAAAACACTATATAATGTCTTTCAGATACTGGAGGCATCTCTTTCATCCAGGTTAGATATATTCCATTAATTGAAGTATTCTTCACACAACTGGTTCCTAGACTCCTCCTAATCCTCATCAGTTTCCTTTGGGCTTGTTCTGGCTTGTCAATTTCCTTCTTAAAGGAAGACTAGAGGACCTTCTTTCAGGGATATTTTACAGAGGATTCCTATGATAGATAGAAGGTTGGATTAAATAATGTCTGTTGTTCTTTGACACTCAAAGAGTACATTAAAATGATTTATTATGCTATCCTGCCCTGGTAGTGCAAATGAACAGTGCTGTTCTGGAAGATCCAATAACTAGCCAACAAGAATTGAATGTTACCATATGTTATTTGAATTTTCCAACAAGGAAAACTAAATGATCCAGCCTAGACTTTTTTTTTTAACAAACTTGAAGAAAGTTTTCCATTCAATTGTGTGTTTTTGTTGTTATTGGTTGCTTTATTTTGTCTTTTTAGGGTGCTAGTTTCTTCATGAAACCCAGAGCTATCATCTGGAGCATGATAGTCCAAAGTTCAAATTCAACCCTTGATCCATGCTAACTTTGTAAAAATTGAAAGTATTATTTTCTTTCAGATCATCTTATCTGATCATAAAATCCCCCAAAGACCTCTTTCTGGGCTCTTCTCACCTACATATTATTTTTTCTCTCCTCTTCTCCAACACACACTCAATATACACATATGTGCATATGTATATGTATATATGTACGTATATATGTATGTTATATTGTCTTTCTGTGTTGTAAATTCTGTTTATTCATTCACAATATGAATGATAACTGTATATGAAATGGGGTACAGGCAAATTTATGAAGTAGTTTCTCTTTAGCTTTCCTTTTTCTCTTTTCATTTCTCTACCTTTTTTCCCACCTCTCTAGCACTTCATGTGATCCTTTAACTTTCTAGTGCTCCTTATGTGGGAATGATTCTATTTCAATTGTTTTTTCCCTTTTCTTCCTCAGTATTTTGATGCACCAATAGATTGATCTAATGATCTCATTGATGAATGGAAGAAAAAAAAATTAAGAGTTTTTTAAGTGAGAGTTATTACATTAATTCCTGGGAATATGAATAGCATTTAACACAATGACTGACACAGTATATATTTAGTTAACAATTATTGACTTGACTTCACTGCAAGAGGGCAAATAATCCCTGCCCTCAAATGTTTTCATTTTAAAAGGGAGAGTCAACATATATTAGAAATTATTGTCCAGTATGGAGTCTTTGGTCAGAGAAGTCACAAAAATGGCATTTGGACTCATAGGGAACGCCTGTCCAACAATTCCCTAATCGTACCTTTGCCATTTCTTCTTCCTCCAAAAATTGCCCCTTGAAAGTTTTAGCAAATATCAAGACTGTTCAAATTCCTTATTGTACTGGAATTAAATTGTGCTGACTATTTCATGAAACGAGTGGATTAACATCTGGGACTTCGCAGTCCTGGGCTCAACCATAAGCCTTGCAACACACTAGCTTTAGAAGTGTTGGCTAGTCAGATATGATAACAACAGCAGCAACAAAAGCTTTGACCTTTACAAAGCACTTTCCATAGCCTTTGAAGTTAGTGATGTGAATGTTGTTATTCCCACGTTGTACATTAGGACGCAAGAGCTCAGTGAGGTAAGCTTACATTATACATCAAATGACATAGTAAGCAGTGGCAGTGGTACTCAAATTTAGGGTCTCTGTCCTTTTCACTTTCCAGCCTGCTTCTCAGCAGGGAATACTGGTTTTCTCACTGGAACAATAGAGAAAATATCTTGCACCATCTGTCCCTCAAGGTTATTGTGAAAAAAAACTTTTTAAACTTTAGAGTAATATGTAATTCCAATATATTACACAAAAGTGAACTCTTAGAAAATGAGGCAATGAAGTGGATAGAATGCTGGTCCCAGAATCAGAAAGACCTGAGTTTAAATCTGGCCTCAGACACTTGCTATCTGTGTGATCCTTGATAAGTCATTTAACCTCTATTTGCCTCAGTTTCCTCAACTGCAAATTAGCAATGAGTGGTATCTACCTCATGGGATTGCTGTTAAGTTCAAATGCAATAATATTTATAAAGCACATATCTCAGTGCCTAGTATGGAATAGGTTCTTTATAGAAGCTAATTCCCTTCCCCTGTATTTGGTACATTTATTTGTTACATTTTCCCCATTGGATTAATATTTATTTAAGGGGAAATCTGAGCAATACTGAATGTTAATTCAAAGAATTAAGCCTTCAACTCAAGTTGGGAAATATTTGCTATAGACTTTTTTTCTTTATAGGGAGCTTTGCCTTGTTTTAATTAATATTTCAAATGTGTTGGCCAACAGTTTGTTACTGAAAACATGCTAGTCATATCAGTGTGGATAGTTGCATTTACCAGGAATTTGACCTGCACAGTATCACTGAATTTGACCATTTGTGCTAGCTGTTACTTTCTGGTTTCCTTTTTGACATGTCCAGTTGGTTGTGACTAGTGCAATAGTTGTGAGTGGCAATTTTGTCACCATAAAATTAAATTGATTCAAAGTATAGAGGTAGCACATAGCAGGAAAAAGACTACTGATAATGGCAAGCAGAGTAGGATCTTTTGCTATTTCTGTTTGGGCAATCAATCAAGAGCCTCTGATGAAATCTTGACTTTCACTGAATCAATCAAGAGGCTTTGCTAGAAATAATAATTATCTATATATATATATATATATATATGTAGAGAGAATTTTAGCCAATCAGACATGCACAAGTGGGCTTTAACCAATCAGATACATGTGGGCTCTAGTCAATCAGATGCTGAGTAGAACTGTATATAAAGAAAGTCAGAGCTGAGAGAAGCAGTCATGCAGAGAGCCAGCATTGAGAAGAAGAATACTGATATACAGACCTCTGAGAGCTGTTGAGGGCCAGGGTGGAGTGCTTTTGACAAGATCAGGATAGACCTTTGGGGAAACTGTTCTTTGAGACTGTGCTCATTATCATCTGGAATGGCTCTCCATGCCCCCCAGATGTTGCTGTCTCTGTGAGACAAACAAGAGAATTACAGAAAACAAGGGATATGTAAGTAGATGCCCTCTAGGCTCACTGTCTGATTAAATCAGTCTCATAAGACTGATTAGTCACTAGGATGGAGACAAGCAGAATGTCATGTGGGCTTACAGTTTCTGTCTATAAATACCAGGACTCTCAGATCAATAAAGTGGAGTTGGTCTTTCTTCTCCTGCCTCCTGTGTCTTTCTTCTTCACCACATCACCGAGCAGTATAGGAACGCAGGCTGTCTATTACAGAGAGCCAGGAGGAAGTCCTGTCTATTAATCTGTGTTAATTTCTTGGACAGAAGTCCTATCTGTTGGTCTTTATGAGCAAATTGAGATAATGGGGTTGGTGGTGTGTGTTAGCAATGTTGTTGCACTGCTTAGCTTTGTTTTCCCAGAGACAGAAGCTGCTGAGTGGAGCAGAACCCGTGAGCTGAGATATGAAGCAGTAGAGAGCTGCCTACGTGTGAATCCAGGTGAAAGTCAGGAGTGGTCAGTCCACAGAGGAAGAGCCTTGGGACTTGGAAGGCAACTTCAATTTAAGATGAAAGAGGACTTTACTTGGACACTTGATGTTGATTAAGGTCCTTGTTCTTACTGTGGACTAGGAATGAATAATGTGGTAGTTTGGGGAGAAAAGGACTTTACTTGCATACTTAATTTATTCAGTAACAAACTAAACATTGCTCAACAAAGTAAAGCATGGCATTCATAGCAATATCTTTAAGTAAAACATATTCAATCAATCATTATATTATATAATATACATATATATATATATCATAACAATAGCAACATCCTTAATATAGAGAGTTCATTATACTATGTGATTAGACCTTTGAAATCATTCACAACAGCAGTCCTCAGGTGTTCTGCCATGATTGGCTTTACACTAGTGGATGTGGATTCTGAGGATCTGTATTCAAATTCTATAATACAATAAACATTTATTGAGTGTTTTGTATGTGTAAAGCATTGTGCTAAATGTCGTGTATTCAAAGAAAAAAGCACAATTTCCACCCTCAAGGAGCTTACAATCTAATATTGGAATACAACAATCAGAAGGAAACTGAAAAGCAAGGATAGGAGAAAAGTACCCAGGCCTTTATATTCCTCTTTAAATGCAGACATGGAAGCAGTTTTTTTTTTTCTTCCTGGATATGTAAACCTTGATAATTCCTTTCATCTGTCAGGACTTCAGCTTTTTCATCTGTCCAAGGAGGGTACTGCAGTAGGTGATTTCTATGGTCCATTCCAACTTTTAATCTATTATCTGTGTGTGTGTGTGTGTGTGTGTGTGTGTGTGTGTGAATTATCACACAAGAAGGAATGTGATGCATCTAGTGAAGATGAAATCTCAAGTCTTTAAATGTGTACTTCAGGATCAAACTCCCATAAACAAGTAGATGGCATCTGCTGAATGGGATGTCAGACCAGCCCCAGCATTTGTTGACATGAAAATGACAAATATTGAGCAAATCTTGTGCTTTTGAGAATGGCTGATTAAATCCTGTCAGACTATACTAGTCAAGAAAAAAAAAATCTGTCATCCCTCTTGTTAGACAAAAAGCATCTCATCCCTCTGGGAATAAGAGGGGTGAACAGAAGCTACACTGGAAAATAGGTTTTTAATCTGCTGCCCTATTTTCTATGCTGTGTTAAAAAAAAGTGCCTGGATGGATTTCCTTTTTACCTTTGACTTTTGGAATCTCTTTCATCCTTCAGGACTCACTTAAAATGTCACTTTGATCAAGAAGGCTTTCACTGTTGCTGCTTTTGCCTCCCTTTTCACACTAACTTCAGTCTACTCTGTTAATACCTTGTACATATCTACCTATTTATAGTTTACCTCTTTCACTACAATGTGAGATCCTTGAATGCTAAGATTGTTTTTGCCTTTATTTGCATTCCCAGTGTTTAGGACAGTGACTGGTACATCATTAATACCAATGTTTATTGACAGACTTATTGACTGATGCTGTAGTTAGCCTTCAGGTAAGATTCCCTCGTTATTTTTATAGAGTAGAGGAATAACAGGAAATAAGAAGCAAGATGTACATCAGTTCTGAAGAGCAGAATTCTGATTGTAAAAAGTGATTTTCCATGTTAAAGAATCAAAAAAGAATTGTTTTATCACTCTGAATAAGAGTAGATTTCTGCAATGGCTAAAGGAATCAATTGATAAATTGCTGATCTTTTAAGAAAATATCAGTCATTTCCCATCTGGCTTTTCTCCATTCCTCAAAGAAAACTCCTCTTTTAAATAACAAATAATGAGAACAAATAACTTAATAATGAGAAAGGTCTTATGAGTTATAAATATAATCTTCCCATGTAGGAATATAAACACTTTAACCTTGATAAGTCACTTATGATTTTCCTTTCTTGTTTACCTTTTTATGTTTCTATTAAGTCTTGTATTCAAAAGCCAAATTTTTCTATTCAACTCTGGTCTTTTCAACAAGAATGCTTGAAAATCCTCTATCTCGTTGAATGTCTATTCTGTCCCCTGCCCCCCATGAAGGATTATAGTCAATTTTGCTGGATAGGTGATTTTTGGTTGTGATTTTTGCTCCTTTGGCCACCAGAATATAATATTCCAATCCCTTGAAAACTTAAAGAGTAGAAACTGCTAAATCTTGCGTTATCCTGACTGTGACTCCACCATACTGAAAATGTTTCTTTCTGGCTACTTACAAAATTTTCTCCTTGACCTAGGAACTCTTGAATTTGGCTATAATATTTCTAGCCATTTTTCTTTTGGGATCACTTTAAGGATGTGATTGGTGAATTCTTTGTATTTCTATTTTATCTTCTTGTTCTAGAATATCAGAGCAGTTTTCCATGATAATTTTTGAAAGATGATTTCCAGACTTTTTTTTTTTTTAAAGATCATGCCTTTCAATCAGTCCAATAATTTTAAAATTATCTCTCCTGGATCTATTTTCCAGTTCAGTTGTTTTTCCAATGAGATTTTTCAGAGTGTTTTATAATTTTACATTCTTTTGGTTTTGTTTGATCATTTCTTGATTTCTCATAAAGTCATTAAGCTTCCATTTGCTCCATTCTAATTTTTAAAGAATTATTTTCTTCAGTGAGCTTTTGGAACTCCTTTTCCATTTGGCCAATTCTTCTTTTTATGGTATTCTTCACCTCATTGACTTTTTATACCTCTTTTGCATTTAACCTAGTCAATTTTTTAAGGTGTGATTTTCTTCAGTATTTTTTGTGCCTCCTTTACCAAATTGTTGACTTGCTTTTCAAGATTTTCTTGCCTAACTCTCATTTCTCTTCCCATTTTTCCCATTACCTCTCTTGATTTTCAAAATTCTTTTTCAGTTCTTCCATGCCATGAGACAAATTCATATTTTTCTTGGAGGTTTTGGATGTAGCTTTGATTTTCTTTTCTTATTCTGAGTATGTGTTTTGATCTTTCTTGTGGTCACTTTCTGTGATCAGAATATTTTTTCTGTTTGCTACTTTTCTCAGCCTATTTGTTAATTGTTAACACTTTGCTAAAGTGAGACTTTGTTTCCAGGGTGGATGATCTCACTGTCCCAAGATTCAGGGGTTTTGTGTAACTGTTTTCAAAATTACTTCTTGGGACCTGTAAGCTTTCAGTTTTGCCAAGTTATATGATCTAAGGAAAGGTGTTTTTACTACTCTCCTGGTCTATGCTCTGGTCTGTGAGTGACCACAAGCACTCTTTTCTGCCCTGGAACTGTGAGGAGGGTTTCCTTCCACTGTGACTTCAAACTCTACTATGTTAGTGATCCTTCTCACCCTGGGCATGCCAACCAGGGCTGTGACCCAGCTCTGAGTATGGGAAAGAAACATTCCTGCCTTAGTGCTAACAAAAAGACACCTGCAATCTCCTTCTGAACAGTTGTTTCATCCCCTTATTGTCTGTGTACTGAGCTCCAGAAGGAGCCAGTGACACTGCTGCTGCTGCCAATTCAGTCACTCCTAAGACCTTCTCCTGATATGTTTGGGCAAGGGCTGAGCTCTAGTCTTATCCAGTTGTGATAGAACTTTTCTGCAGACCTTCTAAGTTGTCTTTGGTGTCTTCAGGCTGAGAAGTCTGGAAACTGTCACTGCTGTGAGTGATTCAATTGCTCAAGATCTGCTCTGGCTTTGCTGGGGCCCTGTTTGTTCTGGCCCAGCCTGTGCTGAACAGCACTCCTCTCTCAACCAGGTGCAACAGACCTTCCTGCCAACCTTTCAGGTTGTCTTGGGCTAGACATTTGTTTTACTCCATCTTTTTGTGGGTTCTGCTGCTCCAGAATTTGTTTAGAGTCATTTTTAAAGGCATTTGAAGGGATTTGGAGGAGAGTTCAGAAAAGTCACAGCCTTTATTCTACCATCTTGGTTCCAGCCTTTACAAGTTAACTTCCTAAACATTTATTGGGTTCATTTTAAATGGTTAGCCTGATATTAGGTGCTATTAATGGAGAATAATAACTCATAATTAATATTAGAAACCTTCTTTCATGACCTTGAGCACATATATACTTTAATAAAAATAAAGCCAGGTAATAATCTGTATGTATAGATGAAACACCTCATAAAAACTTGCTGTTGAAGAAAAAAGTCAAACTCTAATTCCTACTCTCAGGATTTTGCCATAATGCTTCAGCTAATTTTTCCCTGCACTTCTTTGGCTTTTCCCCACTGTTAAATTACTCACAGAATCCCCATTTTGCAGAAGGGCCCAAAGCAGCTATCCTTTTTTTTTCTTCCAACTCTGCCACCATTGTCATCTCATGTGCCTCAACTCTCCCACACCCCAGGTGCTTTTCAGCTCCAATTTAAATTATGTTTTTTCTCCTTGAAGTTAAGAACTATCTTTTCATATTTTTGCATGAGTATTTGTACATATGCACTCAGTAAGATAGTCTTTCACTTCTTACCACTGAAAAATGAAAAGCAAGCCATAGACATGCCTAAAAAAGAGGAATTTTCTTTTAACAAATAATATTCTACATTGATCAGTCAATAAGTAAATACTTATTAATTACCTGCCATTCTAAGCAATTCTAATTCAAAGATAAAAGTTACATACTCCCTCCCCACAAGGAGATTACTTTCTATTGGAGGAACAGCATACGCATATATAAATAGAATATGAGGTAGCTTGGGAAATGATTACATTGTCACAATGGGGTATAAGCAGCCTAGGGCAAAATATTTAATATTTTATTAAATAATAGTATTATTCATTTTCCAATTCATAATGTTCTCTATCTCTTGTTTGATCTTAAATTCCTCAATTATCCATAAGTCTGACAAATACACTATCCCTTGATCCCTTAGCTTGATTATAGTATCAGCTTTTATATCTAGATTGTCTACACATTTGGACTTTACTTTGGTGTGTGATGTCAGATATTGGTGTATGCCCAGTTTCTACCACACTATTATGCATTTTTCCCAGCAGTTTTGTCAATGAGTTCTTATCCCAGAAGCTGGGCTCCTTGGGTTTATTAGGCAGTAGACTGCTATGTTCATTGATTACTATGTGCTTGAGCACCTAACCTATTCCACTGATCTACCACTCAGTTTCTTAGCCAGTATCAAGTGGTTTTGAGGATTGAGACTTTATTACACAATTTGAGATCTGGTATGGCTAGGCCACCTTCCATAGCAATTTTTAAAATTAATTCCCTTGATATTCTGGACCTTTTGTTCTTCCAGATGAACTTTGATATTATTTTTTCTAATTCAAGAAAACAATTTTTCATAGTTTGATTGGTATTCCACTGAATAAGTAAATTAATTTAGGTAGAACTGCCATTTTTATTATGTTAACTCAGCCTACCCATGAGCAATTGATGTCTTTCCAAGTACTTAAATCTGACTTTATCCATGCAAAAAGTGTTTTGTAATTGTATTCATATAGTCCCTGGGTTTGTTTTGGCAGGTAGACTCAAATATTTTATAGTGGCTACTGTAACTTTTAATAGGATTTCTCTTTCTATCTCTTGCTGTTGGGCTTTGTTAGTAATGTATATTAAAAAATGTGATGATTTATGTGGGTTTATTTTGTAACTTGCAACTTTGCCAAAGTTATTTATTATTTCAAGTATATTTTTACTTGATTCTCCTGGATTCTCTAAGTATATCATTATATTGTCTGCAAAGAATGATAACTTAGTTTCTTCTTCGCCTATTCCTTCAATTTATTTTTCTGCTGTTATGGCTAAAGCTAATATTTCCAGTACCATGCTGAATAACAGTGGTGATAATGGACATCCTTCTTTCACTACTGATCTTATTGGTAGTGCATCTAGATTGTCCCATTACATATAACACTTGCTGGTGGTTTTAGGTAGATAATACTTATTATTTTAACAAGGACTCCATTTATTCCTATGCTTTCCAATATTTTCAATAGGAATGGGTTTTGTATTTTGTCAAAAGCTTTTTCTGCATCTATTGAGATAATTATGTGATTTCTATTAGTTTTGTTGTTGATATGATTGATAACGTCATAGATTTTCTAATGCTGAAACAGCCCTTCATTCCTGGTATAATTCCTGTCTGATCATAATGTATTATGCTGATGATAAGTTGCTGTAATCTTTTTGTTTATATCTTATTTAATTTTTTTACATCTATATTCATTAGGAAAATTGGTTTATAATTTTTCTTTTTGGTTTGGCTCTTCCCAATTTAGATATCAGAACCACATTTGTCATACAAGGTCACTGTTCTTGAGAATCCTTTAGTCCAAGTGACAAGAAATAAATATATGAAGGATGCCATAGGGTAGCACCAGATTGTGTATTCTAAACTACAGTTAGCTAATAATTCAGAAAAAAGAAAGATTATTTTCTAAAGGATTTTATCTTATAGGAAAAAAAAAACCTGAACAGAATCACTGAGACTCTTGGAAAGAGATAATTTTTTTTCAATTTCATTGGAAATCTCAAGACGTTTAAAATCACTGATGATTTGAGGAATTAATGTATTTGAAAAAAAATATTTCACATTCAATATGCACAGTATGATTAAGAAATAAGAATTCTTTAGCACAGGGATTACTATTTAATAATATTGTCTTCTACTAAAGTGTAGCACATAATAGCACTTTTTCATAATAGTTTTCAGAATTGTTGAACAATTTCTTGGATTACATAAAGTTCTGGGATTTTAATCTCCTAAGGGAAAGAGTCTACCTATATATAAGTTTCTTTGTTCATCACTTAGAATCCTAGAAGTCCCTTTCACAATCAGACCACTTCCTTCTCATATTTCAGAAGTACCTAGATTTGGTGAAAATCCCCCGCTATTCCCAAGTTGGAGATAAGTGAGAACAAGATTTCTGCAAAAAATCCATCAGAGGTGGTAGAACATGACCTTTAAAATAATCTAGGCAGGAGTGGGGAATCCGCAGCCTCACAGTCATATGTGGCCCTCTTGGTCCTCAACTATGGCCATTTGGATTGAGCCAAAGGGCCTAACTTGAGGACCAAAAGGGTCACACGTGGCTACAAGGCCATGTTTCCCACCCCTGACTGTAGTCCAATATTTTGTTTTACAGGTGAGCAATATGCATCTCTCATGAGTAATGTGACTTGCCAGAACTCACTTAAGAAGTTAGTGACAGGGCAAAAATGAGTAACCTATGTTTCCATAATTCCTCACATAGTGTTCTTTGCATTCTACCATGTTGTCTCCTAATAACTGTATCTCATATTTCTATGACACTTTATGGTTCTCAAAAAAATATTGTGTTGACAGTGCATCAGAGAGATACAAGGTTCAGATACAACACTACTTTCTCTAAAGATTAGATTCTTGTAAGGGATTTGGTTGTAGAGGCATGGATAACACATTTCACTTCTTACTTTAAAGCTAAAATGTATCCTGTACTGTAATCCATGTGACTATTACCTCCAAAGGTGCAGATCATAATTCTTCCATGCCTTCTCATCCTATACATTTTGTCTGTATCCTCCATGGAATGATCCATAGTTTCTTCAGTCAATATGCTGAAGAATTTCTTCTAGTTTGTTTTATTTTTTAATATTATCTTATGGATTGCACTTCTCAGGCTTCCATCACTTATACTTTACTCTGATTGCATGAATAATATGCCTTTGTTTCTGATGATACCTCTCCTGCATGGTATCTTTCATATTATTTCTTAGCAAATCACTTTTGCTGATATATAAAAGACACATATACATAACAATTATATTCATATGTATGTATACCTGTGTACATATGTCAGTGTACATGTATATACATATACATCATAATAAGTATATTAGAAAGGTATAAAAAATGGTATGAGACCTAAGACGGGAAAAGAGGTTGTCAGGGATCAGTAACTACTAATCAATTGACTATATTGTTAATTTTCCACCCCAGTCAATTGCTTTCTCTGTGATACTAGGCAAGACAGGTAATATATCTAGATATCAGTTACCTCATCTGCAAAATAAATAAGCTGGATGTGCTCACCCTTGAGGGTTATTACAGATCTAAGTTTATGATCCTATGATTCTGAGTACTCTAGGGAGATGGAAAGCAGCACAATATCATTGGGAGTCAGCTCATTTCCTTCAAATAAATAGGAAACTCATAAGCTACTCAAGAGAACAAAAAGGTGGAGACTATTTTTAAGAGGATTAACATTGAAGAAAGTTTGAAAGGAAAATGTTTGTCACCTTGAATTTAACTTTCTTATGCTCTTTATTCTCCCTGCATTCCCATCAAACTCTAATGACAATACCTTTATCTTCAGTCCATTCCTTATATTTCCCCATGTCTGTGAATTTACTCCAATATTCTTTTCTCTATTATAGTATCAGAATCCTAAACCATCATTCCAAGTCCAGCTTGTATCATTTCTCCATGAAAATATTCCTGGGCTCCATGTAACTTCTCTATTTTTTGAATGCCTATAGGAGCCTGATCATTCCTTTCTTCTAGCCATTATGTTAGATATATGGTAGGTACTACCTACCAAAATTATGTTATTTATTGAAAAGCATCATGGAATAATGGAAAACATAATGCATTTGGAGTCAGAGGACCTGAAGTCTAATCATGTTTCTCTGTGTTACCTTGGTCAATTCACAGCTTCTCCAAGGCCTCAGTGACTCATCTACAAAATAAGTGAGTTGAACTGGATGACTTTTAAGTCTATTTCAAGTTTTAAATCTATTATTCCATAATCCAGTGGTCTCAGGTTCCATTCTATTATTTTTTTAGATGTTCATTTGGTCTCCCCTCTGTTTAAGTTACACATAGGATTAATGCTTAAGTGGCACAATTCCTGCCAATAAAAAACTGATGATTTACAGGGGAAGGATGACGTGCATAAGAATAGAGTGCTATGAGGGAGACAGTGATTGGAGAAAGCATAACCCAAGATAGAGTGCTCTAAAGAAGAAAGGAGGAAGAAGAGGACACTTTTAGTTAGGGGAGGGATGACACAGGTAATGATAGAAGGCTTTGCAGCGGAAACAATATGTGAAAAATGAAGAAAGCAGGATTTTGATGTAAAGAGATCAGAAGAAAGAACATTCCAGGTAATCTGTAAAGAGTATGGTATGTTAGTGTTTTTAGCAGTACTGATTATCCCCTTTGCCCTAAGTATGCACAGAGTGAAAGTTGAGTTCTGCCCTTGAGAAGAAAGCAAAATGGATACAGAAATAAATTTTGAGTTTCCATAAAATCTGAGAGAATACTGTTTTCCTTTGAAAGAATGGAAAAAATGCTTTAATGGGAAAGTAAACAAACAAAAAAGTTGTAAAGAGGTGGAAGGAAATTCTTTCTTACATGAGAAGTTTGGAGGATGGGAGAGTATGACTTATAGAAGAAAGGAAATATGCCATGAAACCTTTGGAGCTAGATAAGAGGAATGAGGTTCTTTCTGTAAGTGGAGAGAACTGGCATATTTAAAAAAGAGGCAGGTTATTGTTTTCTAAGGGGATTATGCTATAGATTCCTGGATGGGATCAGGTATAAAGTCATCCATTATCCAATCATAGAGTGGTAAGAGGAAAATAGTAATGGTTGAAAACTTCCTACTTAGGAATTATTGGAAGGTAATGTTTGACAGGATACAAATAACATAGCTAAGATATCTTTCCAGGGTATGTAACAATATTACTCAATGTCTCTACTTCTGAATTCTTTTGAAGAAAGCTATGGTAGAAGATAATATAAGGAGAGAACAAGAGGTATCATTGAGATATAGTTGGATGGGACTTACAGTTGCAATTTGGCTTGAACAGGATACATTTTATTCAAAGTGAACAGAATAAATGGAATGGTCAAGATTTAGATCCAGAAAGGAATCTATCAATCATTTAGTCTATTTCATTCATTTTGAAAATAGGGAAACTGAGAGAGGAAAAGTTAAATAGTTTGTATAGGTAATAAGGGGAATGAACAGAATTTGAATGCATGCCCTCTGAATATAAATCAAACACTTTTTTACAGATATTTTTAAACAACCTTTTATTTATTGTTGGACTTATGTAAAATCCATGAACCTAAGGATACAATGATGTTAAAGAGTATTTGGTTAAGGATTGCTGGACATAAGAACAGAAATGACATTTAGACTATGTGTTTCAAAGGAATGTCATGAGCTTAGCACTTTAAATTAATTAGTGATACATAAGTGTGAGCTGTCATGCTACTAAAAACATGGGAAGGAAAATTTGAAGAGAACCATGTATATTTATATACATAGTGAAGTTTGGGCTTAATATCTTATAAAAATTCATTTGGTTCCTTGGAAAACTGTGTCAGTTAGGTAGGATTTAATTTCCAGTATCTATAATAAACAAATATTTTCAGACAAATGAAATAAGCAGAAAATGCTTTATTCTTCATGTTTCCTTTACAAGATTGAGAAATGAAAAATGAGCCTTAGAATTGCCAAAAAAGAGAATTTTTCTTGCAACAATTAATATTATGTGTTGATAAGCTAAGATGGTCTGTTATGTGCCAATCATTGCTCTAAACATTTAGAATACAAAAACAAAAGTAATATGGTCCTTCTCTGCAAAGAACTCAAATTCTAATGGGGGAAGTAACATAAGCATAAGTAAATAGAACACAAGATAGTTCCAGAGTATATTATCACAAAGGGCATAAGCAACAGGCAAGGTATTTTACTATGAAACTCTCCCAAATTCAACAATGCCTTTCTCCAAAATTATCCTCATGGAGAAAATGATACAAGCTGGACTTGGAATGATGGCTTAGGATTCTGATATTATAATAGGGAAAAAGAATGTTGGAGTAAACTCACAGACATGGGGAAATATAAGGAATGGACTGAAGATAAAGGTATTGTCATTAGAGTTTGGTGGGAATGCAGGGAGAATAGAGAGAATAAGAAAGTTCAATTCAAGCTGACAAACATTTTCCTCTCAAACTTTCTTCAATGTTAATCCTCTTAAAAATGGTCTCCACCTTTTTTCTCTTGAGTAGCTTATGTATTCCTGTTTATTTGAAGGAAATTAGCTGAGTCAGGTGCTCCTGAGCTGGATGCTCAGTCCTGACAGTGAATAAATAACTTTGGGAAATCATCCAGGCCATTGGGAGATAATTTAGTAAGTGGTTGTTTCAGCCTTTTATGGTACTCTTGAAACCTGATGAGGTTTATCCAGCTTTCCTCAGTCCAAAATATAACTCATATACCAGAATAAGTTTCTAGTAGTTACTTCAAAAGATATAGCTCTCTTCAAAAAATAAAGAAAATAATTGATATTGGTAAGACTTCATAACAGACTACATAGCAAATCTTTACAGAATTGTTCCTTCTTGTATATTTTTGGCAATGAAATATTTATCAAAATATAATGCTCCACAAAATTATGTCCTGATAATAATCATTATAATTTCCTGATCATTTTATAGTTATATTTATTCATGTATATATCTCATTTGACTTTGAACATGTAATGAGGAACTTAGTGCAATTATTATCATACCCATTTGGCAGAGGGAAGTAAAGGTCAAAGAGTTTGAATGAAATTCTGAAAGTCTCATAGTTCAGGAAGATCTGAGATTTAAATAAGCCTCTTGACACTGTTTTCAGTATGCTGGGTTTTTTTTCTCTCATTCCATTCTGCTTCTGTGAAAAAGAAATGGTTTCCTGAGATTTGGATAATTAGAAAGAAAATCATTTCTTAATACTTTGAGAAAGGATGTTTTATATTAGGAGACCCCAGGTCTATATTTTGAATTAAAAGTTAATGAGAATTTTTGGTATAGCAGACAAATTAAAAAAATTTGCTGAAATTAGAAGGGTTATCAGACCTTTATAAATCATCATGAAAGACAATAAAGTAAAGATTATATCATTGTTCTTCTGTCTGAGAGACACAGAGAGAGATTTCTACTCCCATTGCAATCCCAGACTTAACTCAATAAAACCTGGATATGTATCCTATATGAGTAATTTCTTTACTCCTTCAACCAATAAGTAACAATTTATTAGGTGTGTACCAGCTTGCAAGCATTGTCTTAAGCACTGGGGATGAAAAGAAAGGCAAAAGCACTGCATGCCTTCATATTCTAATGGAAGGGAGGGATAACACACAATTATGTGCAAAGAAGATATAAACAGGAAAATGAAATAGTAACCCCAATTCCATATACACATTTATAGAAAATTATAGGAACCTCCTGAAATTATGGGAAAATTTAAATAGAATCTCTTATAAGAGCAGCTTCCAGTTTTCTAGATGCCATAGCTAGTCCAAGAATTTCAGAATTATAAATTGAAATATAGATGTAAGATTAAATTAAAGTGTGGATTAAGTGTGGATGTTAGATTAAAAGTAGGAGCAGATATTATGGGACAACTCATATTGCTAAATGGATTGATTATGAGTGGATCTGAAACTCTTTTGAGCTGGGACCCTCCCCCCAATTTTGCTGGTCATCTCCACCACTGGTTCTATATACGGAAAATTCAATGTGCACCAAAAAACAAACAAAAAGAGATTGGACTAAAAATTAGAAGATTTGTGCCCTAGTCTTTAATGTTCAGTGAATTTATTTTATGATCATGAGAAACACCTTAAATGTCCTTGAATGCAATTTCCTTGTCTGTAAAATGATGAATTTGAAATACATGCTTTCTAAGGTCGTTTCCAGCTCTAGCATTCTAAGACATCTATCTCAATTGCATTGTGCCAAGCTGACACTAGGTAAAATAACTTGTGTGCCATCTCAATGGTACAAGAGTGCAGTGAGTGAGAATTGAGAGAGTGCAAGCAAATCAGAGAAGCAGTGATAGGGGTCAAGAAAAGAAATTAAGAAAATCTGATAAGGAATTATTGATTGAAGAATGTGCTAGGAACCAATTATTGGCAAAGCCGTTGAAATCCAAACTTTTGGAGAGACTTAAGAGGAAAGAAGGAACTTCAGATTGTTTTCCATCTCCTAATTCTCTTAGATATAAACCTAAGTCCCCAGATGACTTGAAATATCATTTATTTCTATGGACACATAATGTACTATACACCAGTTAGTGCTACTGTAAGTATTTAGTGTGCTGTATTATAATCCTAGATTGCTAGAGCTTAAAGGCACCCGTGGGAATCATCTAGACCATCACTTTTTATTTTTTAATTTTACAGATAAGGAAACTGAAACCCAGAGAAGGAATTTGACACTGATTTATAAGACAGTGCCTCTCCTTAAGAGTAGGACCATTTTAGGTTTTTTGTTTGTTTGCTTTTGGTGGGTTTTTTTGCCTTTATTTATATCCCTAGCATTTAGGACAAGGCCTGAAATTTAGTAAGTGGATATATAGGAACAATTTGTGGTGACAAGACCTAGAAGAAAACTATCAATTTCCCTTTGACTCTCTCTACAGCTGATGTCTTCCTGGACTAAATATGATGCTGTGTGATCCCTTCTTCCTGGCCCAAGGACAAAGCGTGCTAATGTAAAGCATGGTGACAATGTAAGTATTTCCTAGATTAAATTAACCTCAAGATCCCTGGAGAGACTGACATCTTGGGTTTGTTTTTTTTTACTGCCTGCTCAATGTCATATGGTCCCTGCTAAGACCCATTCTAACACTTCTTTCTTTTTCATTTGATCTCCAAAATCCAATCACCATTGTTAATCTTAAGTTTATTTGCCAGCTACAGTAGGCACATTAACTTAGGGTGCCCAGCATGAATTTGTAAATACATTGCTCGATGATATTTGATTTCATGAAGACAAAATACATATCACCAACTTTCCCTCACATCAATGGACATTAAGCTAGTTTTTTCTCCATTCTGTAACTTATTTTTTATTAAAACAAAAATATAAAACTTTACTTACTCAATGGTTACATTAAAAAAAAAACATTTATTTATGTACTGTGTTTAAGGGATATACTAAGAATCTAAGAGTATTGAGGGGAAACCAAAAAGTCACAAAGTCTTGTTTTTAATGAGCTTATAATTCATTAATCCATTTATTCCTCCCTAAATCATCTACTAAATATCTATTTTATTCCAAACTGTATAGTTCTTCTTTCAAGGAACTTAATCAAGAAACTTAGATTCTACCTGGGGAATAGATACAGATGTCCATGTACATATAGACATTATACCAACACACATTTATGTATGTGTCTATAACTATATGTATGTACCTATGATTATAACAAAGGACTGATGATGGAATCCTGACATGGACTTTGGATGATGCAAAGATTTTCTCTAATTCCAGTTCATTAACTACCTGGTGAATATATATCTTTTTGATTGATTGCCAGAATTGGGGGCCTTTAAAGTACACTAACCAGCAAAGTACAGTTTCTTGATCTGGCTATTTTCTAACTGACTGCTGAGAAATGTAGAGGCAGAGGATGTTGAGCACTTCTGAGTAGAGAGAGATCTTGGACCTCTTCCTATCCCCATTGGGGTTGCCTTAATATGACCGGTGAGTACCTTGCCTTGCTACAGCATCTGTGACTGTTGAATTTAAGTGAAGGAATATTGGAGACTTTTATGACCTTAGAACCTTCAAAAGATCAGAATGGAGAGCCACTACAGGTCTAAGAATCTGTGTTTAATTTTGCCACCAGCCACTGTAGAAACAAGGCTCTAGACAACCTAGTCCAGATACAACTGAGTTAGGGCTCACCTAGTGACCATTTAAAAGAAAACTTGGTTTGAACAATGCTATGCAGAAACTTTAAGTTTGAGTACCTCTCTGCAAAGATCAAGGTAGCATAGGGGAGAATATTACCTCAGATGTTAGTATGGAGAAGAAATGTTTGAAATTCATTTTTAGAGCATTTTTATAGTAAATATAATTTTGTTAAAGCAAATTGATATTACGTAGTTAAATGGAACTTGATTTCTAATCACTGGATGCTTATACTGGAGAAAGGAAAGACATAGGAATGGTGTCTTGAGCTGATAGCATTACAGAAAGTCACCATCTATCTCCTCAAGCATACATTAGAACCAGGATATACAGATGTATCTGGTTTTACCCAGAAAGAGGGAGTGCAGAGCCTCACTAATTAGATAATAGATGTAAAGTGTTTTGGGAGTGGAAATATCAATAAATAGAAAGTGAGGAAAGACTTCATCAGATTGTGAAAATTTGAGAGAAGCCAAAAATTCCAGTAAGTATAACTGAGGAGAAAGAACATTTTAGACATGGGGATTAACTTCTGTAGAAGCAGAATATTAAATACAATTAGGGGGAGGGGGAGGGGAAAATAATGAGTATTCCATCAATCTGGAAAGAGCCAGATTCTGAAAACCTTTAAATGTCAAATAGAGGAGTGTGTATATTATCCTAGAAGAAATAAATAGTGACAGTGTCAGACCCTAGAAAAGACTTTAAAAATACTCATTTTCTCATCCAGTGTATTGATTCTATCCCCTAGATTTGAATCATCTACAAATTGGATCGGCATTATTCTTTACATCAGTCTTCATGTCCAAGATTTGAAACACTGAAGAAAAGGGAGATAACAGTGCTCTTTGATTTACTGTTTTTGACTTCCTTCTATGTAGATTTCTCCATCTACCATCTACCCAACTATTCATCATCTATTCAGTATTTATTTTGTACTGTGTATGCTAATAATAAAGCATTATTGGTAATACTAGGTGACACAGAAGTCAGAGACAAAGTATTTGCCCTTAAGGAGTATATCATTTAGTAGACAAGATAACAGTATACAAATATATATTTAAATATATATATATATATAAATTATACAAATAATTAGATAACAGGATATTAAAGCTGAAAGGTGCTGAGGGCATGGGAATTTGGGAGATTGTGTTACATCTGACTAGGAGATTAAGTAATTTTCTGTGGAGGAAGTGACATCTGAACTGAGCCTATTGTCTTGGATCACCATATTGCTGTGAATAGCTAAGTCATTTGTAGATATTCATCATACAGTACTGTAGTTATTATGTACAATGTTCTCCTGGTTCTCCTTACTTCACTCTGCATCAGTTCACATAAGTCTTTCTAGGTTTTTCCCAAAATCATACTGCCTGTCATTTCATATAGCAAAATAATATTCTGTCACAATCATATATCGTAATTTGTTCATCCATTTTCCAATTGATGTGCAATCTCTCAATATCCCATTCTTAGCCACCACAAAAAGAGCTGTTATAAGTATGTTTTGTACAAATACATTCTCACCCCCTCTAATTTTTTAATTGCTTGAATACAGAAGTAGTATGGATATTGCTAGATGAAAGGGGATGCATAGTTTTTTATCCCTTTGGGCATAGTTCCAAATAGCTCTCTAGAAAGGGTGGATCAGTTCAGAACTCCAACAGGGGATTAGTGTCCTGATTTCCTCAATTCCTCTCCAACATTTATCATTTTTCCTCTTTTTTGTCATATTAGCCAATCTGATGGGTGTGAGATGGTACCTCAGAGTAGCTTTAATTTCCATTTTTCTAATCAATAATGATTTAGAACATTTTAATATGAGTATAGATAGCCTTTATTTTCTTTGTCTGAAAAAGAGCCCATTAATATACTTGATCATTTAATAACTGGGGGATGATCTCTATGTATTTGAGAAATAGGGCTTATATCAGAGATATTTCTGTAAAAAATATCCCGTTTTCTCCTTTATTTCCAATTTTGTTGCAGTGGATATATTTGTGCAAAAACTTTAAATGATATATAATCAAAGGTATCTGTTTTCCTTTTTTTAATGTCCTCTATATATTGTTTGGTATAAAATTTTTCCTTTATCTATAAAACTATTCCTTGCTCTCCTAATTTGTTTATGGTCCCACTAAATCATGTTCCCATTTTGACCTTATCTTGGTATATGGAGTGAGATGTTGGTCTACACTTAGTTTTGCCATATTGATTTCTAGTTTCCCTAGTAGTTTTTATTTAATAGTGCATTTTTATCCCAAAAGCTTGGATCTTTAGATTTATGAAACATTAGATTTCTATGATCAATTGATACCATCCACTGACCCATTACTGTATTTCTTAGCCAATACCAGACTGTTTTGATAATTACTGCTTTATAATACATTTTGAAATCTTATACAGCTAGGCCATATTTCTTTACATTTTTTAAAACTGATTCTTTTGATATTCTTGACCTTTGTTTTTCCAGAGGAATTTTGTTATTCTAGTACAATACTTAATAATTGTGGTAATAATGAGGATCCTTGTGTCATCCCTGATTGGACTGATAAACTTTCAACTTCTCATCACTGCAGACAATACTTGATGATGTTAGATAGATATTACTATGAAGGAAAACTACAGTCATTTCTATATTCTCCAGTGTTTTAGTAGTAATGGGTGTTACATCATGTCAAAAACATTTTCTGCATCTATTGATATCATCACATGATTTTTGTTGGTTTTGTTACTGATATGGTTAATTGTGCTGATAGTTTTCCTAGTATTGAACTTGCCCTGAATTTCTGGTGTATATCCCACTTGGTCATAGTGTATGATCCTTGTGATGATATTACTGTATTTTTCTTGCTATTGTTTTATTTGAAATTTTTGCATCAATATCCATTAGGAAAATTGGTCTGTAATTTTCTTCCTCCATTTTCACTCTTCCTGATTTGAGTGACAGCACCATGTTTGTGTTCTAAAAGTAATTTGGTAGAACTTAACTTATTTTCCCAAATAGTTTACATAGTATTGTGAATAATTATTCTTTAAATGTTTCTATATCAATCTGACCTTGTAGAAACTTTCTTAGAGAATTAATTGATTTTTTTTTCAATTTCATTTCCTAATTTTAGGTTAAGGATTTCATTTCCTCTTCTGTCAATTTGGGCAATTTATGTGCTTTTGTCAACATTGAACCATTTTGCTTAGATTGTCAGATTTATTGGCATATAATAGGCATATAATAGGGCAAAATAACTTAATAGCTAGCTTAAAAATACATTTCCCTTTTTATTTTCTTGCTGTCTCTTGATAGTTCTAATAGGAATATTATGAGAAGTATATTGGCTGCATTTTAGACAAAAATACAATAGCTAGCCACTGAAAGATGAACAATACTTGGAGATTGCTACTCTTCCTAGTCAAAGGCTAACCACAAGGAGACAGGTTTTGATTTCTGTACTAAAATAAACAGAATAAATTAGCAAGGGGAATTCTAAATAAAACCTGAAATAAGAATTCATTTGAAACAATTGGGGGTGGAGAAGTGATACAACATTGAAAACAATAATAACAACTGATATTTACATAGTGATATAAAACTTATAAAGTTATTGAGGAATAGATAATATAGCAACATTATGATAATTAGGATTCTTAGTGTATTCCTGTCGAAACTAGAAAAATCTTATCAAAAGAGTAAACAATAAAGATATTAAGAACCTAAGAATTTTAGAAGATGATAAATATCTGGCAGTAATTTAGGAAGTAAAAAAGAACAAATGTATTCAAAGGTTTACCTAGCACCTGGTTTTATGTATGAAATATAAAAACCTTACTAAAACTGAAGACAACATAATTATCAAGCCAACCCTTTATCAATCAAAATACAATACAGAATATATTTAATGGAAGACTTTTGAAGAAACAATATAAATAGGGAATAAATAATTGAATGTGCAATAGTATGAGTTAAAGAAGAAATCACAGGAACAATATAAAATGTCATTAAATAAAATGGCAGTGATTAGGCACCAAAAAAATTATTGACATTCAACCAAAGCAATATTTAAGGGGAAGGTTTTGTATTTAGATATGTTTGTTTTCTGCAGAGACAACATAGGTAAATGAATTCATATTGCAACTTAAACAAAACTAGACAACTCTACATTAAAAATAACTAGTCACTAAAATCAACCTTCTGAAAGGCCATGAAATATTTTAAAATAAATAAAATATTTTAAGTGATGAACAAATTAGAAACTATTTGAAAAAGGCTATTTTGTTTTAGAAAATGAGTCAAAACTCGTCTCTAACATGCTTAAGACTTTAAAAAAAAACCTGACCCTTTCTCCCTTTTTAGTTTCCTTTTGTGTATTGTTTACCCTACTGGATTTGTAATGCTTTCAAAATTTATTTTTCACAAGTTGCCTGGTGTCTTTGAGAAATTAAATGACTTTCCCATGGTCACAAAGGAGTCATGTATCAGAGTCAACTTATTCTTATTTCTAAGACTAGCTCTCTTCCCTATATGAACTTGCCTTTTGGAGAATCACCAACTGTCAATGAGGCATTTCAACTTTATACCTGTAGGCATCTCAAACTCAAATCCATACTAAATAGAATTAATTTTCTTTCATATCCAACCCATTCCTATTTATGTCAAGGATACTGCCATCCTTATATTTGCCTAGTTTCAAGATGTTTGAGTACTTATTAATACTTTATTCTTACTCATATTTGATAAAATGCTGTCTTCTTAATTCTGTCTCCATAATCTTTCTCACATCTGCCCTTCTTTCTGCTCACCTCAGTACCACCCTTTGTGAGGCCCTCATCATCTTGCCTTCAGGCTTTTGGAATGGCATCCTAATTAGTCTCACTCCCTCATCTACTTCAACTGTCCACCTCTCCATCTTTACATGGCAGCCAAGAGGATATTTCTAAAATGCAGGTCTCATGCTGTTCTTTGAATTAAAGCAAACAGAAAACAACAGCAATTCCACTGGTAACCACTGGCCTCTAGGATAAAACAAAACAAACCTCTTATATTTGACCTTGGAAGTTCTTCACAATCTGACTTTAGCCTACATTTTCAGACCCAACTCAACTCAGTACACTTCTATTAAGAACATATATGTACCAGAAATTGTGTAAAGGCCTAGAGATACAAAAGGTGACAAAGGCTAGTTCTTGCCCTCAAGGAGTTTACAATCTAATGGAAAATAGATATTGAATATCACTCCCCTTCAGCCATTTATGTTACTTGACATTTTGTCTCCTATCGTCATGGCTTTGCACAAGATGTCCCTATGCCTGCAAAACATTTCCAGCATACCTCTCACTCTTAGAATTCATTACTTCCTCTACAATTCAGCTCAAATGCTATCTTTTGCATAAGATATTTTCTCTTACTTCTAGCCACTAGGACCATCCTACCTCTTCCTCAAGTTACTTAGTATTTCCACATTTTCGTACATATGTACATATTTGTTTAAGTTTTTTGTGGGCACACACACACATACATACATATATACATATATATGTACACACATGCATATACTATACATATATACACATGTACATATATATGCATATATATGAATGTGAATATATGTCATATTTGCATATGGACATATATGCAAATTATATGGATGTGTAAGTATATATGCACATAATACATATTTATGACCACACATATATTCACATATACATATGTGTATATGTATATAGTTATGAATGTGTATATATGTATATGTTTGTTTATGTGTGTATGTGTACAAACTTTATGTTTTTATATGTGTTGTGTACACATACATACTGATATATACATGAAACAAAAATATCGCTCCTTTCTGTAAATTACCTAAAACAAGACTTCATTTGCCAAGAAAGATTTAGAACTAAACTTTGGGGCTATTTCAATGCAAGAGTTCTACTTGGCTCCAGAGAGTGGAAGGGTGTGCAGGAAAAAACTGGAAAATTCAAATGAAAACCAGAATTGTGTAGAGTAAATGGGAGAAAATGATAGTGATCTTGTTAGTGAGATTTGGTTGTGAAAATTAAATCTAAAAAATTAATAAATTATTATTTCTGTCAGAATGTATGGAAAACAAGACAGTTTTCATATTCTGGGAAATATAATTTCATTATGTCATGGAAGGAATTATGAAATCATTCTCAGTTATTGATCAACAATGTAATGTCATTTTTATTCTTGGTTGGATGCCTCCTTTTACCACTAGTGTTGGCTGCATTTTATCTATTACATAATGTTGCAGTCTTCCAGATTTTTTTTTAGTTCTCTTAAGTTTTATATTCTTTTCTGAAATTGAAGTGGAAAGAGGAAAAATAAGGTTGTGATTATATACTTAACTAAATTGAGAGAGTTGAAAACTTAACCTATCAAAATCCACTTCAAAGGGTTGAAATAATCAACACAATCAGCACAAAAGCTAAGTCAATATTTACGTAATGATAATTCTACTAATTATGAAATTAACACCATGGTAGGTTTTCTTTTCTATCTCTATTGTTCTTTATTATAAATATGACAAGAAATGTTTGAGTATATCTGAAGAAAGAATTGGCAAACACAAGGCTCTATTAAAATATTGAATTAATGTTAATTCATCCAGTTAATGTACTCAACCATCTCTTCTTTCCCAGTCATTGTTGTAAGAGTCAATTAATCCCAGTATTGATTTTTGGAGAGGAGACACAAACTCTTAATGAAACAGAAAAAAGGCTGTGTGGCAGTACCCCTATTAACCACAGTCCTGCTTTCCTCACTCTCTCATATAAATTCATTATCACCACCATCAGCCCTCACCCTGAGGGCACACTCATAGACCTTTCTTCAAGTGAATTCAATATTTCATCAGGGACTTTGCTAGGGGTGGTAACACTCCTTTATTCTAATGACTTCCAAGCAGATTAGTTCAGGTATATTTTCACTAAACTCAGGTGTTGTTACCAGTATGTGAGTACTAATAATCTTTAATCTCTACAGGTTAAACATAAATAAGCAATCTTTGGGAGTTTCTTTAGTCTCAAATGAATGATGTTGAAGAAAAACTGATCCCCTTCATATTCCCAAGGACCATTAACTACTTGTCTAATTATTAATTCATTACAAATGGTCTAAAAAGTAATAGTTTTTGCAACTTATGTCTTAAAAAGAGTTGATTAATCAATAGTATTTTAAAAATCACTATTAAATTCTAAGCTTTGTATCCAGTATTAGGGAAATAAAGTCATAACCCAAACAGTCACTGCTCTCAAACACTCAAGTTTGAGTTTTTTGTTGTCTTGTTTGGTTTTAGAATGAGAATAATAGGTCAATTTTTCATGCTCAATTGTCCAAGTCCTAAGTTGCTCACAGCTCAGTAACAAACACAACAACAAAAGGTTTGTTTTTTTTTTTTTGAAACTGTACCCAATACTATCAAAAAATTATATGTCTCAGTGAATTGAGAATGAAAATGAACCCTAAAGTCCAGGAAGGTTGGCAAGCTGGTAAGTGGTACTGTTAGGATCAGAATTCGTTATTTTATTCTTTCATCAGGTCTTCAGGAAGAGCTTCATCCTGAAAATAACATCCATAGCTACTTTATTTGGAAATGAAAACCAGAGCTAATTTTAAGATTTAGAGCTGGAATTTTCCTCAGGAATTCATACATTCTTATCAGAAGTGAAAACTTACAAAGTTCTGAAATTTGATTTTCACAAACAGAGCTCTCTAATAAGATCAGTATCATTTTTTCCCGATTTACTTTACATAATTCTGGTTTTTACTTTGAATTTCCCTGCTGTCACCTAAGGAGCCCCCCACTTTCTAGAGCCCTGAGGAAAACTCCAACTCTAAAGCTTATGATGCAGTATGATTTAATCACAGTAATACCATCATTCTTGGTGCAATGGAAACTGGGCTAGATTTGGAGCCATATGATCATAGATTTCAAGACGAAATGCCCATTAGAGGTCACCAAGTCTACTTTCCTCATTTAACAGATGAATGAGTTGCCTCAGGGCAAATAGACATTGAGTAAGTAGTAGTGTCAGAATTTGAATACTAATCCTCCATGTTTTAGCACTTAAAGTTTAGTATATTATTCCACACACCAAGGTGAGCTTATATTCAAAGCCCAGCTCTCCTACTTATTACCTGTATCACCTTGGGCTTGTATTTAACCTCTACGAGCTTCAGTTTAATCATCTATAAAAGAGAGTATTGAACTGAATCTTCTCCAAAGTCCCTTTTAGGTCTAAGATTCCACAATTAAATTGAATCCTGTGAAATATTTCAGAACATTAATTCCTGATGTACTGTGAAAGTCCTGGAAAAATATAAAAGGAGATCTTAATATAAAGCTGAAGGGACAGAACCACCAAATATATCACTGTCAATGCTCAAATAAACATCCTTGGAACTTCATGACAGAAATACAAAATGGTTCAGTAGACAATAGACTGTACTGGGATTCTGAGAGGTATAAATTCTTGTCACCAAGTCAAGGAGTCAGCCACAGCAAGTCAATCTTGTGTACCCCAGAACTTCCAGCTGGATTTTGGGAATGGGTATTATGATCA
Source organism: Notamacropus eugenii (assembly GCF_028372415.1). Classification (NCBI taxonomy): domain Eukaryota; kingdom Metazoa; phylum Chordata; class Mammalia; order Diprotodontia; family Macropodidae; genus Notamacropus; species Notamacropus eugenii. The sequence goes on from NC_092872.1 coordinate 669,583,329, forward strand.
CTGGACAGCATCTGGAAAGAGATGGTAATTCATTAATTTATTATTGGTAACATACATAGTGGAAAAGAACATTCTTAGGACCAAGGACCTATTTCCAGAGCAGAGTTTAAAAGCCAAGGAAATAATAGCTAATAATGGTTAGCATATATAAAGTGCCTTAAAATTTGCACTATGTTTTATATGTGTTATCTCATTTAATCTTCACAATAGCCCTATGAAGAATGTGTTTTTATTATATCCTCATAGTTTACATATAAAGAAATTGAAAATGAAAGAGCTTAGGCGATTTGTTTAGAGTTAGACAGTCCCTAAGGGTCTCAGGCAGGATTTAGATTCAGATCTTCCTGGTTCCTAATGCAGCACTCTACCCACTGTGCTACCTAGCTCACTAAATACTATCATTTTCTACCCAGTGACCTTGGAAAAATCACTTTCATCTTCACAGAGCTCAGTTCCCTCACCTACAGAATCAAGGAGTTGAAGTACATGGTCTCCGAGGTTCCTTTCAATGAGTGTTTAATGTGGAGTCAAAATACCTTGATTCAATTCTTAGTTCAACAAGTTACTAAAAGTGTGACCACTAGCAAGCCAATCAACATCTCTGGTGCTCAGATTACTTATCTATAAACTTGCTTCTGTTCTCTGAGAACTCTCTTCAATGGTAAAAAAAGCACAACACCTTCATATTTTCTCATTCTATATGGTTCCTTGACATACCCATCTATAAATACTCTATAGGGATTCAACCCCAAATCCTAGATTTTTGACCAATGGACACTCCCATGTATCTATTATCTCATGATCTGCTTACATGACCACTTAATTCTTTTTCTTTTCTTAATATTTTTTTTGATTTTTTATGCACAGTTATGCCAATATATTGCAGCTTACTATCTCTAAGAACTTGTCCTCATTCACCTTGAGCAGATTCTTAGCTTAATTCTTTGGGAAATATTTTTTGTGTATGTGTCATGACTTATTGTTTACAATACAGGCCTTGTTCTTCATGTTAATTCATTTCCATTGACATAGTAAATATTCCCTTAAATGACAAAATTTATTACAAAGAAGTACAAGAAGCACCAGCTTCAAAAAATAATACAATACAAGAAGAGCAAGTATGCCCTGAATGTTCAAGGAGAAGGGTGTAATGTTCAGAGGCAGGGTGATCAAGAAATCCAAGTTTGAGGGAGGGAGGGGAGAGAGAGAGAGAGAAAGAGAGAGAGACAGAGAGAGAGAGAGAGAGAGAGAGAGAGAGAGAGAGAGAGAGAGAGAGAGAGAAGAGAGAGAGAGAAAGAGAGAAAGAGAGAGAAGGAAAGAGAGAAGGAAAGGGGAAGGAAGGAAAAAAGGGGAGGATAAAGAAAGAAAAGAAGAAAGGAAGGAGGGAAGGAAAGAAGATAAAAGGGGAAGGAAAAAGAGAGCACAAAAAAGATTGTACTAAGGCTTGAATGTGATGAGCCAACTGCAAATATTACCACATGTTGGTCATTAAGAGTTTTAAGGATTTTGACTTGAGAAGAGACTAGAACACAAAATGGCATGAGATACAGTTCAGAATTTCATTTATTTTTGTTTGTTTATTTTCAGAATAACAATTAAAATATGGAAGCCATAATTTTTACATTTTTTGGTCTTTAATTTGCTATTTTGGTGGGGAAGAGGCTTAAATTAACCAAGTTGAATTATATGAAGTTTTCCCATGTAGGAAAAATTAATTAATGGTTGAGGATGTAGCTGAATATGTAATTGATCAAATAGTAAATGACATTTGAATGTACCTTCCACAGATATGATGATTCAGAAAACTTTTGTTATTCTGTTTTGTTATTTGTAAAACTCTGGTACTTCTAAGAGAAAATTGGTGGTTAGTACTATTGTTAAAATCAGTTACTATCTATATGCCTAGACAAACTAGGGAGGAAAATAGAAATACAAAGTAATAAAATGGGGAAGAGTGTATCATCTAGGCCTAAAGGCATATCAAAGGTTTGCCATTCTTCAAAATTTTAATTTATGAGGTAACTGTTTTCTACAAGTACTTGGGTTAATCCTTTATGAACAACTATATAAGGGTCACCAAAAATGGCTGATAATGAGTCATTAAATGGAAGACCTGATGAGGCAATTGAAGAAAAAAAGAAACTTAAACAATAAGAGGTGATGGGAGTGATAATTGTTAAAAAAAAAAAAAAAAGGTGACGTAATAGAAAAAGACTTTTCTACTGTAATCAAAGACTTTTATCTTTAGTTTCCAAGTCAAATATTTATTATGTATATTTGTGCTATAAGTCTACTGGAGTCCTAGGGAGAGATCAAAAGTTTAAGACAGACATTATCCTGATGTCATGAAGGTTCTAAACTTGTATGGGTATGCTAACAAACATCAACACTATAAAAGTACAACTATTTTATAGGGCTAGAGGCCCACATACAAGCCTTTCCTATAGCAAGTCACCTTTGTGACCGGCAGGTGGTCAGATTTGATTCTCAGATTATACTTTGCCCACCCCTGCTGTTATCATACACTGGACTATCTTGTTGTTAGTTATGACAGTAATGATCCTTTGTCTTTGAAGACCAAAGACATCATGAGTGATGTCTTGACTTGCTCATGAATTGGATTTAAGTGAGGCAGAGTTGCCCATCATCAGCCTCACTCTATCTTCCTGAGTCATTGAAGTCCAGAAACAGGACAAAAGTTAAGGCAACTGGTTATGGCCCAAATTACAGTGAATGTCCTTTGCATCTTTGATGTCTGACCAATCTCATTAATCCTACACAGATAGCTCCCAGACCTATTCCTTGCTTCTCTTCTGAACTCACCAACTGTCAACTCTCTCTCTCTACTGTGTCATGCTGGCCCTCAATATTAATAAGATTTCACTTTACTAATACTTTAAGATATGTAAAATGCTTTCCCCACTACAACCCTGTGAGCTAAATTTGTGTTATAAGTATTATAAGCATAACTGGTACCTTTTCTGGAAGAGAGCCAGGGATTTGCCCAAATTCTCACATGGGGGAAATCAGTTAATCTTTTTGTCCTTCAGTGAAATCTCATGCATAAAATTTTGTGACTTCTAAATTGAAAGTTACTGGTTTTTCCACTTCAGTACACTGTTTGCCTAAATAAAGAGCTCTCAGAGAAGGCCTTCTTTTCCTTTATCTGCTTCACCAATTCTTCTCACAACATAATATTTTATTGACTCTGATAGGATCAACTTTATTTGCCCTACTGTTGAAAGGGAAAACTCAGTCTCAACTAATAGTTTATCAACCATGTAAGTGTAATGACCTCCCTATTCAGATAAAAGATACCCTAGGGAACTTAAAAAATCTGAGTTACCCTGTCAGAAAAAGTACAGCAATAAAGGTCAAAACCCCCTTTCAGCTATCAGAAAGAGAATACCACCTAGCTTTTAATTCCCTAAGAGTCTGACCTCCCCCACTCAAAAAAGAAAAAAAGAACCAATATCCGTCTCAAGGTTCACATTCCTTATTCTCTTTCCTCTGTGCCTAGGCTCATTACACAGAAATAAGGGCACCCAACTCCATTTAGAACCTCAACAGACTCTCCTGGGTCCCTACCTCCAGACCACCCTCACATTGGTTTGACATCTCCCTCATTTTTGGTAGCCTAAACCTTTCTACATTTGCATTAACATAATACTCTTGCCATTTGGAAATGAAAGTTGTTTTGCTGAATAATCTGAGCCAAGTACTGTCATAGGAATCATTTGTAGAAATATTTCCATTCTATCAAACAAAACTGAAGGTCACAAACAGAAGTATGTTGGGTTCCTGACTATATGTAGGATGAAATGAAATGCACTAATATGATCCTTTTTAATAATATTCAACTATGTACTCCTTGATAAGACCATTGATCTCTCTTTACAGATTTCAATTTAAAAAAATAGAAAATCAACTGTCCATTTCTACTTATGACATCTTTGTCTTTTTATGATTTTGGAGATGCAAAAGTAATCTTGTTTCATTGATATGTTTACTTGTAATATCTTCATCATTTCTCAATATATACCTGCCCCCTACTTACACCAGCAAACTCTCCTGTATATGCATGATTTAAAAAGAAAGACAAATAAAAATAGTTCAGCAAATTCCATAACACAAAAACCAAGGGGTCTGACAGTATACAATATTCCATGAATTTAGGGTTCCAAACTCTGTAAAGAGAAGAGGGAGGCAAAATATTTTCCAAAATATTTTGACGCAAATCTTGTTCATCATAAGTACACAGAGTTCAATTTCCTTTGCTTCATTAACATTGCTTTCACTCTGTCAATATGGTTTTGGTAGTACTGTTCATCCTCACATGCTTCTCTGAATTATTCAAATTTGCTTTCTCATAAAAAATAATGCTCCATTATATTCATGTATTATAATTTGTTTAGTCAGTCTGATATGGGGGAATTAATAAACAACATGTCAAGTCATCAAGCATTTATTAAGCGTATATAGTCATATAGTCAGATACGCTGTTAAGTGCTAGGGATATATGGTAAGGTAAAAATAGTACCAGATGTCAAGCAGTTAAAGGTATAAAGGTGACCAACATGTGTGGAGTTTAAAGTGAAGCCTACTAATGCCTTTTGGCACAATCAAATCTGATATTTTTAATTGCATAACCAAGGTTTTGACATACTATATGATTCTAAAGTTTTACTGTAATACATTTTTTAGATGTGGTGGTGATTCTGGGAGGTCTTGTAAATTGTGGAATTTGAGTACAAAATAAAATAGCTTCTATCAAGGTTTCCTGTTCAGACCCAGTGAGGGACTAATTATATACTGTTTAAGTATCAAGTTAGGTAAACTCAGAGAAGCTCATTATTAACTTGGCCATAGGGTGATGAGCTGTATGACCAGAATGAATCTAGACTGGAATTGCTACATATGTCATTGGGGGAATATTCATACTGATAAAATAACAGTTCATGTATTGAAATGTGGAAATGAGGTCCTATGTAAAGGTAATACATCTTTAAATGAAAATATTTTAAAAGTAGTTTTAGAAAACTGCTTTTAAAAGCATAAATATTGGGAGCAGAGCCAATATGGCAAAGAGAAGCCAAGAAGCTGTCTGAGCTCTCCTCAGTTTCCCTAAAGAATAACATTAAATCAAGCTTCTAAAAGGATTCTGGAGTGACAGAACCCACAAAACAATACAGTGAAACAACTTTCCAGATTAAGATAACTTAAAAGATATCAGGAAAGCTATATCTGGGTTAAGGGGGAGTGCAGCCCAGTGCAGATGATATTCAGGAAAGTCAACAGAAGGCTCCTAGCCATACCATAGTTCAGCAACTAAGGCCTCTCAGCCCTGGCTCAATATGCTAGTGGCACAGTAGCCCAGCTGTTGGGCCTCCATCCCCAGAACCGAATGTAAACTGTCAGCCCCAGACCCACACTGCAACAGGCACAATTAGGCTAGACCACCCCAGCCCAGTGGGCAAACTACCAGCTTAAGAGACTCTTATTCAGAAAGTCAGTGACTAGGACCCTGGCCCCCAGCACAAAAAACCTGGAACATTACTCTCTGTACCCCAGGAGAAGAGTTCAACTTTAAAATCACAAAATAGGTTTTAAAATAAGCAAACAAACAAACAAACAAACAAAAAAAACAGAAAACAGCTCTGTCCATAAAAAGCTACTATGGCAACAGGGAAGATCAAAACACAAACTCAGAAGAGAACAACATGTCAAAATACCTACATGCAAAATCTCAGAGGAGAATATGAATTGGTCTCAAGAATAAAAGTCTTCTTGGAAGAGCTCAAAAAGAATTTTAAAAATCAAACAAGAGATGTCAAGGAAAAATTGAGAAAAGAAATGAAAGATATGCAAGACAGTCAACAGCTTTCAAAAGGAAGGACACAAATTGATTGAAGAGGACAATTCTTTAAAAGATACAATTGGCCAAATAGAAAAAAAAAATTCTATGGACAAAAACAACTCCTTAAAAAGTAGAATTAGACAAATGTAAAAGGAGGTACAAAAGCTAAGTGAAGAAAATAATTCCCTAAAAATTAGAATTGGGTAAGTGGAAGCTCATGACTCTATGGCACGTTAAGAGTCAGTCAAAAAGTCAGAAGAATGAAAAAATGTATAATAACTCATTGGAAAAACAACTGACCTGGAAAATAGTTTCAGGCAAGTTAATTTAAAAATTATTGGATCATCTGAAAACCATGATTGTTAAAAGAGCCCAGACATTATCTTGCAAGAAATTATCAAAGAAAACTGCCCACAGGTCCTAGAACCAGAGGATAAAATAGAAATCAAACAAATCCAATGATTACCTCCTAAAATAGATCCCCAAATGCAAACTCCAAGGAATACTGTAACCAAATTTTAAAATTATCAAGTCAAGGAAAAAATACTGCAAGCAGCCAGAAACAAACAATTTAAATATCATGGAGTCACAGTCAGGATTACACAGGAATTAGCAGCTTCTACATTAAAGAATCAGGGACCTTGGAAGACAATATTCTGGAAAGCAAAGGAGCTTGAATTCCAAGAATCAACTACCTAGCAAAATTGAGCATACCTTTTCAGGGAAAAAGATGAACATTCAATGTAATAAGGGACTATCAAACTTTACTGATTAGAAGACCAGAACAGAAAATTTGATCTTGAAACACAAGACTCAAGAGAAGCATAAAAAGGTAAACAGGAAAGGAAAAGCAAACAAGCAAGTAACATGGATTTCAATAATGTTAAATTGTTTACATACCTACATGGGAAGATGATACTTTTAACTCTTGAGCACTGTATTACTATTAGAGCAATTTGAAAGTGTATACATAGTCTGATGGAGTAGGTATAAACTAAAAAAGGTTGTACAGGGGTGGAGCCAAGATGGTAGAATAAAAGCAGGGGCTTTCTTGAACTCTCCTTCAAATTCCTCCAAATACCTGTAGAAATAACTTTAAGCAAATTCTAGAGCAGCAGTACTCACAAAATGACAGAGCGAAAATTTCCAGCCCAAGATAGCCTGGAAGGTCAACAGGAAAGGTCTATTGCATCTGGCTGGCTGCACCAGCATAGACTGAGCCCTCTCTACCCCCCACTCCCCACACCCCTACCTACCTGGAGCAGTACTCAAGAGACTGTGCTGTTTTCCAGACTTCTCAACTCACAAACACCAAAGACAACTTTGAAGGTCAGAAAGAAAGATCTGTCAGGATCTTCATAAGAGATTAACTCAGTCCGGGTCCAGCCACAGGGCAGTGGAGGCAGTGGTGGTGGCAGCAGCAACAGAAAGAGCTACTTCCTAAGCTCTTGGCCCACAGATAGTGGGGGAATAAAGTGACTGATCAAAAGGGGATTGCAGTGATCTCTGCTGGTGCTGAGGCAGGATTCTCTTGCTTTGCCCTGCTTGCATCTGCTTTGCCATCCTAGAAGGTGGCCTTGGGATGACAAGGGGCATTGACATGGTGGAGCTTGTGGTTGAGGTGGAAAGGGAATCCTCCTCATTGTATCAAGGCAGAAAAGAATGCTTGTGGTCATTCACAGAGCAGAACACAGGGCAGGAAATTATTAAATACTTCTCTTTTGATCATATCACTTTGTAAGAACTGAAAATTGACAGACCCCTAGAAGTATCTCTGAAAACATCTGTGGAAAACCCCTGATGCTTGTGACAGTACACCTTCCACAATGAAGGAAGGACATGGTGAATGAAGAGAGAAAAGTATAAACAGGGGATAAATAAAATAGAGGAAAATACAGTTAGTAACTGTAAGAGTGAATGTGAATGGGATGAACTCTCTCACAAAATGAAAGCAGATAGCAGAGTGGATAAAACACACATAATTCTACAATATTTTATTTATAGGAAACACATTTGAAGCAGGGAGATACACAATGAGTAAAGGTAAAAGTGTAGAGCAGAATATATAATGCTTCAGCTGAAGTTAAAAAAAGAAAAAGAAAACACACAGATAGCACAATCTTGTTCTCAGACAAAGCAAAAACAAAAACAAATCTTATTTTAAAAGATAAGGAAGGAAATTTCATCTTGTTAAAACATACAATAGACAATGAATTAATATCAATGCAAACATAAACGTACAAAATGACATAGCACCTACATTCTTAGAGAAGTTAAGTGAGTTAGAGGAGGAAATAGAGAGCAAAACTATATTAGTGGGGGAGGGGTCTCAGCCTCCCCCTCTCAGAACTACATAAATCTAATTGCAAAATAAACAAGAAAGAAGTTAAGGAGCTGAATAGAATTTTAGAAAAGTTAGATAGGATAGACTTCTGGAGAAAAGTGAAAAGGGATAGAAAGTACTGTACCTTTTTTCTCAGGAGTACATGGCACAGAATATTGACCACACACAGAAACTGACCCTAAATTAGTGTATAAAAAGCTCACAATTCAATGGTAAAGACAGAAGTATTAAATGCATTATCTTCACAACATGATGCAATAAAAATTACATGTAATAAAGGACCATGGAAAAATAGGCTAATAACTAATTGGAAGCTAATTACTCTAATCATAAAGAGTGAGTGGGTGAAATAACAAATTATAGAAGCAATTAATAGTTGCATCAAAGTGAATGACAATAACAAAATCACATAACAACATTTAAGGGATGCAGGCAAAGCTTGAAAGTTTATATCCCTAAATGCTCACAAGAATATAGCAGAGAAAAGAGGAGTTCAGTAAATTGGGCACACAACTAAAAAATTTAGCAAAAGAATGAATTACATATCCCCAGTTATATACCAAATAAGAAAATCTAAAAATCAAAGGAGGGAGTAATAAAATTGAAAGTAAGAAAACTATTGAATTAACAAACAAAAGTTAGAGCTGGTTTTATGGGGAAAAACAAGAAAACAAACTTTTTGGTTAACATGATTTAAAAATGAAAGAAGAAAAACAAATTACCAGTATCAAAAATGAAAAGAATTAATTCATCATCAATGAAGAGGAAATTAAAGCAATAATTAGTAGCTATTTTGTTCAACTCTACGGCAATAAATCTGCCAATCAAAATGAAATAGATGAATAGTTGAAAAAATATAAATTAGCAGATTAGCACAAGAGGAAATAAAATACTTAATAGCATTTCAGAAAAAAAAAAGAAATTAAGCAACCCATCAATGAAGTGCCTAAAAAAATAATCTCCAGGAGCAGATGGATTTATAAGTAAGCATAGCAAACATTTATAGAAAAATGATTTCCAATACCATATAAACTGTTTGGAAAAATTAATAAAGGACTTTTACCAAATTCCTTTTATGACACAAATACACTGCTGATACCTAAATGAGGAAGAGCCAAAACAGAGAAAGAAAGTTATAGACCTATTTCCCTAATAAATATTGATGCAAAAATGTGAGTAAAATATTAGCAAAGAGATTATAGCAATTTATCAGCAGGATGATACACTATCATACTGGCATTTATAAGAGGAAATAGTTGGGATTTATAAGAGGCAAGCAGGACTGGTTCAATACTAGGAAAAGCTATCAGTATAATTGACCATATCAATAGCAAAGCTAAGAGAAATCATTTGATTATCTCAATAGATGCAGAAAACGTTTTTAATAAACTATAGCACCCATTCCTGTTACAAACATTAGAGAGCATAAGAATAAATGGAATTTTCCCTAAAATGATAAGTATTTATCTAAAAGCATCAGAAAACATATATAATGGAAATAAACTAGAAACTTTCCCAGTAAGATCAGGACTGAAACAAAGATGCCCATCATCACCAATCTTATTCAATATTATATTGGAAATACTAGCTCTCACAAGAAGAGAAGAAAATGAAATTGAAGAAATTAGAATAGGCAATGAGGAAAAAAAACCATTACTCTTTGCAGATGATATGATGATATACTTGGAGAATCCTGGAGAATCAACTAAGAAAATTACTTGAAACAATAAATAACTTTATCAAAGTATCAGGTTATAAAATAAACCCACATAAATCATCAATATTTCTTTATATGACCAGCAAAGTCCAGTAACAACAGATAAAAAAATAATTGTAGAGAAAAAAATATATTTGGGAGTCTTACCTGCCAAGACAAACTCAGGAACTATATGAGCATGGTTACAAAACATTTTCACATAAATAAAATCAGACCTAAACAACTGGGAAAACATCAATTGCCCAGGATTGACAAACTAATATAAGAAAAAATGAAAATTCTATCTAAATTAATTTACCTATTCAGTGAATACTTATCAAACTACCAAAAATCAGTTTATAGAATTAGGGAACATAATAACAAAATTCATCTGAAAGAAGAAAAGATTAAGAACATAAAGGAAATCAATGGGAATAAAATCCAAAGGAAGGTGACCTAGATGCACTAACTCTAAAATTATATTACAAAGCAGCATTCATCAAAACTATTTGATATTGGCTAAGAAATAAAAGTGTTGGATCAATGCATTAGGTTAGGTTCACAAGACACAGCAGCCAATGATTATAGTAATTTACTATTTAATCAACCCAAAGACTCCAACTTCTGGGATAAGAACTCACTATTTGACAAAATCTGCTGGAAAAACTGGAAAATAATATGACAGAAACTAGGCATAGCCCAAAATCTTACACTGTATACTAAGATAAGGTCAAAATGGACACGTGATATAGGCACAAATGATGATAATATAAGCAAATTAGGAGAGCAAGGAATAGTTTACCTGTCAGATCTATGGTTAAGGGAAGAATTTATGACCCCAAAAGAGATACAGAACATTACATATGTATATTTGTATGTATGTATGTATGCATGCATATGTATATATGTGTTTGTGTACATACATTTACATACACACAACTATATGTGTATATATACATACATATATATACATATATATACATATATACACACGTATATATCTGTGCTTAATTGTAGCCTTATTTAGGGAGGAAGGTGGAAGGAAGGGGAAAATAAAGTAAAAAGTACACTGGATAGAACAAAACAAAACTTACACGAAAATAAAGAAAAACTGTACGTCTTTGAAAACAATGTGTGATATTTATTATATATGTTTTCTAGAAATGGAAATTAATTTTATATTGAATCCTCTCTTGCATTCTGCTGTGTACATGCTTTTTCTTCTTCTCGTTCATATTTAAGTTTAAAATAAATTTTAAAAAAGTCTCAATCTGTGGGAAGTCATGGGAAATAACTGTTATAAAGACAAATTTTATCAATATTATGTTTATCTTTTGTTTTTAAAGAGGACCGTGACATCAGAGAAATGATGGCATGATGTGCACTTGACTTTGATTTGAGTGAGGGAAGGAGGGCTGTGCAATGTTACCAACCTCACTTTCTCTTCCAGAGCTAACTGGATCTAATGACCAGATATTCATCAGGATGACTGGAGATGGCCCAGGATGCAATAGAAGGCCCTGACCCTTTTAGGCTAAGGTTTTTTCAGATACTCACTTAGAGTGAATTTTTTAAAGGTACTGTTATTTAAATAAGTAACCTAGCTATGCAACTGGAAGACTATATACTTTCACTTAGTACTAAGAGATACTAGTTTTTGTTTTTTTGTTTTTTTTTTTTATGAGAGTAAATCACTAGAAATTTTAGATAGACAAGAGGTCTAAGATGCATCAGGATATTGCTAGCTTTGCAAACATATTTATCCTGTGAGAGGTGGCCTCTCCAGATAAGAAGACATGACTTCAATCCTTGCCCCTGACATATACTGGATCTATGATCATAGGCCAGTCACTTGACCTTATAGTAGCTCCATAAATGATAAATTTTTACTGTGTATACAAAATGAAAGTCAAGTCCATTTACAGATTTTAAACATTTATTATGTATATTCACAATGTTTTATCATAAATTTCATTGCCAAAGTTTATGAAGTTATGATGCATTCTTTGAGATTACAATGACCACCTACTGATTGCTAAGAGAAGTGTTATAAATGTGAGTTGTGGATCCTTCACCAAAAAGCTTTCATTCTTCATGGCTGGCAGATTAAAAAAATAAAAAGAAGGGGACAATTCACATTTCCAGGAATCTCTACAAATAATTAAAATCATTATATTTATATAAATTTCATAATAACTTTCTCATGTCATCCTCTAAGAAACTCAGTTTACAAGGGACAATGTGATATTTACATTCAACCATTGCACATATCATTTGAAAGAAATAAACATGCTTTTTTTTTCCATAACAGGAAAAGGAAAATTAGTATCTCATCAAAGTATCTTCAAATTACTTTCACAAATCCAAGGAATCCTCTGATTTTGTCAGAATTAATATTTAATTGTTACTTGAGATATTACAGAAGCCATAAATGCATTGTAATTAATACTCTTCATAAATGTCCACATCTACTGACTACAGTTTATTAGCCCCATGCTCTTCATTCCCTGGCGGAAGACCTTTGTATAATTGATTCTTCCCCAGGCTTATCAACAGCTGGTCATCAGCTATAACTGCCAATGCTCAAATAAGTACAATTGATCTGGGGCATTTCAAGTTAAGTGCCTTCTGTTCAGAATCTCTGCTGCCTGTGGAATTTTTCAGTTTTTCTTTTCTTTTCTTTTCTTTTTTTTTATTATTTTTTAATGTTTAACAATTACTGCCATACAATTGAGATTTTCAGTTTTTATTAAAACCTTTCTTCCTAGGATTCTGGAGTCTCTGCTAGATTTTGACAATGCCCTGATGATTGGGACAGCATAGTAGGCACTTAATAAATGTTGACAGATTGATTGATTGCTCTGTAAACTCAGGGAAAGGATTCCACAAGCACTGAATGTCCCGAGGTGTTTTCCTATATCAAAAAAGGGCAGGTAGGAGGATGTGAAATTGCAAATTCTCCTGTTTCTTTCTTGGTCCAGTCATAGATTCTTATGGGTCAAAACATCATTCAAACTACAACATCCATTTTGTGACTGCGAGTGTTGAGACAACTGACATAACTGGTATTCATCTAACTCTCACAATAAGAATTGTACATTCCAAAATACATGCGCTTTCAAAACAAAGGAGTTTTGAGTCTTCTGTGCTACTTAGTTTCTACAACCTCATGTTTTTTCCTACTAAAGGAAAAATGGCTAGGGAAGAGAATATGCATTTATACTGTGCTACGTGCCAGGCATTATGCTAAGTACTTTTTACAAATACCTTATTTGATCCTTACATCCACTCTGAGAAGAAGGTAGTATTATCCTTATTTTAGGATTGAGAAAATTGAGGCAAACAGAGGTCCAGCTTGGACCACACTAAGACCCAGATGTTGCAAATAAACTGAGTACCTGACTTCTTCAGGGTCAGGGCCCTAGGGTATGTCCTCTTGAAGGTAGATGGACCTGGTCTGGGAACAAATGACATCCTTCTGGAGTCTCCAAGATGGAGGAAAGACAAAGCTCATAGATTTTGAACTGAACGTTAACTTAAACAGTAGAGTCTGTTCATTTTGTGGAGGAAGAAAATGAAATCAAGAATGGTGAATTGACTAGACTCAGGTCACACAGGCTTTTAAGGGTAATGGTGAAATGGAGAAGTCACTGGATTTAGAGTGAGGAACACTTGGGCTCAAATTTCCTTTAGGAGGCATAAGCAAAAGCATAGCACTGGACAAGTCATTGAACTTCTAAGAGCCTCAGTTCTAAATCAGTTATCAGTTATCAGTATCCAATGGTACTTGCTTTGAAGCTAACTTAAACTGTCTTCTTGAGTTACCATACTGGACCTGGGGTATACAGGAGACCCTGAACATGTCAAGGACTAAGCCCTTCCTGGAATGACATAATTTGTTGTTTGTGCACTACCTAACCAGCTACAAAGACGGGTGCCAGTCAGTCTGCACCAGACTGTTTGTGTAGCTGGGACTCTTGTAGATAAGCAGATCAACATATCTTCATAGTGTAGCAGTTTCCAAGGAAAAAAGAATGCTCCTTTTTCCACCCTACTTACTTATCTTCCCCCTCCCTTTCTTTGGTTTTAATCCTCCCCTTTGGGAGGGGATTAATCCTTTCCCATCCCTACTTGTTCCTTCCTCCTCCCATGCAACTCCCCTTGAAACTTCCTGCCCCCAACCTTGTTGTACCTTATAAATATGCAAGCTTCTGTATGAATTGTGAACTCCTTGTACCTATATAGGGATTCCACATGTGTGTTCATTTCTTTTGTCATAAATCCAATTGCAATGCATATCTCACGGACTTATGGTTAACATAATCTTGCCTTCCCTTTGCCAAAATCTCCAGTTTGGGCAGTTAAATGGTTGTTTAGCCACAATTGTTCCCATGTTTTCTCCCTATTGGACTGTGACACTAAAGAGTGCAGGAACTGTCTCTTACGTGCCTCTGTCTTTTGGTTTGTCTTATTCTTTGCACAGTGCCTGACTTATTAACAGTCATTCAATAGAATGAATGTTTATTGATGGGCAAGTGAGCCTGTCTTCTCCACTCCATCCTCCTGTTCTTTGACCTGTTTCTCCTCTTCCTCTCTTTTAAATTCTCAGTGAATTTAGAGCAGAGCTACAATAAGACCCCACCTTCATTCCCTTCCTCACGCTTGTTCTAAATACTTAGGCATGGGCATCTGCATGTCCCCAGTCAAAACTCCACTGCCTCCACCCATTCCTGCTCATCAGTTTGCCCTGAACACTCTCTGGTCTAAAGCACCTGGACAGCTTTTTACCCTCATCCAATTATGATGGGCCCAGCCCACTGACCCCCTGCAGAAGTGTTCCAAGTGTCTTTCTTGCTTGGCTGTGGCCCATTCCAGTCATAGGAACCATACTCTCAATGCCCCAAACACTGTCACAAGCATAGTCCCTGGCATCTTCTAGGGCATTGCCCCAGGGATCACCCTAGCATCTCCTAGTCATAACAATAGGTAATTCCTTCAGGAGATACCTGCCACAGACATCAATTTAGGTGAGTAGGCTGGGCACAGCCCAGAGGGCAGGCATGGGCAATCCTGATCAACATCCCTCTGCCCTCTCTGCCAAGGACTGAAAAAGGCACAGGTATTGCTTTCCCCTGACTTCCGAGAAGGTCTTAGTCCTGTATACTTGCCTGCAGTGGTGTCTGAAGCAGTCTAGAGCACAATGTCTATGTAGGAACAGGAATATGAAAGCACAGAGCTGGACACCAGAAGTCCCTGGTCAGTCTGCCTTTGTCACTATGCTACATGCTGGACACTCCAGGTCAGGTGTCTTGGATAGTAACTTGGGTAGTGCAAGGAGAGATTCTGAGGATGCTAGGCCCCAGGATGCTGTGAGTCATAGGGGGAGAGAAAGGATTTTCTGCTGTGATGAGATTGGAACATCATTCCTGGCTATTATAGTACAAGGTAAGCCATTTCATTCTTCTAAAGCCTCAGATTTCTTCATCTCCAAAACTGAGTTAATAATTGCTGTGGTACCCAACTCACAAGGTTATCATGAGACTAATTAAAATGCTATGCAATCTTACAATATAGAAATATAATTGATCATGTTATTATAGCTTCTATTTTTATCCTCTCCAATCTATCTGCCATTTAGGTTTCAAACAATTTTCCTAAATGACATTTGACCATGGCACGCCCTTTTCAATAACCTTCAATAGCTTTTTATTGCCGTTGGGATAAAATGTAAAACTCATTAGTCAAATATTTAAGGTTCTCCAGAATCAAGGTATCTCATACCTTTTCAAACCTAATTTAGTTTATGTTCTTCCCATTTATCCATACTATAGTCCAGTCACACTGACCTGCTATTTTTTTTTATCTTGACCTTTTATGTCCAGTCCTCATGCTTTTCTGAGACTTTTTCTTTTGCCTGAAATATATTCCTCATTATTTTTGCCTCCAAGAATCCTAGGCTCTATTAAGGTGCCATTCCCCTGGTTGAATGTAGCTGCTGACTTTGCATGATCCTAGAGGTCCAACTTGTTTGAGGGCAATCAAAACTAGTTTTAAAAAAATGCTGAATGCAGATATCACAAGGAGCTACCTGACTTTGATCTCAACTGATTCTCTGATTGGAGAAGGTCCAAACCAATGTCCCTATTGCTGCTTCTGGAGCCCGAGCCTGCTGTCATCCCATCTCTAACCTTCTTCAGTTTTTTCTGGTTTTCTGGTTGCTATGTAAAGCAACTTACATAGCAGCTTTTCCAGGCTGTGCCTCCCCTGAGATTCCCTCCCTACTGAAATGTATTTAACTTGGTTGCTTCTCTGTCCTTGTGCACTCCATCTCTAAGGTGCTCTGTGGCGACTTTGGATTGCAATTCCCTCACCTCAATGAAAAGACTCTAGTTTTTGTTGTTTTTGCAGTCTTTTTTACTTCAGATTGAGACTCTACTTAATCAATTCCAGTGGCTTCCTATTACCTCTAGGATCCAATATAATGCTCTCTATTTAGATTTTACAAGTATTTTGCAATTTGGTTCTACCTATCTTTCCATCTTCATTGAACATTTCACCCCTTCCTGAGCTCCATGAGCCAGCCAATTGTCCTCGTTTCTGTTATTGAAGGGAATATGCCCAGCTTTCATGTCTATACTTTTGTCCTTTATGCCTAGAATTCACTCCCTGTTATCTCTATCTCATAAATTCACTTTCTTCCTTGTAGAAGCAGTATAAACTTCCTCAGGCAGAATGAGCAGATGAATACGGTGGAAGCAGGTAGTGTGAAGTGCTTAGAGCTCGGTCAGACACCAAAGTTGCCAAGGTCGTCCACTGAATCCTGGACCATTGACAGCCACCTTGACTTTTGTCCTGCCAATGGGCTTTGATAACTCAGGAAGAAAGAGCAAGGCTGATGACCATGTGCAACTCTGCCTTACTTAAATCCAATTCCTGAATAAGTTAGTACATTACCCGTGACATCATTGGTCTTCTTCAAAAACAGAGAACAAACAGCAATGGTTTAAACAACTGTTTCAATATGAAACTTTTCCTAGTTCCCTCAAATGCCAGTGTCCCATTTCCAAACCACCTCATGTTTAACTATTTCATCACTTTGTACTTTGTTGCATTTTTTTCTCTCTCCCTCCTTTTCTCTCTCCCTCTTCCTCCCCATAAATATACACACAGAGATACTTATATACTCTCTACTCCAAACTATCCTTTGATCGACCACCAAAGTGATAAAGGACAGGTCTGACCATATAACTCATGGTATTGACCATGTCATTAAACTCCAGTGGCTCCCTATTGCCTCCAGAATCAAATCCAAAATATATTATGTGCTTCTCAAAGTCCTTTATGAGATACCCCTCTCCTAACTTCCTAGTTTTCTTTCACTTTACTCTCTGTCCTGTACTCTTTGACCAAATAACACTGGCCTTCTTGCTATTCCAGGATTAAGACTCTCATCTCCAAATTCTGCACATTTTCTTTAGCTGTTCTCCATGATGATAATGCTTATCTTCTCTACCTTCTCCTTCAAGTAATGATCTTCCCCTTCCCTGATTGTCAACAGAAAATCTATTCCCCTTTCCATTATAGAGATGGACATTTAAAACATCTGAACTCCCAGGGGATAATCTCTTGCCATATAACCCAGACAATATCAGCTTTTTAAAAACAGTGAACCCCATGCCATGTAAATGTTAGCTGGCGCAGAATCCGTTCTAAGTGCTTTGCCACATGAGAGGAACCTACTAGCATTCAAGTGATGGGAATTTCAATTCATCTCAATAAACATTTTATTAAGTTACTACTATGTTCCAGGCACTGGATGGGGAATAAGAAAAACAGACAGTCCCTAGAGTCAGAAGAGTCCTTGTCCTTAGAGAAGTGTTTGTATTTAATCCCAGAGGTGAGAAAGAGTCAATGAAGTTTCTCAAGAAGGAGAGTTACACGGCCTGAATCATGCTTTAGGATTATTAATCTGGCAGCTATGAGATGAGAGAAATGGGAAACAGGGCAAAACAATTAGGAAGCTATTTTCAATTGTTGAGAGAGGAATTAAGTAAAGATGAGAGGTGATAAAGACTTTAAATAGGGTGATAATCACATGCATATACAGGAGAATCTAAGAAACTGTAGCACGCACAGTGGCCATGCCTTGATAAACCATCTCAGCAGATGGAGGTAATCCAACAGGTCTCAAACTTATAGGTGATTTAGAGGAATATATACCCAAGTATGTGAAAACTTCCTCAGGAAGAATGAGTGGATGAGAACAACTTGTTCCAGTGGCCATGAAGGCAGCTGCAGCAGATGATGTGGAGCACTTAGAAATAGATAGGCATCAAAGACTCCAAGGTCATCATCTTCTACTATATCCTGGACCAGTCACCAGTCATCTTGCATTTTGTTCCGCCACTGAACTTCAATGACTCAGAAGGAGAGAGACGCTGACTACTCTTTGCAATTCTGCATCACTTAAGTCCAATTTATGAGCAAGTTAATGTACCCCCCACAATGTCATTAGTCATATTTGAAAACAAAGAGTAACAAACAAACAATGATATAAGATAATAACAGTCATTGGAGAGAAGGAACTGATAAGTTTTCACCATTGATGAGATATCAGGATTAAAAGAAAATATAGGATCTTGGCTGACTTTGAAGTTAAGAACCCATCAATGAAGGATGGTGGTGCATTTAAAATAAATAGGGAAATTAAGAGGCAGAATGAGGATTGGGAGTTCTATTTTGGACATGATGTGTTAAAAGACATCATTTCTTAAATTCACTATAAGTTCAAGGACTCCAGGAATGATTAAAAAATGTGATACATAAATATAATAAGATATTATTGTTCCAAAAGAAAAAATGGAAGATACTCAAATTGATGCAGAATAAAATAAGCGAACCAAAAAAATGATATGTATAATGACTCTAACAATATTAATGGACCAAAAAAAATATTCATAGAGACCAAGAAACTATCTTTAGGGTGTGGAATATAACATATGATTTCAGATGTGATCTTTATTAAAGCATCTGAAAATACTTATTATGCCTTTCTTATGTGCAAGACATCATGCCAAGGATAGACAAGGAGAGACAAAAATGATTCTTGCTTTCAAGGAGCTCACTATCTAATAGAGGGAAGGTGATAACACACAAACAACTGTATGAAATAAGATCTAAAGTAAATTGGCAATGATCTCAATATGAAAATTAACATTAGGAAGACACAAGAAAGACTTTTTATGGAAGGTGGCTTGCAGTTGAGACTTAAAGGAAGTCAGAGAAGCTATGAGTTGCAGGTGGAGAGAGGATTGACAGTCAAGAAATATAGGTAGAGTTGGCAGGTTCAATGTCATTAGCAAGAAATATCAAGAAGATCAATGTTGGTGGATCATAGAGTAAGTAGAGTAAAGTATAGTAAAACTTTTAAAAAAGATAGCCAAATTATGAAGAAGTTTACAAACCAAACAGAGGGTTCAGATTCTGGGAATAATATGGAGCCATCTGAATTTATTAGTAGAAGGAGTTTATATGACATAATCAGACCTGAATTTTAAGAAGAACACTTTGATTGCTGAATGGAAGATAAACTAGAGTGGGAAAGTACTGAGGCAGGAAGGACAACCAGAATGTATTTTAATATACAGGCATGAGGTGATGAGGGCCTGGACCAGGATGTCACTGTCAAAGAAGGGAAGGGGGATTTAACAGGTCTTGGCAATAGATAGGTTATGGAGGGGAGGCATGATGAAATAGAGTAGCTGAAGATAACACTTTGATTTTGAGCCAGGGGCTGGGACCATGGTAGTGCCCTTGATAGTAATAGTCAAATAAGAGGAGGGGAGAGTTTGGGAGAAATGTAAAGAATTCAGTTATGAATATGTTGAGTTTAAGATGTCTATAGGATATCCAGTTTGAGATTCCTAATAAGTAGTAGATGCCATATTAGAAATCAAGAATGATGTTAGAACTGGAAAAAGATGTGAAACTCATCTACAAAGTGATAATTATTCAATACATTGGAGCTGATAAGATCACCATAAGTGGTGAATGGAAGAAAGTCAAGAAAAGTGTCTATGTGTTGATCAATTTGGCCAATGGTGCTTTTGTTCTTATTTTCATTTAAAATATTTATGACAGGCTTTCTGGAGAAAGAGAATGACATATTTGGAAAAGAATGTGATTTTTTAAGTAATTAATAAAACAAGAACTGTCCAATTTCCCAAAGGAAGTCTAATCTATTATTTTCTTCAATTCTGTTTTCTTGATTCAATATCTACTGTGAGTGTTTTTCAAGCTAGATAAGCTTTAGTTTGTCAACCTGAATGCATATCATAGTTTGGGCAATAGGCGTTTTTCATCCATGTGGTTTGTGGATAATTTGACCAAATGCCTCTGTGTGTATGTGAATGTTATTTAGAATCTTCTGTAATTTTCTAGGCATTGATGCAAAAAATGATGTATCATGTAAATCTATCCAAGCTTAATTGTAGCCTTCTTGGTGGAGGTGTGAAAAAGGGGCAGGGGGGAGAACAGAGTAAAAAGTGCGCAGCTAAGAACAAAAGAAAATTACAAGGAAGTGAAAAAAATATGGACATCTCTGAACACAAAGGATAGTATTTATTATATAGACTTTCTTGAAATGAAAAGTTGTTGCTGTATATATTTAATCCTCTCTACTATTCTGCTTTGCATATGGCAATGCTTTTTTAAAAAAATTTCTCATTTGTTATTTGTTTTAGTATTTAAGTTTAAAATAAATTAATAATAGAATTATGTATAATGCATACAAAATTAAAAAATAATCTCTGTTCATTTGAGCTCTGGGCAAAATCTCTTCCAAGAAAGTGACATAGACCTTTGCCGTGCATGTCTCCCTGTTTCATACCTCATTTTTAACATTATATATAATTTATACCTCATTTATACCTATTATTATTACAAAGTCAAAGAAAGAACAAGGTAATCTCTCAGGATACCTTTCAAGGATTTTATGTAATTTTGGCATATTCATGGGAGATGTTTATATGGAGAAGAGTTCTTAACATAACTTTCTTGTCAATTGAATTAAATTATTTTTTATCATCAATTAACAATAAAGACAATAGGATCTTCTTTTCCTGGTTCAGTCAATTATAGAATGGTAAATATAGGATTTACATAGAATAAGGAGACTTGCCCTATTTCATTTCAATGCCTTTACCAAAAATGCCCCACATGAATATGTTGTTTTTGTTTTGTCCCTTGTATTCAGAGGATCAATGAAATCACAGTGCTGGGGTCATGGCTAATCAGCCCAATATGAGCTCAGAAACTTCTCCCACATGTTGGGCACAAATACTTCAAGTGAACATTTGATGAGAAGATGTCTCTAGATTTGTGCATCACACATTTCTTTTGTGCTACTGCAATTCTACTTTGCTCATGGAGCACAATATCTTGTCCCTGAGACATGCTGGGCAGTTTTGTGCCAGTGTTCTGTGTCTCACCATATATAATAAAGATCTTCAGAGAGATCTTGAGAATGTACTTGTATAGCTTCTTTTGACCTCCACATAAGGATTTACCTTGCAGAGGCTGTCTGTAAAACAATCCTTTAGGTAAATATGCATTTGACATTCCAGCTGTGTGGCTAGCCCATCCAAGTTGTGCTTTCTTCAGTAGAGTTTGAATATTTAGCAGTTCAGCTTGAGAGAGGACATCAATGTCTTGCCAAGTAGTCGTCAAATCTAGAATGGCTAGCCACAGCCATATACAGATGATAGATAGATAGATAGATAGATAGATAGATAGATAGATAGATAGATACATACATACATACATACATACATACATACATAGATACATAGATACATAGACATAGATAGATGAAAGTCATAGATAAAGATAGATAATATATAGAGATCAATTAATCAATAAAGATAGAGTACACTCATTAATTATAAATAGATCAGAAAGTTGAAGTAGCAGTATTTAACAGAGCTATATTGCAAAGATATTTTTCTTGTATTTTGTACACAAAAAGAGACATAGATGACAATCTTGATAATAGGCAAATACATATAAGCCTTTGAAATTTGTGATATTCTTGATACATATTATCCTTAAAGATTTTTATCATTTTATCATTATAGACTAATTAGTAAGCAGATCTTTGTGAAAATGACATTTATTCTCATAAACATTTGTTTTTGACTAATTAACAGGATGTATATTTTGCAGTGTTTTGTTCCATCAATAATCTTGATATCTACTCACAATCATATAAACTGCGTGAATTAATGTCCGAGGCAGATGATGTAGGCATTAAAGCTAGCCAAATGTGGTATTCAGAGTGGACCCAATGCCTGTAGTAACAGGACCAAACTGGGATCTGCAGAACTCATCAGCTTAATAAGAATATTGTTGTCAGGGTAGTTGACATAACAATTGACCCTAACAAATGTTCTTACACTATCAGTTAATTTTAATAAGTTGGCAACTTAATTAATAAGCTCTGTGAGTAATAAGTCACGTCTGAGACCATATGACTAACACTTTATTTGTGACAAGGAAAATAAGCTCTGCTTTTTAATTATCTGCTTGTTAATGGATGACAATGCAGTAACATTGCAATAGCAGGCTGGATGGAGTTCTCGAGCTCCCAGAGGTTTCTTCCTTCACTCACCTCCACCTCTCATGTTGGGTTCGCTCTATGAGAATGATCCTTCCTATGAAAATGGTCAAGAAGTTGCCTTGCAATGGTTTGAACTAAAGGTGGTTCTGATTTTCTGTTTCTCATTTTTTCCCCAGAGGTATTTTTCAATAATACAAGTTGCTTTCCCTAGTTGTGTTGTTCAAGTTTAACCCCTCAAGAACAGAACTATAAACTCTTATAGAAACAACAACTTCATTGTAATGATATCCTCTTTAAATTCTTAAATCAGAATTAAAAAGTTTTCAAACATCACATCCTATATGGATCCCAACACTTTAAAGATGTTTTTCCCATTTATCCATATCCATTCTCTGTACTTTATGCCTTCCTTATTGATCCATATTTTGGTTCATGTTTTCACAAAGCTAGTAGACCCCAAGCATTTCACTGAATCAAATACCCTTTAATAAGTTTCCCATGAGAACCAAGAGAAAATAAATAGAAAAGCATAGTACACTATGTTTTTTAAAGAATAGTTTCAGTAATATAGTAGAATTTGACATTTAAAATTTTCATGATAAGAACTCTTTCTACCTTCCCAGTCTTCTTATACTTTACTTTCTTCCATATACAATCTGAGCCAAGTAAAATGACTACTTGTTTTGCATACAGGACACTCCAGTTCCCTAATTCAGGCATTCACACTGTGTTTTCCCCTTTTCTGGAATTCACTCTTTCTCCTTATTTCTAATTCTTGCATTCCTTCAAAATTCAGCTTAAACCTCACATTCTATAAAGGAATTTTCCCTGTCTCCCTTACCCCCACTCCATGTAGTCCCTTTGCTCAGAGATTACCTTTCATTTTTACTGTATATATATATATATGTTTTATGTGCATAGTTATTTATAAGTTGGCTCTCTTATTAGAATTCAAGCCCCTGGAGAGCAGATGTGATTTTTTTTTGCCCTTCTTTGTATTCGTAAACCTCAGCAAAATGATTGTCTGACTTCAATATCTATACCATTTCAACTCTTAATTTATATTATCAATGGGCTAATTGGAGGGAAGATTCCACCATCAGGCCGTAGCACCGTCCCTGGCAAGTAGTAGACAATCAATAAATATTTTTGATTGTATAAAAGCATTTTCAGAAGAAAGTCTTGAGTAGGAGAGAAAACTGCAGTCAGTGACAATTGCACAAAGAAGAGTTGGTCCTTACAATAAGAAAAGATACCTTTTTTATTTTAAAAAAGTGAAGTTTAGGGCATTTTTCAAGGAATTCGATTTGCTGGCTCTAAGACTGATGACTTTCAAGTTTGCCATTAAGCTGAGCTGGTTGAAGCATTTATGGAGAAGAAGAACAGTGGCCACAGTTTTCCTTAATTTAACTTAACTATCTAAGGGTATACATATGCATATGTACACACATACACATACATATACACACATGTATACATATATACACATGCATACATATACATATGTATATAGACATACACATATATACATATATAAGCATATATGCAGATACATTTTATACATACACTTACATATATACATACACACAAATATAAGCACACATACATATGTGTGTATATATGTATATGTGTAGATGTGTATACAGGTATATATGTATATGTGTATATGTATGTGTATATAGGTATATGTATATGTGTGTATACATATGCATACACATACTTATATATATATACATATCTATCTATAGATACATAGGTAGATATGTGTGTGTATGTACGTATATATATATGCCTTTTTCTTCTTTCTTTGATAGTTTTTGAGTATAGGTCTGGCAATGGTATAGCTAAGTCAAAGACACAGATAGTTTTGTAACTTTTTATAAATAACTTCAAATTACTTTTCAGACTGAAAATTAATTCCCATTCATTCACAGGTCATCAAAGGGCACCAATGTGCCTATTTTCCTAGTTCCTCCGATATTTATCATTTTCCTTTTTTTGTCATCTTTTTTTTCTCTTAGGTGTAAGGTGGAATTTCTGAATTGTTTCCCTTGTATTTATCTAATCAATATCTAGAAAAGTGTTTCAATAGATATACACAATCCAAATTTCTTCTGTTCAGAACTGACTGTTCATATCCTTAAACCATTTATCAGCTGAGTAATGACTTGTATTCATATAAATTTTAATCCTTACAAAATTAAATATAGTCAGATAAATTATTTTTCTCCTCTCCTGTGCTTTATTGGCTAAAAATTAGCAAATCATCAGTCAATATTTACTCAAAATACAATTGAGACTCATAGTACTTGGGGAGATACCATCCAAAAACCTTTGTCCTTCTATATTTTGATCTTTTAAAGACAGGTGGGCTAAAAGATGGGAGCAAGCATTTATTAAGCACCTACTATTGCCAGACATTTTTCTAAGGGCTTTAAGAATGTCATTTCATTTAGTCCTCACAACAATCATCTAAGTCAAATGCCATTATTATTGACATTATACATTTGGAATATCCTTGACTTTGTCAGATTCACATTGCTAATAGGTTTCTGAAACTGGATTTGAACTCATGCCTTCTTCATTTTAGGCCCAACACTTGATCCACTGTACTACTTAAGCTGCCACTTGATGAGATGTCCAGGTTGAACAGAACATTCTTTAGTGACATTGTCTGTTATAGCTCCCAATATAGGGTCAAACTTGCAGTTATAAACTTGTCCCTAGACCTCTGAGGAAGAAAGAACACTAAAACTGCAACTTGAATTAAAAAAAAGATTCAAACTGCAAAACTCAGAAACTTGTCAAACTTTGTAAAACCCATGGATTAAAATTAAGACAAAAGTCAATTTCAAAAGCCTTGGCAACCTCTGGCCTTTACAAAAGTGATAAAAGTGAGAAGACACATATTCATAATGATTGCAAGGGACATGATTCTGGCAGTTGGAGGCAGGATGGGGGCTTAGGGAGCAAAACCTAGAGATACTGAATCTCAAATGCTGCTTAAGAAGAATAACCTGAAAAAATACTGTGGAAATGTTGTTGGCCCAAATGCCAAACATAAAAGGGGAAGGGGGACATTCACCAGAATTACCAAGGAAATGTGAAGATTTTGGTTGCAATATGAATAGATCACGTGGGTTGAATTACCATTAAGTTCATTCCAAAATACTGACATGGTCTTCAGACCTCCTTTATAACAATAACTCCCATCACTGAATATTTTTTTCTGGCTTAATAATTTCAAGGTTTTTATTGCTTATTTTTTCCTATAAAATTCTGAGGGAATAATTGAAAGTTGTTCCCACCCCCTGCCATGTAAGGGCAATATAAATTGAAGGGGGAAAAGGAACCAACAATTTTAAACCACTGACCTCAGTGAAGACGTGAAAGGCAAAATGGCATGAGTTTCAGATGAGACTTTGGTGTTGGTTCAATGATCAAAGCATGAGGAGGCTGTATTCCCAAGCTTTGCACTTGTGAGAAAAGCTTTACTTCTCAGTGTTTGTATTGTTGACTCCTCCACTGTTTTACTTTATTCAAAGACGAATGCTTCTGGCATAGTGGCTTATACCCTATTTCGATTAATGTATATTTGTTGATGAATGACTCTTGGTTGTTTCCCAGCCCAGAAAACTCAGCAATAATTTACCTTTAATCAGCCTTGAAAAGAGGAACCACTTCAATGCACTCATCTATTTTACAACTTATTCATACTCATTAGGAAATGTTTGGCAATGTCCTGATTAAGAGAAAGGAAAGTGCATTTCTGATTTTTTAAAAAAAATATCTCCAACTGGTTCAGGCTAAATATCTTATTAGTTTTGGAAAAAAACTGTAGGCAAGCATTGGAAATCATTTTTGAACCTTTGGAAGACAGAGGAAGGAATGATTTGAAGGGCTGATTTTAATGGAACTATTTCATAAACCTTGTTTTTGAAAGTTCAGGTTTATCAAAAGTCATGTGACTTAGTGAAATCCAGCCCAGAAATATACAAATGTGCAGTCTTTGAGTCCAACAGTACAGAATTTCCTAATCTCTCTCTTTTTCTTTTCCCTCTCTGTCCCTGCCTGTCTCTGTCTGTCTCTGTCTCTCTCTCTCTCTTTCTCTCTCTCTTTTATCTCTCTCACTCTCTCTCTCTTCCTTTTTCTTCAAATTAGCACACTTCTGTCTCAAGACCTCTCCTAAATAAGAGATAACACATCTCTACCTGATAGACGCATAATGTACATAGTACATACACATATGCACACACATACATACACACATTTTAAAAGGTGACCTTAAAAAAACTGGTCAAAATTTTAAATTATTCATATGTTACATCTAAATACAAGTGTTAGTCTTAATCATGCATTGTAAATAGGTTTCAGGAATCATAAATACTCAAAAAGTGCAACCTTTCCAGCAAACCCATCCTTTATATGTAGCAGTCTGATCTATTGTATAATCATTGAGGGCCTTGCTTCCCCTGTAAAATATTGTGACCCATCCTTATATTGTTATTCTTTGTTATTAAGATTTATGTGCTGCTAGAAATCGCCCCCTTCATAGTTATGACACTTTGTTTGACCAATTAAAAAATCACTCTTGGCTACTTGTGTCATTCATCCTCTTATTTCCCAATCTCCTGTCATGTGTTGCCTGAGCTACCTCTCCATCTGTTCTTTTCATGCTACAGAACACTGTTAAAAAAAATGTCATTTAACCATGCTGAATAATTTAGCTAAAAATGTGTGATTTCCAATCTCCATGGGACCCTTATTGCTATGAAGTATACAGGATTCTTTGTGTTCTTTTCTGATTCACTCTCATATTCTCCATACTGGCTATTCCAAATCTCTTCCTCTCCCTTCAAACCTCTATAATTCTACTGAGAAAAGTGTTTCTGTTTGCTCCTAGCATCCTCCTTTTCTCAACTCCATACTCTAAAACCTCTCTTCATCATTCATTATTTTCTCCTTTCCTTCAATATCTAAGAAGTAGGGCTTACCCTTTGCAATAATAGACCCTCTACTAATGTTTTTGTTTCATCCTGTCTCGTTTCCTTTAGAAGATTGCCAAAGCAATTGGAACCTTTCTTTCTTATTGGAATCTTTCGTTATTCTCAGATTCTCCTTCACTGGATTCTTTTCTACCATGTAGAAACAAGCTTAGTTTTACATCAACCTGGGAAAAAAAATCTTTATTTGCACATGACATTCTTTCGGGCTATAATCCTATGTTTATTCACTCTTTCCCAGCCCAATTCTTTTTTTTTATTTTTTTTTATTTTTTTTTATTAAACTTTTAACATTTATTTTCACACAATTTTGGGTTACAAATTTTCTCCCCTTTTTTCCCCCTCCCCCACCCCAGACCCAAGTTTTCTAATTGCCCCTGTGACCTATCTGCTCTCTCCTCTATCCTCCCTCCCTGCCCTTGTCTCCGTCTTCTCTTTTGTCCTGTAGGGCCGGATAGCTTTCTTGATCCCTTAACCTGTGTTTCTTGTTACCCAGTGGTAAGAACATTACATTTGGTCCTAACACTTTGAGATCCAACTTCTTTAGCTCCCTCCCTCTCTACCCCTTCCCCTTGGAAGACAGGCAGTTTAATATAAGCCATATCTGTTTAGTTTTACAAATGATTTCCATACTAGTTGTGTTGTATAAGACTAACTATATTTCCCTCCATCCTGTCCTGTCCTCCATTACTTCTATTTTCTTATGGTCCTTTCCCTCCCCGTGAGTGTTGACCTCGTATTGTATTCTCGTCCCCATGCCCTCCCCTCTATCCTCTCCCCCTTCCTGCTTGTGCCCCTGTCCCCCACTCTCCTGTATTATGAGATAGGTTTTCCTATCAGAATGAGTGTGCATTATATTCTTTCCTTTAGTGGAATGTGATGAGAGTAGATCTCATGTTTTTCTCTTGCCTCCCCTCTTTATCCCACCACTAATAAGTCTTTTGCTTGCCTCTTTTATGAGAGATAATTTGCCCCATATAACTTCTCCCTTTCTCCTCCCAATATTTCTCTCTCACTGCTTTATTTCATTTTTTTTTTTTAGTATATGATCCCATCCTCTTCCATTCACTCTGTGCACTGTACGTGTGTGCATGTGTGTGTGTGTGTGTACTCCCACCCAGTGCTCAGATACTGAAATGTTTCAAGAGTTATAAATATTGTTTTTCCATGTAGGAATGTAAACAGTTCAACTTTAGTAAGTCCCTTATGATTTCTCTCCACTGTTTGCCTTCCTATGGTTCTCTTCATTCTTGTGTTAGAAAGTCAAATTTTCTTTTCAGCTCTGGTCTTTTCATCAGGAAAATTTGAAAGTCTTCTATTTCATTGAAAGACCATTTTTTCTCCTGAAGTATTATACTCAGTTTTGCTGGGTAGGTGATTCTTGGCTTCAGTCCTAGTTCCTTTGACCTCCGGAATATCCTATTCCATTCCCTTCTATCCCTCAATGTAGAAGGTGCCAGATCCTGTACTATCCTGATTGTATTTCCACAATACTTGAATTGTTTCTTACTAGCTGCTTGCAATATCTTCTCCTTAACCTGGGAACTCTGTAATTTGGCCACAATGCTCCTAGGAGTTTCTGTTTTTGGATCTCTTTCAGGCGGTGTTCTGCGGATTCCTTGAATATTTATTTTGCCTTCTGGTTCTAGAATCTCAGGGCAGTTTTCCTTGATAATTTCATGGAAGATGATGTCTAGGCTCTTCTTTTGATCATGGTTTTCAGGTAGACCCAGAATTTTTACATTGTCTCTCCTGATTCTATTTTCCAGGTCAGTTACTTTTCCAATAAGATATTTCACATTATCTTCTATTTTTCGAATCTGCGCAGTATGTTCTGAGATATCTGTCTTTCTCGAAAAGTCCAAAGCTTCCATCTGTACCATTCCAGATTTGAGAGATCTATTTTCTTCAATAAGCTTTTGAATCTCCTTTTCCATTTGGTTAATTCTGCTTTTGAAAGCATTCTTCTCCTCATTGGCCCCTTGCACCTCCCTTGCCAGCTGAGTTAGGCTAGTTCTCAAGGTGCCAATTTCTTCAAGATTTTTTTGGTTCTCCTTTAGCAGGGAGCTGATCTGTTTTTCATGCTTCTCCCTTATCCCTCTCATTTCCCTTCCCAGTCTTTCCTCCACCTCTCTAACTTGATTTTCAAAATTCCTCTTGAGCTCTTCCATGGCCCGAGCCCATTGGGTGGGCTGGGGCACAGAGTCCTCGATGTCTGTGTCTTTGCCTGATGGCAAGCCTTGTTCCTCCCCATCAGAAAGGAAGGGAGGAAGTGATTTTTCTCCCATAAAGTACCCTTCAATAGTTTTATTTCTTTTCCCTTTTCTTGGCATTGTCTCCACCTAGTGGCCTGACCTCTGAATGTTCTCCTCACATCTACCTCGCCTCCTGGTTCTCCCAGCCAGCATTTGGGGACTGAGATTCAAATGCTGCTTCCTGCCTTAGGATTTTTGGCGGGGGCAGGGCTGTTATTCAGTGTTAAATTAGGCTCAGGTGCTGAGGTCAGGGGCAGGGCCGCCTCTCTGGCTCAATTCCCTCAGGGGGTTTATACACAGACCTTCCACAATGGATCCAGGCTCCTGCTCGTTTGGGGAGCCCCCGTCCACAGCCACCTCTCAGCCCCCACCTCCCGGGGGGGCCCGAGCTATGGGGGCATCACGCTCCCCTCTCAACCCGCCAAAGAGACTCTCTCACCTACCCCCGTCAGTCACCTGTTGGTGGGGGGCCCGTGCAGCTGCTGAAGATCCCGCCTCCAGATCCCTCTCAGAACTTTGTCTCTCGGAGCTGCGGCCGCCGTTGTCGCCGCAGGTCCGGGCTGGGCACCGTGTCTACAGCGCAACGGACCTTTTGCTAGAGGTTTGCAGGTCCCTCTGTGGGTGGGGGGACCCGCGTGGCTGCTGGATCTCTTTCCCACGGTGTCGCTGCCGTGGCAGGGCTGCTTTCCTCTTCCCGCCCCGGCGCCCAGTCCCCGGCCCGAAGGTCCCCCCGCGAGAGGTTTGCAGGTCTCTCCGGAACAGAAATCCCCCTCGCTCCAATATTCCGTGGTCTCTGGGTGCAGAATTCGCCCTGGGTTAGTCCCCTCTGCCGTTCTGTGGTTTGTGGATTCGGAGCTATGTGTATGTGGGTCTTTCTACTTCGCCATCTTGGCTCCGCCCCCCTCCCAGCCCAATTCTTAAGAAAAAGTCGTTTGCATCCATTTCTACACCTTTCATTCTCATGCCAGTCTTTTTAAAATGGTCTTATCACCTCCACCTTCTTTTCACCCTTAAATGGACTAGGTTAGAACATGGTCCTAGGCTCTGATCTAGGTTCTCATATCTATCTACTAACAGTATCTCCTTTTAAGACTGCTTTAGCTCCCATAGGTTCACTTATAATATGCTTACAATTCCCAAGTCTATATATCCAGCTCTAGTATGTGTCCTGGACATTTGGCTTGTACTGTCCCCCTGATAGAAATATAGAGACATATGATCATTAAACTATAGCTAGAAGGGTCTTCAGAGACCCTATAGTCAATTACATGATTTTACAAAGGAGAAAACTATGACCCATAAAGTTTAAGTGACTTGTTCCAGGTCATTTAAACAGTAAATATCACAGGAGGAATTTCAACATGGATAGTCTAACTATTCATAAAGAGCTCCCTAGTGAAGAAACTATTTTTTAAAAATTCATAAATAATTATTTCTCTGTAGCTTATGATATTACACAATTAATGGAATTCTTAGAGGCAAAGTAATTTGTCGAGGATCACACAGACAATAGGTGTCAGAAACCAACTTAAGTCAGGTTATTCTTACCTCAAGGTCAACTCTGTATCCATTGTATGATGCTTCTCTGAACCTTATGTCCCACATAGACCTCATAATCTTTTTCCTCACCCAGATTCAAACCCTGCCGGTAATCTTCTCTTCCCTTGTCTTGAGCCCCCATAGTTAATCACTTGTCAAGTGTTGTCAATCCTACCATGACTGTCCCAGGTCAAGCCCTGTTTGGGCATTATTTGGACCCTGATTAGCTCAGAGTGAATGTAAATAGCAATTGTTTCTGTTTTGGCCAGAAACTCTGAGGCTCTTCCCCTCCCAGATTGATTTTTTTTCCCACTAGGTAAATAAATCCATTCTCTGCCTCATTTCTTACTAGCTTTAACCTCTGAATGGGTGATTCAGTCAAAGCCTTAGCTTAAAAAGACCAAGGTCTCTCACTAAATCCAATGCCACCAAATGGCTCAGGAGAAAAAAAGTAAGGCTGGTGATTTTGCACATCCCTCCTTCACTCAAATTCAATTCACTTGCATGTCATGGCAACACCTCCCTAATGTCATGGTCCTCTTAGAAAATTAAGGATAAATAACAGCCACAACTGCATCTTTTAAATCTATCCTTCAAATATGCTTTTCTCCTATCAAACAACTACTAAACTATTCAGGTTCTTATCCCCTCTCAATTGAGTTCAAACAGTAATCTCCTAATTGGTTTCCTTTCGAGAAATCATTCCCCTTTCTAATTCTCATTGCACACAGTTGCCAAATTAACATTCACAAAATGCTATTCTGCCTCTATCAAAAAGGAGTATCATGGAGAGTCAATTATTGAAGAATAAGAGAATTTGTGTGTAGCACCATGGCCCCAGCAGAGATTAGATAGCACACATTGGTAATTGACTTAGCCAACATGATGGTCTGATTTTACCAAAAGTTCTTGAAAGCATTTAAGGAAGAGCTTAGAAGGCATAAGGTATCTTTGACTTGGCAACATATAAGTGGCAACTCAATTTGGGGGCAAGTTATGCAAAGGTAGAATATGACATGTAGCTGAAATATATAATTATAGGCACAAAGCTACATGAAGGAAAAGAAGGTGGGACAGAGCAAAGGTGATGAAATGGGAAGACAAGATTCGCAGGACTAGACAGTGAAAATTTTGAAGAATCAGTTTGGGGAGAGTGTAGCACATAAAAGGTAAAAGGCTAGAAGATTTTGATCAGAGAAAAGAATTTCAAACATCAAGACCATAGAGGTAACAAATGGGGAGCATAGGAAGAAATAAACTGTGACCACATCACCGAGTATCTAAGAAGAAATGGGCACATACCTTATAGGAATCGGGGAGATACATCAATCAACACACATTTTATGTACCTTATATAATCCGGACACTGGGAAAGGCATTGAGGATATAGATACAATAAATGAAGCAATCTCCACCTGAAAGAAGCTTACTTTCTAATGAGAGTGGGGAAGGCAGGTATCCATGATTTTGAAATATCAAAATGCACATAGAATCTCTTGAAAATTAAGGCAGAGGATGATTGTTGTCCTTCATCTTCAAACAGGACCGAAATGACATCACCATTGTAAAGTGAAATTTCAGTATGTCAGACTGTGGCTGATCACACCAGTACAAGCTTGGAATGCTCTACCATAAGTTGGGCACAGATAGTCCATTTGAATATTTGGGGTGGATATCCCAAATTTGTGCATCCTGCATTTATTTTGTGCTGTCTTAATTCTGCTTTGCTCAAGTAGCACAGCACCTTTTCTTATGTAGGCACACCATGCTGAGCAGTCCTGTGCTAGTGTCTCCCATGTTGCACAGTCAAATTCAAGATTCTTGAGAGAAACCTTGAGAGTGTCCTTGTATCATTTCTTCTGGCCACCATATAATTGCCTGCTCCATGCAAGTTCTCCATAAAATAATCTTTTTGGCAAGTGAACATTTTGCATTTGAACAATGTGGCCAACCCATTGGAGTTGCACTCTCTGAAGCATAGTTTGAATACTTGGCAGTTCAGCTCAAGCAAGGACTTCAGTGTCTGGTACCTTATCCTGCCAGGTGATCTTCAGAATCTTCCTAAGACATTTCAAATGGAAGCCATTCAGTGTCCTGGCATGACGCTGGTAGACTGTCCATGTTTCATAAACCTGTAACAATGAGGTCAGCACAATGACTTGTAGACCTTCAATTTGGTAGTCTAATACCTCTTCTCTCTCAAACCTTTCTTCGGAGCCTCCCAAACATTGAGCTATTTCTGGCAATCCATGTATCAATCTCATTGTCAGTGTGTACATCCTTGGAAAGTACATTACCAAGGTAAGTGAACTTATCCACAGCATTCAAAACTTTTCCATTTGTTGTAACTAATGGGTCCATGTATGGATGGCATGAAGGGTAAAATAAAGACTATGAATTAATCAATGGACTCCATTAGATAAGAGTGAACCCACATGTAACTGATAAGAATTTGGACAAGATGATACAGATGGCTAGAGTGAATACCAAAGTAGAAAGGTTGAAAAGTGATGCTCTCAAATGTATGACCTGGGAATACTAGTATTAATCAAGGATATTATGTTTCCTATTCTTTATCAAGGAATTCTGATAATATGAAAGATATTATGAACGCAGAAGTGGAGAGGGTAGATAGATAGACAGTGTCTTCTGGAGGAAGCTAGATTTTGAAGAGTGCTAGAAGGTGAAAAAAAAAGTTATAGGAAGAGGTCTAGGATGAAAGAAAATTTGTAAATGGTAGAATTGAGATTCCAAAGTCTGTTATGGAATGGGCTGGGAAGAGACAGAACTAGAATGGACAGAAAATAATAATATGCAAAGAGAATATTCATTTCAACAGATGGCCACTCTAAAAGACAGTGTTTATGGGACAGAAGAAAGTCGGAATTTTCCAGCCCCAGAGTGGGAATACTACCATTTGATTGGTGGTTTCATACTCAAGATTCCTACCTGTTGGAAGGTAGTTTCATGCTATGCTCATAAAAACACCACAGATAAAGTGATTGATCCTAGAATATGATCAGTTGAAGGTTTGGTACACATATTGTCATTTTTATAGTGCTGAAAGACTCATATTCATTGCTGGCTTGTTTTTCTATATTCCATCATGGTAGAAGATGATGCACATCCAGAAGATATAATATGCATGGTATAAGAATTTGGCTCCAAATTGGAAATACTATTTCAGGTCCTCATCCCTCATGTGATTTTGATGATGAGAATGACTATCTTGGTAATTATGGGATTACAGTAAAGGGAAACAACTTTCGAGGACATGTTTTATAGGTAAGGAAACTATAATCCTCAGGTTCAGGGGCACTAAGTGACTTGTGTAGGATAACAACAAGAACAGAACAAGAAACAACTTAGCATTTATATAGAACCTACTTTTCCAGGGAACTGTGCTAAGTCCTTTACAAGTTTTATCACATTTTATCTCCCTAATGACACTGGGAGGTAGATTATAATATTATCCCATTTTATAACTACCTCTTCTTACACATCAATGGAAGACTATTGCATAGTGGTGGTGATACTGGGCAGAATAGATGTAGTCTCTAGGTGTGACAGTAGGTTCTACAGATGTAGGTGCCTAGGCAAGGAAGGTAATGACAGCAAACACATTCTCTTCCAAATAAGAGTTCAAAATAAGAGCTTCTAAAGAAGAGTGGGACACTCATTCATTTATCAAGTGATGGCAGTTCTGCTCCTTCTAATAAGAAATAAGGCCAGACTCCTCTGCCACCAATTATGTTTCACTGAAATAAAAAAAAACCCCCAACACTGTTTGAAGGTATTGGACATGCCAAGCACCAAAGAACATCATTTTTTTTAATGAAAGAAGAAAATAAGGACAGAAGAAACAAAGGAAATTGACAATGTTTTCCAAAGATGGATTAGTATAATGGGAATCATTTCTGAATCACTATTTGCATAGTCAGATGGTTGGCAATTTAGAATAAAGGTTAAATCAATATCAAATTGGAAGTATAAAAATAGGAGAAAATATAGGAGATTATAGTAGCTCTAGAGTGACCTGTTTAAACAACGTATTACTTCTGAAAAATGGGAAATGAATCAATATTTAAAAAAAAATTCTAGTTTTTGCCATCTGTGAGAAATCTGAATTTTAAAAAAAAAAAATGCCACAATAAAGGGACCAAAAGAGACTAACAATTTTCTCTCATCACTTGAATTTCTGATCAGAGGTAAGATGTAGGACTCCAGTTTATAGAATGAGATCATTTATAAAGCTTTGAGAAGAAAGATAAAGAAAAGGTACAAGCATCCCTTAATCATAAGTGTCTTAATGTGAACAAATGCCCTCTTTGGCTATATTGGACATGTTTTCATATGTGGCTAACCAATATCTCCCTCACATTTAATCTCAAAGTAAGTATTCTTTAATCAATTTGAACCTCTGGACTTATTTTTATTAATTAACTATTAAAGTTCCATTCAGATTTCAGGGCAAATATAAGAACTGAAGCTGTGGTTCTGTTGGTATAGAGAACTCCTAGAGGAGAAAAGTCAATTGAACAATGTGCACAGGTGTCTTTTAACATTGTATAGTCCAAATAGAGTTGACTAGCGCACTGGTGATTTGCCCAGGGTCACATAGCTATTATGCATCAAAAATGGGCCTGAAACCAGGTATTGTTTAACTTTGAGGCCAACTTTCTCTGTTCTCCATCATGTTCTCTCATACAGATTTTGACATAAAGAAATCACCGGTTTTCCATTTTTGCTGGTGGATTAAAAGAAAGTTAAATATAATTATAGTATTAACTCACTTAGCTGAAATTCCAAAGTCCAAGTATGTCAATTAGACATTTTTTGTGCAATATTTCTATGAGAAAATAAGAAATATAAGTGACAAAATCAATTCTAGAAAATAACTGGCTGATTATGACATTGATCAATACAGATTAGGCCCAATTTCTTATAAATTATCTTCAGTCTTAGCTGCATATGAGAAATAATATTCTGAATAATCATGGCAAAGGACTAGAATATGATATTGACTTATGAAAGTGATATTCTTTGCAAACAAAAGCAAATTTATGTTTTAAAAACTTTTTTGTTAACATATTAATTTGATTATAGCTTTGAAAGTTGATAACTCATAGCTCAGGGTTACCTCTTGGTAAGGTGTACAAATTCATTTGATAGCCCATTTTTCCACCATTCTATTATATAAGGAATAGGTAAAATACAGTGCTAGTAAAGTAGTTTTCCAACATTAAGGCTTTAAATATATTTGCTACCCATACCAAATTCTTCTTCCATCTTCATCTTCAGTGTCATCAGTCAGACACAGCTATTTTTCTCCTGTTTCATTTTTATTTCTTGTAACTTTTAATCCTCCTAAAGCTGGTATCTCTGGAACACTTTGGATGAGATTCATTATTAGTATCAATTTTCTGGGAGTTGTTAAAAGGTGCAATAGATATGGGATAAAAGAGAAAAAAATGTCTTATGCTGAGGTGTAAATATGAGATGGTCAATACGTTGGCTATTAACCAGTCCATAGCTATTCAAATTCTCTATGCAGAAACATTTCTGAGTGGAAACACAGGACTCGTGAACAACTACCTTGTAACTTTAAATTGCAAATAGGCTTCCACATGAACTAAGGACAGGCCAGAACAGGCATCCTGTTTGCTTTGATTATCTCACTTTCCTTTCAGAAATCTTATGCAATTACCAATCAGTTTCCAATATCTTAGCAGAATACTCATCTTGATATGGAACTACCCAGATCAAGGGATGGGGCTGGTCACAATGCCTTCTAGGATTTATTGTTTTTTCCAAGTTTGTAAAGAGAGCAAGCTATTGAAATCAGTTCTTGCATGTGTATGGGGGGGGAGGGGCAGGAAATTCTCTTTAACAGCTGTGTGGGGGACATGACAAAAGAAAAGAGACGGGAGGATAATGACAGCAATGACACCATGGAAGTTACTAACAAGGACACCTGAAGTTTTTGCTTGATTCCTTCAGAGTTCTGAGATGTGTCCTGTTCAAGAACACTGTACCATATGTAAAGGGGAAAGGGATATTATCAGACACTTACTCCAGCAGCAGGAATGCTGAGGAAAAACAAGAAAGAAAGAAAAAGAAAGAAAGAAAGGAAGGAAGGAAGGAAGGAAGGAAGGAAGGAAGGAAGGAAGGAAGGGAGGAAGGAAGGAAGGAAGGAAGGAAGAAAAAGAAAGAGAGAGGAAGAGAGGAAAAAGAGAGAAAGAAAGAAAGAAAGAAAAAAAGAAAGAAAGAAAGAAAGAAAAAAAGAAAGGACAGTCTCTACCCCCCCCCCCCACTGTACTTGTACTTAACCCTGTGTGTATTTTAAATTTTATTAGATTACATTTTCTGAGATTTTAATATTACTTTTATAAATACCTGTGACAGATCAGAGTTGTCTGATGTCCTCTATTTTTGACAGGAGGGTTTGGGAGAGCAATGGGAGCCACTTAAGAGATAAGGACCTTTCTTACTATAAGATTAGAAGTTAAATGGGAGGCTATGGCTAAGAGAGTTCTGCTCACTAACTGGGGAATTAAGCCGGAGTCTTTTTTGAAAGCGCAGAATCATTCTAAATCCAGGTTCTATCAAGTAAATTTACCTCATAGCCATGAGGCAGGGTTACATACAGAATCAGAATCTAGGAACTGGAAGGAATCTCATAGGCCTTCTAGTAAAAGTCATATCTGAACAAGAGTCTTTTCAACAACTTGCCCTTGCCTTGAGAATACTTCCTCTCTCCCTTGCCAGTCTGTCTGTTGTTATTTGTCTGTTTTTCAAAGAGGACCAAGAACATCAGGAGTAATGTGATGATTTGTTTGTGCATTGAGTTTAAGTGAAACAGAGTAGCACAATGTCATCAACCTCACTCTTTCTTCCTGAGACAGGGAAGTCCAGTGACAAGGCAAAATTCAGGATGACTAACAATGGTCTTGAGATGCAGCAGATAACCTTGGAATCTCCAGTGTCTCACCAAGCTCTAAGAATTCCCCATCCCCTGCTATAATTGCCTTCATGGCCATTGGAACATTTTATTTTCATCTGTCCATTCCCCTGGAGAAAATCTTCACATGCTTGTGGGTAGATATCCCCTTAACTCTGGATGCGTTTGAGGCCTGTCAGTTACCCTCAACGTGGTTTAGCCTATCTGCCAAGATGGTTTACCTGGGTATAGTGGATCTGCATGCTAGTTTCTTGAAGCCACAAGCGAAGTAGATAAAAAGCCCTGAAAAGGGATCACCAAGCCCTTGCACCAGAGGTGCTAGTCCTCTTGCACTCTCCATATACCTCTCCAGTCTGTATGCTGTACAGCTGGTAGCTTTCTAGCCTTGCTCTGAAGACCTCAAATGACTGCCAGCACAGACAGCCCATTGCATTTCATACAGTTGTGATTCTCAAATTTGGGGCAGAAAAAGTTCATTATTCAAGGGGGTAATAAATTGCATTCATGTAGAAATTTTATTATTTTATGTAGGTTGTTGAGCAGGGGAGATTTGTTCACTTATAGGGAAGTGAGTAATAGAGCTGTATTGCAACTTCCTATGTGGTATAGATCTGCCTATTGGCACCTAATTTAAAGGATTAAGAATATTACTAAAACCTGGCACTTGGGATCCCATTCATAACTGACTAAGGATGGGGGATTAAGGATGACTTCATTGACTCAGCTTATTATGGTTCAGAAACACTCCTTTTTATTACAAAATTGTTAAAAATTAGTCTCCCCGGCAAAAAATTACTTGGGAGAGATCATGAGAGAGCTGAACACATAGCTAAGATTGCATTAGAAGCTTTTGGGAAACTGGAAATCAAGGGAATGCCCATCAGTTGGGGAATAGCTGAATAAATTATGGTATATGAATGTAATGAAATGCTATTATGCTATAAGAAATGATGAACAGGAAGACTTCAAAGAGGCCTGGAAAGACTTATATGATCTGATGCTGAGTGAAAGGAGCAGAACCAGGAGAACTTTGTACACAGCAACAACCACAGTGTGCAATGAATTTTTCTGGTAGATTTAATGCTTCATTGAAATGCAAGGACTTAAAAAATTCCCAATGGTCTTTTAAGGCAAAATGCCTTCCACATCCAGAAGAAGAACTATGAAATTCAATTGCAGAGTGTAGCAGATCATTTGTGTGTGTGTGTGTATGTGTGTATGTGTGTGTGTTCGTTTGTGTGTGTGCATGTATTATGTTTGGGTTTGTTATATGATTTTTCCCATTTATTTTAATCCTTCTACGCAGCAAGACTATAGTGAAAATGTATTTAATAGGAATGTATGTGTAGAACCTATATAAAATTATATGCTGTCTCAAGGAGGAAGGGGGGCATTAGAGAGGAACGGAGGGGAAAAAATCTAAGTTATATGGTAGTGATTGTAGAACACTGAAAATAAATGAAATTAATTTTAAAAAAGAAGCTTTTGGGGAATAGGAGAGTCTACACACCCCAAATCTACCTAAGTATGATAATGGAAACATTAGCAAGTCATTGAGTAAAAGGATTCTCTTCTTTCCAAGAACCTGGCCTTCTCCAGGTCTTTCCTGTTCTTTCTCTAGAAGACTGAGTCTATCAAATATACAGGACAATCTGAGCAACATGACTTCACTGTATGTAGGAGTCTCTTATCTGAGGACACATGCAGCTGAAATGTGCTTCTGCCCCAAAGCTTTACCAAAGCTATCATTCAAAGTTTCCATTGTGGAAACTATAAAAATGCACAGGCTTTGTTCCCTGCACCCAACTTTCTTTATATGTCAAACTGAGGTAACCACCCTTTTACTGTGAGGACAAAACTTTGCAAACCTCAACCTCTGTATGCCCAGGTACTTCCATTGATTGGGCAAAATCATAAGTGTGAGCATGGCTTCCAATGGGGCACTTACCATACATGTTTACATGATGCAACCCTTTCCTATGTTGTCCTGCTTTATAAGGGGAAAGCACGAAGTTCTAATCAGAACTTCCATCTGTTAATGATAACAATAACTAATTCTGAGACCATTTAGATGGCATAGTCAGATGTTATGGCATTGGAGTCAAGAAGACCTGGATTCAAATGCTGCTTGAGATACAAGGTAGAGATTGCTACGCAAGTCACTTTTACTCAACCTCATTTTCCTCATCTAAACAGTGGTGACAATTATAATAAAAGCATCAAAAGGTGGTTGTATGGATCATCATAGAATAATATGTGATGTACTCCACATACTCTAAGGTACTAGGTACATATTAATTATTATTACTGTATACTTTCTTTAATATGGACAAGAAAACACTATTGGAAGGTGAGTGATGGTTCTATAAGAGGTTTGTGATTTATATCTTCATGCTTTAACCTGGAGATATAAAGCTCATGGTCTGCAGGCCCACAAAACTCCCAAATACTGCTAAAACACATTAAAATATAAATTAGAAATGTTTAATAGAATTAATAAGGTTAAATAAAACATAGATAATGTTTGTTAATTTGTAATTTTCCTAATCACTATGCAGGCTCTCTCTAGATAGATAGATAGATAGATAGATAGATAGATAGATAGATAGATAGATAGATAGATAGATATTAGGAATATATAATATATGTCAGTCAAGAAACATTTTTAAGCACCATAGTTAAGTGCCAGGCATTGTACCAAACCCTAGGGATACAAGGAAAAGCAAAAGATAATCCCTATTCTCAAGGTACTCACAATCTAATGGGGGAGGGAAAATGTAAACAACTCTGTACTAAAATAAAAAATAAATATGGAAGATAAATTGGAAATAATGAAGACATGAAAGTTACTACAATTAAGGGAACTAGAAAAGGCTTCTTGTATAAGGTGAAATTAAAGAAGGGACCAGAAGTAAGTCAGGAAAGCAAGGAGGCAGATATAGGTAGGGGGAACTTTCAATGCAAGTGGGACAGCCAGTGAACATTCCCTGAGTCAGTAGATGAAAGTTTTCATGTAAAGACCAAACAGAGGTCAGAATCAGTGGAAGGCAGTGTACATGATGGCGATTAGATATAAGAAGATTAGGGGAGAGAGAGAGAGAGAGAGAGAGAGAGAGAGAGAGAGAGAGAGAGAGAGAGAGACAGAGAGAGAGAGACAGAGACAGAGACAGAGACAGAGAGACAGAGACAGAGACAGAGACAGAGACAGAGAGAATGTGTGAGACAGAGACAGAGACAGAGACAGAGATAGAGACAGAGAGTTTGTGTGTTTGGGGATGGTAGAAAGTTATGAAGGCCTTTGAAGAGCAAACAAAAAAACTCTCTCTCTCTCTCTCTCTCTCTCTCTCTCTCTCTCTCTCTCTCTATATATATATATATATATATATATATATATATATATATGTATATATATATATATATATATATATATATATATATATGTATATGTTTGATTAAGAATCCCTGGATTTCATTGAATGGGAAGGGAAGAAAAAAAAAATCAGCATTTATTAGGTGTCTATTATGCATCCGACACCACGCTAAGTACTTTAGAATATAATGTCATTTGATTTTCACAACAACCATGTGAAATGAGTACTATTATTTTCCCCATTTTGCATATCAGGAAACCTAGGCTGACAGAGGTTAAGTGACTTGTCCAAGGTGGAACAGCTAGGAAGTTGTATTCTTTCATTTTCAAAGAGTACCACGATATCAGAGAAATGATAACATGAATTGCACTTGACTTTGTTTTGAGTGAGGAAGGTCACCGGTAAATATCTGAAGCTAGATTCAAACACAGATCTTCTTTACTCTAGGTCCAGTGCTCTACCCACTGAACCATCAATTGGGGGATGGGTGTGTGGATTAACATTGTAAAGGCTATAATGAAATTTCACTGACAGGTAGAGGATAGATTGGAGTAGGGAGAGACTTGTAAAAAGGAAATCAACCAGGAGCCTACTCTAATATTCTAGGTGTGAGATGATGATGTGTGAGATGTAATGTCTTAGGAGAGAACGGGCCATATATAAGAAATCTTATGACATTAAAAATGGCAAGCATTGGCAATAGATTGGATATAAAGATTGAGGGTACAGGATCTAATATTGAGAGTAAAGAATGACACTTAGGTTTTTGTAACCATGTGTGACTGGACTGATGGTGATATTCTCAACAGTAATAGAGTAGTTAAGAAAAGGAAATGATTTGTTGGGAAAAATAAAACTCAATTTCACACATTTTGCACTTAAGATGCCTATGTTTCATCCAATTTGTGTTGCATAACAGGCAGCTGGAGATGCAAGACTTCTGAGAGGTTAGGACTAGCTAAGTAGATCTCAGGGTTATCACAATAAAAGTATAATTGAATTCATATGAAGTGATGATACCATCAAGTGAAATTGCATTTGTGTGCATGTATACTTATTTTAAACTCATATTCACAAAAATATGCATATGTGCATGTGTACATAAAATATGTATATGCATGCATATATACAAGACTTGTGGTCAAGATGACTCAACTTCTTGAGTTCCAATCTGGCCTTCAAAAGTCCTTATGTGATCCTAGGGAAGTTACTTAATCCTGTTTGCCTCAGTTTCTTCATCTGTAAAATGAGTTAGAGAAGGAAATGACAAATCACTCCAAAATCTTTTACAAGAAACCCGAAATTTGGTAAAAAAAAAAAAAAATCAGACATGACAGAAACTACTGAAAAACAACACTTTTGTGTATACATGGGAATGTATGCACATCTCTATGTATACACATGCATATTGGTATACACAATGTACATATATTATATGTATATAATGTATGCATAAAATGTATGTGAGCTGAGTGAATGCTTTATGGGTTAAAGATTACCTTGTCTGTTGTTAATTCTTCAGGTTCTTACTTTAAAAAACCAGATTCTTCCTCTCAGCTTGTGGAAACAAATGCAATGACTTTGCCTTTTTATATAATTTTTATTTTGAGAAGTTTTGAGAGATCATAATGTTGGATAAAACATTTAGGCTTTCATTTATTTGATTGTGTGATCTTCCCTCTTTATTATATGATGCATGAAATAGAAGCAGAGTAAGGATTTGGAATATGTGCAAGGGGGAAAGGATGGCAGTCTGCTAGTGCCAGTTTTAAAGGGAGGGCATCAAGGGCTGTAACATTTTATGCTAACTTTAAAAGAATATTATTTTTCAAAGGGCAAGGCATAATGCCTTGGAAACTCTAACCCCTAATGTACATTGATTTTGCCTAAGGAAAAGATATATTGAAGGAAATGGGGTCAAGTGAGTATTCTCTCTCTCTCTCTCTCTCTCTCTCTCTCTCTCTCTCTCTCTCTCTCTCTCTCTCTCTCTCTCTCTCTCTCTCCCTCTCTCCCCCTCACTCCCTCCCTCTGTGTGTGGGTGTGTACATGTTCTCAAACATAGCCTGACAAAGTTATAAACATCAGATTTCTTAGTAGGCAACTAAAAGTTCTGTAACAATTTCTGTAGAACCATATTCTGATGAAATGATATATGGTAAGCTGGATCATGATCACATTTGGATCTATTCCTTTTCTCTTCCCCACTGTGATATCTGAGGCCAAGACTATTTAATAATGCCCAGTTACAAAGGGTTGGGAACATTTGTTCCCATGGCAATGATGAGGAAAAGAAACAAACAAAAAGAATGACAGAGACAGAGTGACCTGGACAGACAGAGATAACAGCAGAGAGAGAGAGAGAGATAGAAACAGAGACTGAGAAAGAGAGAGATAGAGACAGACAGAGACAGTCTGAAAGACAGAGACAATGTCAGAGGGACAGAGACAGGCAGAGTGAATGACTGAATAGTCCAACTCTGCTACCAGTAGGTCCTCCAAAGACTGAAATAACTATGGATTTTAATTCTCTTACTACTCCTAGAATTAAATATGAACCTCAGACACTAGAGAAAGACTATAGAATAGGAGGATGTATTTATTTA
Organism: Notamacropus eugenii; assembly: GCF_028372415.1. NCBI lineage: Eukaryota > Metazoa > Chordata > Mammalia > Diprotodontia > Macropodidae > Notamacropus > Notamacropus eugenii. The sequence goes on from NC_092872.1 coordinate 669,627,574, forward strand.
TGCTTTAGAGTGACCTGGTATATATCATGTTGAATGCCACTTCGTGGCATGCATATGTATAGTATCCTGAAACAGTAGCTCACAGGGAGGACCAAAACAAACAAAAACCTCACCAGACTTTAGTGTATGAGCATATCTGACACTTTATTTGTGAAAGGGGTCACTGTTCCCAACCAGGAAATTGCCAAGGATATGTGAAAATTTTAAATCTTAATTAATCACTGGAAACTTTCATATTCAACTGAATTCAATAAACATCAAAGTATGTACTATGCACTGTACAAGACTATGGGTGATATACCACCAAAAATTAAATGTTTCTTGATCTCAAGGACCCTATAATATACTGAACATAAACATACATACACACATTTAAATATCAAACACATGAATTGTGTGCTCTTATCACAAAGAAAACGTCCATCCACAATGTAGATGTCAACTAAAGCACTAGTGTACCTTGCAATAAATATACGTCACTGGTTATAGAATGCCATTACCACTATTTTGGGGTGGGGCAGGGAGAACGCAAGTACATACTTCGCAGAACCTGGGTCAGTATCAGTATGTTTATCTAGGATGTTCATTTACTTTGGTAGAACTCTAGACTCCCTCTTTCTTTTAAGCTATGTGAGAAAAAAAAGCAAAAAATAGATCCAACTGAAAGAGATACACAAAGAAGCTCATACCTGCTAAAAGGTAACATAGAAAATAAAATAATATTAATACCAAACATATATGCACCTTAAGGTATAACATCTAAATTTTTAATGGGAAAAGGAAAAAAAGAGAAAATACGCAGTAATGTCATACCAATGGAGATCCTCAACTTTCTCCTCTTAGAAATAGATGTCTAACCAAAAAAATAAATAGCAATATAGGAAAAGATGCACAGAAGTTTAGAAAATTTGTATGCGGTAGACCACTGATAAAACTGAATGGGAATTAAAAAAAGGAATATATTCCTTTTCCTCAGCAATAATGACACCTGGCATCATCAACATAATATTTTCATTATCATCATATTCTTTTTCAAGCACAAAGGACAGCAATGAAACAACATGGCACTTACATATGAAACAAATAACCACTTCTTAGGGTAAAAATTTCAAATTCCACTGCAGAAAAATACAAATATTAAATGATTTCCTTTCAGATAATGATGAAATAAAAATTGCATTCAATAAAAGGTCATGAAAAGAGAAATGAAAAATTGATTGAAACCATGTAATCTAATCCTAAATAATATGTAGGTAGGGCAGTAAAGCCAACAATGAGATCCCTAAAAACAAGTTCCAGATATGTTCACAAGTGGATTCTTCAAAATATTTAAATAACAATTAATTCCAATAGTATATGAACTGTTTGGAAAAAATAGGGAAAGAGTCCTACCAAATTCCTAAACCAGGAAGAGCAAAATCAGAAACGGAAAACTATAGACCAATTTCCCTAATGAATATTGATGTAAATGTTTTAAATAAAATACTAGCAGGGAGATTATAGCAATATATCAAAAAGATCACATACCATAACCAGTTGAAATTTATACCAAAGATGGAGGGCTGTGTCATTATTAGCTAAACTATCAGCAAAGTTGAGCATATTAATAGCAAAAAATAACAAAGATAATCATAGGATTATTTCGGCAGATGCCTGAAATGTTTTTGAAAAAATACAGCATTGATTCCTATTAAAAAAAAAAAAAACAGTAGAGAGCATTGGAATAAATAAAGCTTTCCTTAACATGATAAGCAGTATCTATCTAAAACCATGAGCAACCATATTCTGTAATGGGTATAAACTAGATGCCTCCCCAGCAATGTCAACGGTCAAACAAAGATGTTCATTATCATCATTATTATTCAATATTGCACTGGAAATACTAACTATAGCAATAAGAGAAGGAAAGCAAATTGAAGGGATGAGAATAGACAATGGGGAAATAAAACTATCACATTTTGCAGATGATATAGTGGTATACTTTTTTTTTAGAGAATCAATTGAAAAAATGCTTGAAATAATTAGCAACTTTAACAAAGTTTCAGGATATAGATTAAACCCAAATAAATCATCTACATTTTGATATATTACTAACAAAATCTAGCAGAAGGAGATAAAAAGAGGCATTCCTTTCACTGAGCAATACCACTGCTAAATCTGTATTCCAAAGAAATAAAGGAAAAGGACGAAAAGGTACAAAATAATATTCATAGTAACGCTTTTTATGGTGATAATGAATTGGAAATTGAAATCAGTTGGGGAATGACTGAACAAGTTGTGATATATCACAGTGATGGAATATTGGGACATAGGGAAAAAACGAGCAAGATGCTTGTAGAAAAATATATGGAAAGATTTACATAACTGTTGCAAAGTGAAATGAGCAGAACCAGAAGAACGTCATGCCTATTATATAATGAGCAGTTGCGATTAGCTATTCTCAGCAATACCAAGTTCCAAGATAATTCCAAAAGATTTACATTAAAAATGGTTTCCAACTCTAGAGAAATTACTGATGGAGTCTGAATGCAGATTGAAGCATATTATTTTTTTCATGGCTTTTCTTTGGTCTTTGTTTTCTTTCACAACATATGTAAATTTGTTTTGTACAACTGCACATGTATAATATAAATCCACTTGCTTGTTCTCTCAAGGAGGGGAGATAGATGGGCGAGAGGGAGGGAATTTGTGACTTAAAATTTAAAAAAAAATTTTTATTTTAAAACTGTTTTTATTATGTAATTGGAAAAAAATGAAATATATGAAATTAAGTTGCCTGTCACCTTCTATTTGTTCAATGACATCACTTCCTTAGTTAGTCTCTTCAAAGTTATGGAGATTATCGACAAACATTATAATATGACTATAGAACACAGAAATCCAGTGATAAAGTTCCTTTTAATAAGAGATGTCGGCACTACTCTTACATATGTGGGAGACTGAGGGCATATGGTGCTAGATTTGTGGTCAAAACAACCTAGCCTCAATTCTGCCTCTCATACTTATTAGCTTAATGATCTCAAGCCAATCACTTAATTCTAGATAGATAGACAGATAGATAGATAGATAGATAGACAGATATAGATAGATGTAGACATATAGATATAGATATATCTACAGATATCCATATATATACATATACACACACACATATATATATATGTATATATACATATATATATATATATATGTATATACACACACACACACACACACACACACACACACACACACACACACATATATATATCTTAGGCAACTCCTTAAGACTTCTGTACCACTAAGGCATATATAAGAGTTATGGTAATAGTCTCATAGATTTAGAACTGGATGGGACCTTAGAGACAAGCATGCCCAAGTCCCTTCTTTTATAGATGAGGAATTATTGCTCAGGGAAATTAAGTTTCTTTCTCAGAGTAACACAGCTAGTGTCTGATGATTTGGCTTCTCATAGATGGTTTTGCAAACCAGAAACTCAGTATAATGAAATAACAGATTATTTATGTATGATCCATGCATCAGCATGCTGATTCAATCATCTTTGCCTTCTAGAATCCCACTTTTATCTCATTATATTAAAACACCGTAATGCTGTTAGTTTTTGTTTTTGTTTTTACTTGACTGCAAAGAGCAAACTAAATAAAAGTATATGTTATTCAAGTAAGTCTTTAAGTGTTTAGTTAGTTCAGACACTGCCAATGCAGGAGGCTGGAAAAACGCCTCTGCATTTCCCAGCTACAGTACGTTCTTAATCATATTAAGTATTTTTCCCGTAATGCATTTTTTAATTCTTTCAATTTTAAATGTCAAGTCAATTTTTTTTCCCTGAAAGTATACCTTGTTGTGTTCTGTGGTAAGAAAAATTTTCTCTAAAGTAAGTCTAATTTGCATCCAACATAGTTACTTCACTTTGTCACTTTATTTCTGATTTGCATAATCACCTTCCCTAAGAGGGGGATGCTTTTTAAACATAAATTGAGAATTTATTGTGCCATTTTACACACTTATTTCTCTTAATACATGTGGACAATAGTTAAATAAATTAAAAAGGCTAACTCACTGATCAATCAAGAAGGATTTATTAATTTCTACTATATTCTAGACTATGTGCATAGTGTTGGGGATATGAATATTAACAGTAAAAACAATAGAGATCCTGCCTTCTAACAGTTTATAATCTACCAGGGAAGACAGCAAAGACAAGGAAACTGAAAACAGGGAAGAAGGAAGAGGTACTGGGTGAAGACCAAAAAGTACAAAGGTATTGTAGTTTGGGGGAATTAGGAAGAAAAAACATCAGAAGAAGTTCAGCCTCTGAGTGATAAATCATATCTGGCACAGCAGCTAACAAAGCCCATCAACTAAGGCATATGATTTGCTTCAGTAGGATGGAGTAACCAAGCACAGAATGTCAGGGATGCTATGGTAAACTTACATATATTTGGCACAGTTTCTCTGACTAAATTTAAAGAAGAGGGAATAGTTTGTTTCACCATTCAGCTAGAACGAAATAGAACTACCAGAAAAAAGAAGAAATTTGATGGTCAGAATGACAAATTCAATCACAGCAGGAAAGAGATTTGATTCTATCAAAGAATGGTTTGGGAAAGAATCAAGAGTGCTTACCGTATGATGTGACTATCAACCTAGGTCTAATTGCTAACTCCCCTTCCATCACTGTTGCCCTACTTCTTCCTACCTATGCAAGTGCTCTTTCTAGCAGACCTCAAGACTCTACCAAGAATCTACCATGGCCCTCATCCCTGGAAAAAGTTAATTTACTTAGCTTTCTCCTGCTCTGGTTATGAGCAGTCTTGAGAAACTTTTAAAATAGTTAAATAAGATAATACCTTTAAAATGCTTAGCATGGTACCCGGCACACAGTAGGAACCATATAAGTACTTATTTCATTCTTCCCCCTTCCCTTCTTAAGTGATTGAAACATTTTTATCCTAACATATATAGTAGCATTGCTCTTGGAAAGAGCATTTCAATTAACTATCTATGAAAATGACTCTCCTTGTGATAACTCAGAGTATAACTTCATTCTCTACCTATGACTTCCCCAAATGTTTTGTATTCCCCTATTCAAATATGTAGTCCTTCAAAGAAAAAAGTCACAAATTTTCTATTTTATAGATTGCATTTAGGATAGTGTGTGGCAAAAATAACTCTTTTATCTATCTTTATTCCTTTAGTAATGGAGAGATCATAGTAGTATCCAGAAATTAGAAATGAATAAAAGACTTCTAGCTGTAGATCAGTTAAGGCAACAATGCCACAAATAGGAGAATGGTCTCCCAATAGTGGCTAACACAGTATATAACACACATATTAAGACAGACTTCACATATTAAGACAGACATTCATTTTCTTTATTTTACAGATGAAGTTACTAAGGCTCAGCAAATTTAACTGGCTTCTTCAAGGTCATATGACATATGACAGTGCAACTGGAAAGACCTGGAATTAAAAGTCAATATACTACTAATAGCAAAACCCTTGAAAAAGTTAAGGATAAAATATTTGATTATATAATTAACATCAGGATAGGGCAAAGTTTGGGCTCCTTTGTATTCTTAGTATTTAAGAAGATCTTTATGTAGATAAGAAGAAGATGGTGAGGACATTGACACTAAAAGAGAAATATGTGAATTGTATTGGCCATTGGAGTAGAAAGCAAGTTAAGGAAAAGAGAATGTAACTTGTATTGAGAAATGTTTCTAGAGGTTAGATGCTTTGTGGAATATTTAGGAGGCTCCCTGAATATGTTTATCTGTATCAAACCAAACTTACAGCTTAGGGAAGGGGGTGGAAGTTGGAAAAAGGGAAGGTTGCATTACTCCAGTGTTTCTTTTGGTTCCCAGAAAGCCTATCAAACCAAGTGCAATTTGTTTGTGGATTGGGAAAGAGACTTGACTTCATAAGAATTACTATTTCCACCTACTCACTAGGCTTCATTCACAAAGCAGCTGCTAGCAACAGGATATGAGGGGATCTTTGTTACTGGGACATAATAAATAACCTTCATTCTTAAAAGCAAAACAAAAACAAAGGAAATGGTGCAACAAAACTGAAGTCCCAGTTCACAGAGGGCAATGTGATCTTATTTTCTCAAACCAAGCAATCAGTTACTTGAAAGGTGGTATATAAACCATTTCTACGATCCTGCATTAATCTCCTACCGCCCAAAGCCTTATCCACTGAACAACTTTACGTTTTACTGGGAGAAATCCCTAGAGCATAAATAGAAAGATTGATGTGCTCTGCCTTAAAAAAACCAAACAAACATGACAGCCTTTCCTGTAAGTAGTCAGGTTTCAGAAATGCTAGTGTAGAAAATAGGGGCTAATTTCATGAATCCTGTGCCACAAAATGGGGAATACTGGAGTTTCACATGCATTAATGTTTTAGAAATTCGAGGTAAGGAGCTGGGTTTCAGTGGCTTTGCCATTTAGTCAAGTAAATGGACAAGTCTTTTAACTTCTCTGGGTCTCAATTTCCTCATCTTTAAAATTAAATTAAGAAATTAAAATTAAAAGGTTGGGATAAATTATCTTTTCTAGATGCAATAGTATGTAAATATGGGTGGAAAGAGCAATTTGAAGGGGAGGAGAAAGGAGAGGATGGGAAGAGAAGAGTTTGAACCAGCAAAGAAAAACCTGGGTGGAACCCAAAAATAAATGAATATGTCTGAAGAAAATCAGTTAATAGAAGCATATGGAATCAGTCTAAACACTCCCTGGAACATTCAGTAGATAATTAGCCTAGGAAATAGAAGAAAAGTATGGGCTGAGGTTAACAAATAAATATATCCATTACTAAGGAAGACAGAAGGAAATTGAGAGTAGGGCCATGGGGGGATAAAATGTGTTAATGAGGTAAATTGGTGAAATATGTTGTGCCGATATTTATGAAGTCTAAAATCTAGGACTTTCTTGTCTATGGGAAAACACTGGAATCCAGAAGCAAAATGCAGGACCAAGAATCAAGAGTCAGAGACTAGACTGAACCTTGAAAATGAATAGCTGTGTGAATTCAAGAAAATCATTCTAACTCTTTAGGACATTGAATTCTTCCCCCATAAATTGGGATGTCAATTCAAGTTATCTATCAAAACATTAATTGAGAGCTAACCTTGTACCCAGCACCATGTTAGATGCTTTGTTACTCAGGAGTAGAGAGTAAGGTTGGGTAGACAAAGTGGACAAATTTCATGAGCATCAAAAAAAAAAGAAGTCCAACCAGCAAGCCCATATTTATTTTTGTGTTCCTTAGGTATACATACAAAAGAAAATAGAAAAATTGAGATGACTCCATTTCTAATCCAGGATCTTCTCTCTAATTTAAAGCCAAATTTGGCCCCCAAACTACATTTGAAGCCTCATCATATATTAATATCGTTTCTGCACTTTCTACTCTTACCAAACTGCCTTTCACGTATTTCTTCATACACTATATTCTTTCTCCCACCCCTGCTTTGCTCTTATACCTATGTACCTTTTCTAATTTGAGATGACAAGCAAAATAGCCATCAGAATGGCCCCATTCCTGATTTCATGACAATTCCCAGTTCTCATTTCATAATGAAGGAGGATTAAGTCAGTCCCTTATACATGATACAGTGCCTCATGAATTGAATGTGCTCTTGCCTCACCTTTATATCTTGGAAACCCTGGTTTACTTCAAGATTTAACTTAAGTACCGATTTTGACATGACTTATTTGGATAGCCCCCAGACTCCTTGCTAGTAGTTCTTTACTTCCCCAAATCTTCTTCTACCTAGTAATACATATTCTGCATGTTCTTCTATATGGACAAATAAGATCAGATGATAGAACAGAAGTTTTTTTTAAGGGTAATGACTGTTTTCCTTGTGTCTTCATAACCCAAACACCTAGGCATATTTCCCGATACATCAAGCACTTAATAAATCTTTACTGATTGATTGAGGAGTCACTTCCAGACATCATTTTTTCTAGTCATGTGATGTAAATATCAGCTCAATTTATAAAAAAGAAGTGGTGTATTATACATGACAATTCAGTTAGATTAACTTGGACATTGTTGACATACTTCAGTTAAAGGAAATGGGCCAATTTATAAAAAAACAAAGCAATAAAGAAATCTGTTCTGTAGTGAACTTTTGCCCAAAATTAAAATGTCTAACAGTTTCAAACATGCCAGGTACCATATGCCACAGTGACTTCAAATACTGTAGAAATCCGTAACACTTTTTGATGCCAGTGAAATTTAGTATCTTGTACAATATGGTTCTCACTTTATTTAAGCACTAGCTTTCTTTTGTTATAATACTGCCATGGTGAGGTATGCAATTTCTGAGCAATTGTAGGAACATTGGCTTCTGTAATCTATTGAGCAAATGCAAATGTAAGAAACATAGAATGAAACACTAGTGGTCTGGGATAGATGATGAATGCATCCAGCAATGATGCACAATTTATAGATTTTTTAACTGACAATGACATAGAAAGTATCATAAATCAAGTGTAGTAGGTTTGGCTGCAGTTATTGGGGCCACAGTTTGTGCTACTGCCCACATAATGAGAAGCATCATGAGAATTTGGATTCAGAATGCATACTGCTGGAGGATGCTCAGAGGATACAGGGTCTGGGGTGTCCTAATGTTCACTTGCACCAAACATTCCAAAGGACACACTTATCACCCGAAGGAGACTATCATCTCTTTCTTTTATACCATGAGTAATGCCTATCTTGTGTTTCAACTGCATAGTGGGATTCCCCATCAGCCACAGTAATCAGTCCACGGTTGGGTAAGCAGATAATGTTTAGGGCAACTCATCTAGCCTCCATGCCTCACACCAGGCTTTTGATACTGTTATTTGTGAGGGCTTATGGAAAATTATGTCAAAATTTGATTGCCTGGAGAAGTTCTTCAGTGTTGTACATCAATTTTGTGATGGAATGTTTGCCAGGATTCTGGATAGTGCACAATGTTCTTGTGCCTTCCCAGTCACCAGTGGAGTGAAACAGGACTGTGTGCTTGCCCTCCTGTTTTTTAGCATGATGTTTTCAGCCATGATGTCAGATGATTTCAATGGGGATGAACATGGCATCAAGGTCAACTACCATAATGATGGTAAGTTCTTCAAGAGGAAAAGGCTACAAGCCAAGACCAAAGTGTAGGGAGGGTTGGGGCATGATATTCTGTTTGTAGTTGATTCTGCCCTCAATGCAGACTCTGAAGATGAGATGCAACAAAGTATGAATCGATTCTCTTCTGTCTGTGCTAATTTGGGCCTAATAATTAACACCAAAAAACACAGGTGCTCCATCAGCCACCACCACACCATCCATATGTGGAACCACGGGTTATAACAAATGGCGAAGTTTTGAATACTGTGAATAAGTTCACTTACCTTGGTAGTGTACTTTCGAGGGCGATGCACATTGACAATGAAGCTGATGCATGCATTGCCAGAGCTATCTCAGTGTTTGGGAGGCTGCAAAGAAAAGTTTGGGAGAAAAGAGGAATAAGGCTGACTACTGAACTGAAGGACTACAGAACCATTGTGCTGACCTCATTGTTGTATGCCTGTGAAACATGCAGTCTACCAGTGTCATGCCAGGAAACTGAATTGATTCCATTGGAACTGCCATAGGAATTCTGATTGTGAGGATCACCTGGCAGGATAAGGTACTAGAAACTGAAGTCCTTGCTCGAGCTGAACTGCCAAGCATTCCAACTATGCTTCAGAGAGCGCAACACCGATGGGCTGGCCACGTTGTTCAAATGGAAAACGTACACTTGCCAAAAAGACTATTTTGTGGAGAACTCATATGGGGCAGGCAATTACATGGTGGTCAGAAGAAGCTATACAAGGACACTCTCAAGGTCTCTCTCAAGAACTTTAGATTTGATTGTGCAACATGGGAGACACTGGCACAGGACCACTCAGCATGATGTGCCCACATCAGAAAAGGTGCTGTGCTCTATGAGCAAAGCAGAATTGAGACAGCACAAAGGAAACATAGGATGTGCAAATTTGGAGTAATCACTCCACATATTCACACAAACTATCTGTGCCCAACCTGCGGTAGAGCATTCCAAGCTTGTATTGGTCTGATCAGCCATAGTTGAACACACTGAAATTTCACTTTATCCTGGTGATGTCACTTTGGTCCTCTTTAAGAACAAAGGACAACAACTAGAGCCTATCTTAAAGATAGGTGAAAAAAAAAAAACAAAACACTAGCCATATTTGGATATGATTACAGGAATAATGAAAAATACTTCCCAACTTTTTGCAAAACCTTCTCTTCTTGCTAAATGATATCTTAAATTTTTTATTTAGAAATCTTGATAAAAGACAATATGCATTTTAATGTAGTATGACATATTCATTTGTTTCTCTATTTTATTTTTTAATTTATTTATTTTTAGTTTTCAACATTCATTTCCAGTATGTTTTGATTTCCAGATTTTCTTCCCATTTCTCCCCTCACTCCCCATCCTGATATGGCTTGTATTCTGATGATCCATTCCCTCAGTCTGTCCTCCCTTTTATCACTGCCCTTCCTTGTCTCCTTCCCCCTTACTGTCTTGTAGGGCAACATAAATTTCTTTAACCCATTGTCTATATATCTTATTTCCTTGTTGCATGTAAAAACAATTTTTAAGATTTGTTTTAAAAACTGTGGGTTTCAAATTCTCTTCCTTATTCCTTGTCCACCCATCCACACTGAGAAGACAAGCGATTCAATATAGGTTATATACATGTAGTTATGTAAAATACTTCCAAAAAAATCATATTGTGAAAGATTAACTATATTTCCCTCCATCCTATCCCACTTATCCTATTTTCAACTTTGGACCAGTCTCTTTTCAAAAGTGTTTGCGTCTGACTACCCCATCCCCCAATTTGCCCTCCCTTCTATCATTCCCCACTGTCTTATCCTTGTCCCCCTTACTTTCAATTAGGGTATGATACCCAACTGAATTTGTATGTTATTCCCTCCTTAAGTCAAATCTGATGAGTGGACGTTTCACTCATTCCCTCTCACCCACCCTTTCTTCACCTCCATTATGAAACCTTTTTCTTGTCTCTTTTATGTGAGATGATTTCTCTCCTTTTCTCCTTCTCCCAATATATTCCTCTCTCACCCCTTAATTTTATTTTTTCAGATATCATCCCTTCCTATTCAACTTAGAAAACCAAGGCGTTGGTGCTTTTCTCTCTGGCAACTATGTATATATGTAATGGTCAGACAGTTGGATCTGTTTTGTTGATCTGTGATTTATGTATTGCTTATGGTCAGACAGTTGGAAGCCCTGTCTATTAGTCTTTATTTTTCTGCTTGTATTTTCTCTGTTGGTATATGTGATGAAAGAAGACTGTTGATCCCTAAAAATGTATTTAATAGGAATGCATGTGTAGAGCCCATATAAGATTGTATGCCGTCTTGGGGAGGAAGACGGGTGGGAAGGGGAGAAAATTTAAAATGTATGCAAGTAAATGTTGAAAACTAAAAATAAATATTTTAACAAATTTTTAGAAATTGGCAAAAAAAAATATACCGTAATGAATCATTTGTCTCTCCGTTGTTTTTTTTTTTCACTAGAAGAGCAATATAGTTGTCTGTTATTTATCACTACTGGTGGGGGAGGGCAGTGATCTCAGTAATAAAAACCAAGTTAGCATCTGCTACTTTCCTTCCATGGTGACAGTGGAGTGACAGATACTCAGGCAGCCATCAACATTAAAGGAAGGTAGGTGACTGACTGAACAGCATTATAGAAGGAGGAGTAGAGAACACTGGTCCTAAACACACTATGCTATGATCCCCTTTGTGATTATTTGTGTATAAATATACATTAAGATTTAATAGCTTAAAACTGTACTAAGACTTTTGGAACATCATGTATTTACAGGGGGAAAAGCATTTATCAATTCATTGATGAGATGATGATGATCAAAAAAATAAATCAATGAGAAATCATTTTAGGTACTTAAATGTGGCAGGCATTAGTGGGCTGAATGTGTGAGCTGAAAATACAAAAAATGAGACAGTCCCTACATTCAAAGAGTTTACATTATTCTATAGAGGAATACAATACAAATTGAAGAATGACAGCCAGAGAACAGTGTTTTGGTCTGAGAAACCACTGGGATGATGAGATACAGGGAAACATGGAAGATTTTTTTTAAATGTCTTGCTGCACTATCCCAGTACTATATACACCAACAAAATTCAGCGCAAAAATAAATCAAATAAATTCATAACGATACTTTCATGACTGAGGTAATATGTATATTTTCTGGACCATGGATGATGATTCCTAAATGAAGTAGATGTCTTCCTTTCATCGTGCATCTTCAAGCAGAAGCTAGACAACTATGTGTTGGATATGGTATAGTGGCAACTCCTTTTAAGGTATGGGTAAGACTTGAAGATTAGTGAATTGCTTAACTCAAAATTTTGTAATTTTCTGAATGTATTTTAATTTTCTAAAGAAGACATAATTTTTTTCAATCTTGTTGCCTGCCATAATGGAAACAGTTCTTCTCCACTTGGGTAAAATAAACTTAAGTTAATGTGTTAGTTGGTTGGTTGATGGTTGTCCGCTCTTGAAGAGGAACAAAATGGCATCACTGTAATAAAGTGAAGTTTCAATGTATCTGACTGTGTCTGATCAGACCAATACAAGCCTCTACCACAGTGTGGGCACAGATAGTCTGAGTGAATATTTGAGGTGGATACTCTAAATTTGCACATCCTACCTTTCCTTTGTGCTGTCTCAATTCTGCTTTGCTCATAGAGCACAGCACCTTTTCTGATGTGGGCACATCATGCTGAGTGGTCCTGTGCCAGTGTCTCCCATGTTGCACAATCAAATCTAAAGTTCTTGAGAGTGTCCTTGTATAGCTTCTTCTGACCACCATGTAATTGCCTGCCCCATATGAGTTCTCCACAAAATAGTCTTTTTGGCAAGTGTACATTTTCCATTTGAACAATGTGGCCAGCCCATTGGAGTTGTACTCTCTGAAGCAAAGTTGGAATGCTTGGCAGTTTAGCTTGAGCAAGGACTTCAGTTTCTGGTTCCTTATCCTGCCAGGTGATCCTCAGAATCAGAATTCCTATGGCAGTTCCAATGGAATCAATTCAGTTTCCTGGCATGACACTGGTAGACTGCATGTTTCACAGGCATACAACAATGAGGTCAGCACAATGGTTCTGTAGTCCTTCAGTTTGGTAGTCAGCCTTATATCTCTTTTCTCCCAAACTTTTCTTTGCAGCCTCCCAAACACTGAGATAGCTCTGGCAATGCATGCATCAGCTTCATTGTCAATGTGCATCGCCCTCGAAAGTACACTACCAAGGTAAGTGAACTTATTCACAGTATTCAAAACTTCGCCATTTGTTATAACCCATGGTTCCACATATGGAAGGCGTGGTGGTGGCTGATGGAGCATCTGTGTTTTTTGGTGTTAATTATTAGGCCAAAATTAGCACAGACAGCAGAGAATCGATCCATACTTTGTTGCATCTCATCTTCAGAGTCTGCATTGAGGGCGCAATCATCTGCAAACAGAAAATCATGCACCAACCCTCCCTACACTTTGGTCTTGGCTTGTAGCCTTTTCCTCTTGAAGAACTTACCATCATTACGGTACTTGACCTTGATGCCATGTTCATCCTCATTGAAATCATCTGACGTTCGTGGCTGAAAACATCATGCTAAAACACATGAGAGCAAGCACACAGCCCTGTTTTACTCTACTGGTGACTGGGAAGGCACAAGAACATTGTGCACTGTCCAGAAGCCTGGCAAACATGCCATCATGAAATTGATGTACAACACTGATGAACTTCTCCAGGCAACCAAATTTTGACAAAATTTTTCATAAGTGCTCATGCCTAACAGTGTCCAAGGTCTTGGTTAAATTTACAAATGTTGTGTGCAGATCTTTGTTCTGCTCCTGGCATTTCTCTTGGAGTTGTTGGGCAGCAAACACCATATTGACTGTTCCTTGGCCCTTTCTGAAGCCACACTAGCTTTCAAGTACACGACCATCTTCCACATGAAGGATCAGACTATTAAGGACGATTCTAGCAAGAATTTTGCCAGCAATGACTAAGGGAGAAACCAGCCCTGTGATTGTTGCAGGACAATTCATTCCATTTACTTTTGTAGAGATGGACAATGGAGGCAGCCTTGAACTCCCAGAGGATAACTTGTTGCCGTATAACCAGGAAAACTTCAGTTAACTTTTGTATGAGCAATGGTCCCCCACCTTATCACTAATCAATGTGGCTCCATCAGCACTAAGTAGTTGTGATGCAGCATAGGCTTCCAACTTTCCCTGCAAGTTAGCAACAAACTACCCACACTCAGAAAAGAGCTCTAATTTGTTGACATTAATTCTTCTGGTAGTCATTTTGCCTTGGGGTGGCATTTTCAATGAATGTGGATATTTTGCTTTGAAAGAATATGTCTATGATCAGTCCAACACTCTGCAGCAGACATTGCCTTTGTCACTCTCACATCTTGTCTATCTCTTCTCCTTACAATCACATAATCTATTTGATGCTAGTGTTTGCTGCGAGGGTGCATCCATGAAATTTTATTGCATTTAGGTAAACGGAAAACAGTGTTGGTGATGAGAAGATCATGTGATGCACGAGTCTTCAGCAGTAAATGACCATTGCTGTTACTGTTTCCAACTCCATTCCTCCCTAGGACTCCCTGCCAAGTCTGGGAATCTGAACCTACTCTAGTATTAAAGTCTCCCAGCATTATAAGCTTGTACTCTTTTTGCACATTGGTAATAAGGGTCTCTAGGTCTTCATAAAATTTTTCTTTGACCTCATCAGTGTTTGTCATTGTGTGAGCATAGGCACTGACAATGGTGGCATGGCATTTTGCTGCAAGTGGCAATTGCATTGTCATGAGCTTGTCATTCATTCCTTTTGGCAAGCATACCAATTTGCTGACTAGATTAGTTTTGATTGTGAAACCTACACTATCTTCATGGCAATCCACTTCACTGTGATCACTTCAGAAAAATGTGTATCCAGCTCCAACTTCACTAAGCTGGCCTTCATTTGCAAGTCTTCTTTCACTCAGGGCTGCTATTTAGATGTGATATCTGTTGAGTCCTCTTGCAACAAGAGCAGTTCATCATTCAGGTCTCCTGGATTTTGTGTTGTCTGTAAGTTTGCACATGTTCCATATGCCGATAGTGAGAGGAATCATCTTTGCAGATATTTTTGTACATTTTGTATATTTTTCTTTGTGTTTAGACCAGAGTGGGGTTCCCCTCCTGCTGCAGTAATCAGACCAGGGTTGGGTAAGCAGAAAATTTTTAGGGCACCTTTTCTAACCCCCTTCCTCACACGAGGAGGTGAGAAGTGTGATCCTTAAAAGGTTGCTCAGACACTCAGCGACCTGCCGAATCCCACTGCTGCTTCCAGTGAGAAACGACCCTATGGCCTGGGTTGCCTATGTGCAGGGTTGTGACTACAGCTCCCAGTGTATCTGCACCTGCTGCTTCATCACTCGCCTGTTCCCACAGGATTTTGAGATAAAATGGTAAAATAGTATGGGTGATGTCTTTTGATTCCTGTGTAAATTAGGGGAGGAGTACCTGCTTTTCCAGCTCTCTCTTTTAAACTAGCCCCAACGAGGGCAGATTGGGTGCATTAGCATTTTATAAAGGTTTCTCAAAAACATCTAAATCCACAGGCATGTAACTACAATAATAAACAAGTCAGTACAAAATCTTCATAAATGTTGAAACACAATATACTTGGGCATGTTTAAACTACCTAATTGGTGATTTCTTATGCCAATTTCAGGGCAATGCCACAGTTAGCCATCATTTCCATTAGTAAACATTAAGTAACTGTGCTATAAAAATATTAGTTCATCAATAGATTATCTTTCCTGAAGCAAGTGATAAGGGCAATAGTATGAAATACCAGCACACTGATAACTTCTCAGACCTCCACAAACTTAAATGAATTATAATAACACAGCTATTTACATAACTCACATTTTCTATCCTTTTTACTCTATGGCATAATATTGAGGTTTTGTGACTTCTGATAAAGCATTTTAAAGGATCGAAACTATGACTTTGCACCTTGATAAATTATTTTCTGAACAGTGGAGAAGATGTTTCCAAATTGCATTTAGGATTATGACCTGTTTGAAATGTTTTATGATGGTACCTCACAGTAAAATCTTCATTTACCTCCTAATTAGTATTACCCTTCTGAGATTAGTAATAAACTAAAACCAAAGCTGTTTTCCCTAGCAGCACTGCCAAATTCAGATGGCTAATTAAAATGGAACTAGCATCTCAAACAGATGAAGATGCCAATGGAATTCTAAATAAGTTCATATATGGATAAGAAAAGGGATTTGATGAGAAGACATGTAATGGCTATGTGTATTGTCTCTATGTAATATTTTATGGTTTCTAAAGTATATTTAAACATGGATAAAAGCAAGCAAAAAAAGAACCTTTCACAAAGAAAAAAATATATATCATTTGAGTGTATGAAAAAGCAAAATTTCCATATGTAATTCATTCAGGTACTGAGTTTCTAAATTACAAGACACAAACAGAGTTTTGATATGCAGTGTTCAGACCAATCTAGGAGCTATGTTTGCTCAACTTCAGGTTGTTCATTTCAGAGGTATCATTGCATGAAGGTTGTATCATTGTCTGGGTGTCAGAAGATTTAGGTTCTAGTCATGATTCAATCCTGACTTTATAATCACAGCATCTCTGAGCTGGAAGACACTTTAAAAGTCACCTGCACATCTGTACTGATGTGCACTTAAACAAGAATCCTCTGTGCAATGTAAACTGGAAGTGTCCCTCTACTGTTTTTAGATCTTTGTTTAAAGACCCAAAGAAGGAATTTCTTCCTGAGGTAGTCTACTGAAAGCTCTGTGACTTTAGGCAATGGATTTAACTATAGGGAACACCATTCTACTTCCCTATAAATCAGGATACTAGCATATGCACTACCAACCTAACCAGATGACATTTTGTAAATTTTGAAGAGCTATTTAAGTATGAAATACCATTAGAACTGGATTTTCATAGAGAATCTATATCCATCAATTTTATCAGTTCATCTCATGAAAGTCCATTTAAGGTGTAGATTATTTTTAATACTTAATTTTAATTAAGAAGTACAAACTTTGCTGATTTTAAGAAGGTAGCAAGGAGCAGGGATGAGAATCTATCTTTTACCCAAAAGTGACCCCACCTTAGCTACACAGAAATGGTTATGTTCTTGATCTTGCCATCACCCATATAAGTACCACCTTTATCTTCAAGAATTTCCAAATACCCATATGCAACCATATTATGTTTGCTTTTCATATGTCCCTCTAACTTATTTTTTTAAATTTATCCTCCGCACCATGATATCTAATACCTTGACCTCTCCATTTTCTCCCAGGTCATCTCCCCTTCACCAATAATGCTGTCTTATTTTCCCATGTTTACACAGTGGTGTACCAGTTCAACTCTTTACTACTGTCCACTTAAATTTTGGATCCCTTTATCATATTCTAATTGTGCTGGAACAACTCTCACCTTTGCATGACTCCCATCATCTGTAGTATTTTCTCCTACACATATGCCGCTGAAAGGAAGGTGAATAAAATAATACAACCATCCTGACTAGGTTTCCTTCAAATTATTGTTATGCAACCACAACTGGGCCCTTTCTCAGGAAAAGCAATGTGCTCTTCCAACTTTGTTATACCCATAACAACTCAGTCTCTCAAAATTCACAGCCAGGACACTTAATAAAACATTCAATAAACACCTATTAATCACCTATATGAGTCAGAAAATGCAAAGCACTGGAATAGCAAAGAAAGGTCAAAGATAGATCCCGCTCCCAGGGAGCTTGCCCTGTTTGTTTCAGCAGACATAGTAGGCACTTCATGCTTGTTGAATTTTTATTACCATATTAAAGAATGATATCATAGAATTCAGAATTCTTGCAGTGATACCCAATTCTTCTAAGCTCCTGACAATCACATTCTAATACTACATGCATGTTTGAAATAATATAAGTATTTGATTTTTTAGCAAATCATATTCCTAGTATTTATATCTTTCATTTTTTAAAACATTGAAATAAGAAGAAATATGAACAACTATGTTAGAGGAAATATATCAAATCACTTAAAGGGGGAATTAAGATATTCATCTCAGGTATCCCCTACTCTCCTGGTATTGGGGGGCAGAAAACAGGACTTTTTAAAAATTAAAATACTGACATTCTATATGGAATTAGGAGATATACAATTATGCCATACTCTAAGGAAATTTGATTCAGTTGGTGTGATTATACTTTCACTAATGAAGATTGTAACTATTGCATAAAACAATCTAATCCTCTAATGTTGAGAATTGCTGAAAAAATAGAGGCTATCCTTTAGATAATAAACATTCAAACCTAATCTATCATATCATTTTAAAAGATTCTACCAAAGTATACACTTCTCTGGCATAAATTTCTAGACCTTCTATGACTTGAGGGGAAGAAAAAAGGTTTCATCTCTAGAAGGATGACTACCAGGTGATAAATGTTTTTGGCCCCAGCACTGTGATGAATATTGTCTAAGACATATGACAGATGTATGGGAAAAACACATACAGTGAGCATGAGTAGTTATAATATTTCTTGCTTGAGGGATCTTTTCCATGACTAAAGTTAGAGATACCAACTTTTCTCCACTCAACTTTTCTGGAATTCCTAAAGTCATCTTTGATTTTATTCTTATCATTTGACTCCCATAATTACCAGTTTTCCAATGTAAGCATTTTGGGGAATATATTTCTTTAAAAATAACTTAGATTGCCTCAGGTTGCCACCACAATTGTCCAACATACTCTAACTTAATGCATACGCATTTGTTTGTATTGCTTAGCTTGCCACTTCACAAATATTTTCTAATCTGTGACTGTATTTTATGAATCGTTTTATTGCGTCAAACAGCTAATGGAATATCTTTTACTTACAAGGCAGTGCATACATGCTTGAATTGAAGAATATATAAATTAAAGTCTTAAAGTTCAAGTTTTATTTCACCATAGAGATTCCTCTCTTTTCCCAATACTTACTGCATTCATAATCACTAATCAGATTTCTACAGTTGCTTGTTTTTTAATTCTTTCATGTGCTGATTCTTTCTCTTCTTTGTCTTCAGAATGTCAATAGTATTGCTTCCTCTGTGGTTCTTTCTCCTCTTCTTCCTCTTCATCATAGTAATTAATATCTATATTATTACTTCCTTCATCTAGTTAAGTGATGGATCCAAGAATGTAAACTATATTCAAATGCATCATTCTTTACCAAACTACCATTGTTCCACTCTGCCTCCATGAGTTTTCACATCTGCCTTATATTGTATGCAGCTTGAAGGAAATTAGTGTCTGTTCCTCCCATTGGCAGGGCACCTAGCCAAACATTGGGAACAGATTAAATAATTAGAGAATAACATAAAAGCAAAAGACAATGATGATAATGTTGACAAATGTCATTTAGTAATGGATATAATTGCAGGGTTTTTAAACAAGTATGGTAAAGTCAGCATTGTCATGACTTTTAAGGATAGACCTGACCCTGGTATGGGTTACATGTTGTTATAAAATAAATAACTTAAAGCTCACTGAAAAATCAGCAAAAGAAGTTTACTTAGCACTAATATAAAAATGATATTCAATAAGCATACATTACCTGGACATCCTCATTTCCATATGGAAATGTATGGTCAGGATGACAGTTTATGATATAACTTTGGTACTTAACACCAGATCTGAAGGACCCTGATCTTATGTGGGTGACCTTTTCTTTGCCCTAAAGAAACCAGTTTCATATGACCAGCATCTACTAGAAAACTGTGTCCAATTAGTCACAGTTGTAGTTTTGGCTTATTCCTAAGATAATCAGTTACTTGCTTTGCTTCATCTTAGGGGAGAAAAAGCCCCCCAAAAGGACAAAAACAAACAGAAAAGCTAGAATAACTCATGTTGCACTATGGAGGGATAAATCCTTATATACATCAGTCTTTTCACAGTGGTCAGTTTGCAGGTAAATATAATCATATGTGTCTGAGGAGTTAGATTATGTGTAACAGACTCATGTATTTTCCCCTAATCAATGGAGGATCTCAATTTGTACAACTGAAAATAAGAGCCCCAAGCTTCCCAGAATGACCAGGTTTACCTGCAAAATCATATCCATTCATCTTCCCCATTATATTTTTATTTGTTTACAATTCTGACTTAAAAGACCTTAGTTACTTTCTCAATTCTTTGCCACCTTACAAAGCATTTTACCACCTACCAAACAATAAGAGTTTGGTAGTGGCTAGACCTGTATCTCATTGAGTGAAACTTACTGTGTCTGAACTAAGATACTCAATTATGACCATTTCCAGAATACCATATTCAGTTGGGGTAGTATTATCCCAGAAAAGTCAAAGGGGGTCTGCATGCATGATTAGTACAGGTCTTATTGTCTTTTATGAGACAATAAATGTTCATGATTGATGGCCTGTCATAGCACAAGGCCAAAAGGGGGTCATATTTGATTTCTGTTTACTGTAAAGTCTTATGAAGTGAAATGCCTTGTAGATGAGATGTTCTAATTAAATGAATTACATTAAATTCTATAAAGCTCTTTTTGATCTTCCCATTTCGAAATGATCTTTCCTTTCTTGGACCTGGAACAGCACATTCTTCTACTCTTACTCTTAAGCATTTGTATTCTATTTTATAGTGTCTTTATTGTGCAAGCTCAATGAGGGCAGGAATCCTGTGTCATTTGTATTTTAAGTCCTCAAGTACATTTCACAGTACATTGAATATATTAACTGCTTAATAAATGAATTTTACTGAGGGGCAAACACTTTTGTTTAAGCCTTGTTATTGACATTTTCCTATGGTATATCTGACCACGTTTTAGCTTTAGTAAATAGAATATAAAAGACATAGTTTAAAATTTCTTAAATTACTCTGAATCTAGTCATGCCTTTGAATCTTAATTCAAACTATCAGCACATAGTGAATAAGTCAGTGGGTATAAAAGATTAATTTGCATTTTATATAACAATTTATAATTCATAATCTTACATATTGAGAACTTAAAAGGACCTTAGATTTCACTCACCCTAGCCTATTAATTAGACAAATGGGGAAATTGAAGTCCTATAGTTGTAACTGACTGGTCTAAAGACATAGTTACTTATGGAGTAAATGGAAGAAATAGAATTTAAATTCAAATACTTTGATTAAAAATCTCATTGTCTGTCCACTACATGGTTATGCCTTTTTAAAAGTTCTTAAATACTACCAAATACCTTATGCATATTTTCTCCTTTAAATATTCCAAAAGTCCTGTAAAATAAGTTGTCCCAATAACACGTCTTCATGCTTTGGGGACACTTGAAAATATTAGCAAGTTTTTAAAAATAAAATCCAAATTTTCTTCTCTGTCATTTCTACTCTACTCATTTTTTTTCCATTTTTTTCTGGGACCAAGCAGAATAACCTAATCTTATTTCTTCCTCACAAGAGTACTTAAAAATATTTCATATTAGTCATAATTTCCTCCTTCATATTTTTTTATTATCAAAATCTTTCTTAAATTTAGAAATAAACATAATGCTTCTGATCAGTTCTCACCAGATCTGAATCTTGAGGGACCATTACTCCCATAATGATGGAGGTTATTCTTCTCTTAATACAGCCTACAATTACTAGTTATTATTTTTTTTTTTGCTGTTACATGTCTTTTCTTTTTGTGGCAGTACACTATTGAGTACATTGGGCTTGCCATATGCTTTTTTGGATTTTTTACTAAACAAAATGCCACCTAATCATATTATAACATCTCGCTCATGATGTACTTGTAAAGTTGTTTTTTCTTTAATTCAGATGTTTAGAATATAGTAGCTTATGCCACTATATATGGTACAAGGGGGCTGAGGTGAATAGATCACTTTTGTTTCAGTGTTCTGTGCTTCAGTAGATTTAAATTGATCAGATTTAGATACTGACTTACACATGTAGATACTGATCAGGTGTCTTTGCTAAATCTACAAAAAATATAGTTAGGCATTAAGGAGGTTAGGGATCACAGGTCAGAAATGGAGCAAGTCAAAGCTCCTAGTCTGATCAATAGCAGGATTGAACCTATGAGAGGCTGCTATACTCTAGAACAAGAAAGACAGTTTAAATTAATCATTAACACCTTTCATTTTGACATGATCCAAGGTTTTAGCGTACCAAAATCTTTGTATATCTCAACTTTCATCAGGTATATAGTTATATTTTCTAGCTATCTAATTTTAGTATTTTATAAGCCTATTCCATATACCTTTATCCAAAATATTGATAAAAATGTTTAATAGCATTGGGCCATATATAATTCCCTGAACATCTGACTAGAGACCATTTTCTAATTTTACTTGAAAACTTTAATACCTACTCTTTGGGTCTGTGCCTTCTAACAGTACTGAAGCCACAGCACTTTACTATTGTCTAACCTTTATCTGCATGTTTTCTGGGCCACTAACATGATATATTTTGTCAGACATTTTACCAAAATCTAAGTAAATTACTAGTTACTAGGTTATTTTGCCTATTTTGCAGAAGAAGAAAATTAAGCTCACAGAATTGAAGCATGTCATGCAAGGTCACATAATGTGGAAAAAAACATCAGATTCAGGATTCAGTTCCAGGTATTTCAAGACCCAACAAGGTCAATTGGACCCTATGTTCTTTTCATCATATCCTTTAACATGATAATCTTGCCTGTCCATGCAAAGAGGGAGGGGCTGAGTGAGATGATCTGGACTGTTATGATCACATAACAAATGCCATCACAATGTGATCTGTGTCAAGTTCATCTATATGGAACATACCTGAATGTTTTACCTAATCATGTCCTCCCCATAATTAAAGAAGAACATGGAGATACTTGGATCATCTTGGAAATTTCTTTCGAAAAAATTCCTAGTATGAATCAATTTCCTTATCATTTTTCCCTGTCCCCTAATATTCAGACAATTTGTTATAATTATTTAAATTTTGATGGCTTATTAAAACTGAAAAATAAATTTCTATTAATATTTTCTATTATTTTATCTCACCTTGTATAATGATAATTTAAATGGAAAATTTATCCCATTCATTAGTAAGCCCATGTGACCTACTTAAGCCACATGGAAGCTTAAGTTACATGAGTTTGAGTCACATGAAGTCTGTGGTGGGAGGAGTTTGCTGAATGGGTAGGAAGAAGCAGAGCTAGAGCAGAGCTGAGAAGGAATTGATCAGAGCTAGGAAGGATGCAGGCAATCAGGTAGCTGGCTAGTGTGAGTGAAAGGACTTGTTTCTGATTTTAAGGGGACCTGCTTGTGATTTCTTTAATGGAGCTGGTTTGTGGGAAACCTAGATGAAGGAAGGCTTGGGGATAGTGTTGTTCTCTGCAATGTTACTGTGTATAGATTTTTGATGCTACGATGGATTTGGCTTTCTGGTGTCTGAATAAATGTTTTGGTTTTGCTTTCTGTGTGGAGAGTCTGTTGTATTTAGTGATTCAGAATTGTGCTGTGATATTCATGGCCACCGTAGATGCTGTGAATATTATGTTGGTGCTACATTGGTATCTCACGTTTTCCTCTCATTTCCCCTCTCAGAGAGACATTCCATATGAAACATAATATTTTTGGAGAGGGAAAAATACTACAACTTATCAATACATTGAAAAAGTCTGAAAATATGTGCAATACCCATCTTCTTGAGGGGATAAGTGTGGTAATTTCTGTTGATATCTCTTCATTTGAGACCCTCTATCTGTACAATTTTGTTAAATTTATTTTTGTTTTTTTATGTGTAATTCTTTCTATTTACATTGCTGTAGCTACTGTGTATATTGTTTTCTTGGCTCTGCTTACTTTCCTGTGCATCAAATCATATAGATGCTTCCATGTATTCATCAAATATAATTTCTAACGTCACAGTAATCTCATTGAATTCATGTACCTTGATTTGTTTAGCTGTTCCTAAATTGACAGGCATCTACTTTGTTTCCAATTCATAGCTACTACAAGAAGTTCTACTATAAATGTTTTGGAATTTGTATGGATTTTTTAATTCTGATCAATGACTTTTTTGGGATGTTATCTCAGTAATGGAGTCTTTGTTTCAAAAGACATGAATATTTGATTGAAATGTCTTAATTTGCATGATTCCAAATTGCTTTACAAAGTACTATTTCATAGCTCCACTGAAAACACATTAGTATGCCTATCATTCTAAAACACTTCAACATTGACTATTGCCATTTTTTGTCATTTTTGACAATTTCCAGGATGAGAGGTGAACCATTCCAGTTGATTTAATTTACATTTCTCATATTATTAGTCATTTGAAGAATTTTTTCGTATGCTTGTGAATTTTTGAGACGTGTGATCATTTATCTGTTGGGAAATGACAGCTAGTCATATGTATTCATTGTTTATATAACTTAGATACCAAAGCTTATCAGAGGAATTTGATAGAAAGATTTTTAACTATTTGAACACTTCTCTTCTCATCCAAGATGTATTGATGTTGCCTGTGCAAAAGCTTTTCATTTTCACATTCCCTCTTC
This sequence comes from Notamacropus eugenii, assembly GCF_028372415.1. Taxonomy (NCBI): domain Eukaryota; kingdom Metazoa; phylum Chordata; class Mammalia; order Diprotodontia; family Macropodidae; genus Notamacropus; species Notamacropus eugenii. The sequence goes on from NC_092872.1 coordinate 669,652,255, forward strand.
TGGGATAAACATATTATTATGTTTCTTTAATTACTTGGTTTTTGTCATTTTTTTAAGTGACTCTGTTCCCACTGGCTCTCTCTCTCCATCAGCCATGAGGCCTTTTCTCATTTGATTATCTCCCTTGAAAAAGAAGGACCCTGACATACATAGGAAGATCTGCAGTGCAGGTTCTTTGATCTGCTTTTATAAAAGGAAAACAACTTTTGAGGGGTCAACAATCACTTTAATCAAGCACATACATCATTCACTTAGTTCAGGAAAAAAAGTCAGCACCCTGAACTTCAGAGAATATACAAGGAAATCAAAATCAACAGACATGGTTTCTAACTGTCTGGCACAAGCAATACATACATCATAAATCAACAGACAGACCCAACTGTCTGATCATTACATATATGCATAGTTACTAGAGAAAGAAGCACCAACATCTGGGTTTTCAAAGCAGAGGGCTCCTTAGGAGCTGCCCAGAGTCTTTTCTGGCCAAACAAATACTTCCAAAAAGTAAGACCCAAAGTAAAACCTCACCACAGAGTATTTGTACATTTTTATTAGACCCAGAGGGCATAATAACCTTTGGGAACCAGTGCCTCATTAACAAAATGTCTGGACCTTCCTATAGATCTTCCCTAGTTAAACTCCCCTTAATGAGCAGGTCCATTAATGGGTGGAGAAGATCTTCCCCTTTAGAAGCAAAATTATATTAACAATATGCAAAAATGAATTGTCAATACACCCCTTCATCCCCTTTCCTTCAGATAATCCAATTTATTAGTTTTTAAATTTTTATATCTAATTTCTTGTGCCCCTTCACACACACAAAAAAAGATTTCTCTTATTCTTTGCATTATTCATCTTCTCTTCCATTTTATATCTTTTTTCTTCTGGTTCATGAACCCATGATTGTTTGGTATTCTCTTTTCTCTGTATTTTTCATGCAGTCAGTTTCCAACATATTCACTCTATGTTCTCCCTTCTAATGACTTACTGCCAGTACTTACTCTAAGGATACCCTTTTTCCATTTTGTCTCATTTTCCAAACAATGCTTTTAGAGTTGTCACATAGGGCATTTTCTTATGTTATGGTCTCATTCCTCCATGCCGTTGATCATATGCCCCACCACTTGATTTTTTTTTGGCCTAAAAATCTCCTCCATGTCTATCATCTCCTTCTCTTCCAAATGCCAGTTGATTCCATGGTTTCTAACTCCCCTGCTTCCAAGAAAAGCAGACTTCAAGCACTAAATCTTCTAGGCCCCATCCAGTATATGGACCTCAACTCCCTTCATCTATCTCTGTTTTCTCAAAGAGGCATTAATCAATGGAATTCACTCTCATGTCCAAAGTAAGTTCTGCTTTCTTTCTTTTCCCTTTTCAGTCTTTCCTCCATTCTCTTCACACATTCCCATGTAAGCTCTCTTTCTGAGACCACAGGTCAATATATTCCTTGCTCCTCTCTGTCCTCCTGTTCCCCTTCTCCCCATTTATGTACATTCTGCTGTTGTAGTGTGGTCCCACAAAAGAAGCAGTCACCTGTGGGCCGTGTGTTGTCAGGTTGTATCCACAATACCTTCTGCCTTTTCATTGTGAACAGATTTTCACATTTGTCTCTCTGTCCTTATGTACATTTAGAAAAAGAAAGTGTCTCACTGGTCTCTATCATTTCTCTTGCTGTCTTTCTCTGATGCATTCATTCATTCTTCCTCTATTTCTGCTGTTTGGTGTCTTCCAAAAATCAAACAATCTCTTCAGTTCTAATTTCCAATCTAATTATGTTTCAAATGTTTCTTTCCTATTTACCATCTTTCATCTGTATGGTTCAGCACAGATTTTCAGAACTGCATCCTGAGCATCACTGTTTTTCAGAATACATTCTTCCATTTTCTTCTTGTACAGAATAATCTTGCATTATTCAAATGTCCCTTTTTTTATTTGAAGTCTTTCTCCTGATGGCTTGTAGAACTAGTTGCTTCTGAGTTGTATTCGTAATATATGTCTTGGATTTTGCAGCCTTTTTTTCTGGAGGTGACTAATGTATTCTTTCAATTGGAATATCATTTTCTATGTTCAGAATTTCTGGTCAGTTTTATTCTTTTATTTCCTTCATTGTGGTATTAAAGTTTTTTGTTTTGTCATTTTTAAAACAAATTTTGGTTTTTTTCCCAATGACATGTAAAAATACCTTCTAACCTGCATTTCTTTTAAGTGTGGAGTCCCAAATTCTCTCTTTCCTTCCCTCCCTTTCTCTCTCCTTGAGATGGTAAGCAAATTTATATAGGTTATATATGTGTAATCAAAGAAAATATATATTCTTTTTAGTTATGTTGTAAAATAAAACTCAGAAAAATATTATTCTTTTGAAAAAGGAATGATTTTTTGATTATCTCTATGCATCCTTTCTTGGAGTTCAATGGGTTTTTGTTTACATAGTGAGCATTTTTTCTTTTTTTTTGCTTTTCTTCTAAGTTGTCCTTTACTTCTGTGCAATTGCAGTGCCGATTCTCTCTCTCTCTCTCTTTCTTTCTCTCTCTTGTGAATTTTGCCATTGAAGATTTAAGTTTATCTTTCCTGCTTATTATTTTTTCTTTTCCATTTCTTTATTAAAACAATTTCTTATACATTTCTCAATCTTGTATAGTGTCTACATATATGTGTGTATGATGGGTATATGGAATGTTCTATACATACACATACAATATGCAAATAAATTTATATATGCATATGAACTAAAGATCTACATTCATTCGTGAATTGCAACTAGATATTTACATATTTGGCAATATATTTCCTACTTGTTTGACTTTAGATAAGCCTAATACCTAGCCTCAGTTTCCTCATCAAGAAACTGAGGGATTGGATTTGATGGTAAGGTACCTTTGAGCTCCATTATTATGACTCTAAAACTTAGAAAATCAAGAAATAATCAGATATGATGGAAAGAGTCCTGAGCTTGGATCCCAAGGAATTTCAATAATGTTCTACTTTCTGCCAGATGAGCTGTTATTTGATTAGAGAAATGAAAGAAGCCAAGGATTCTCAGGAGCAAACGTGAAGGATAGTATTCCAGGGATGGAGGAAAATTAGTACAAAAGCAGAGACATAAAATGAAGCATTGTGTGGGAGGAGAAGCAAAAGAGCTTTGGTTGGAGTAAAGAGGTCATGAAAAAGAGAAATGCATGAGTATACTGTCAAGATAGAAAGAGACAAGGTTGTGAACACATTTTAATGATATAAACAGGGGTCTATGTTTGAAGCTATAAGCAATAAGAAGCTACTTGAGCGTATTTAGTGGGGGAAGTGTGGAATGATCTAGCCTTTACCTTATGAAAGTCATGTTGGTAACTGAATGGAAGATGAGGAGGAGTGGGGCAAGACTTTCAGGAGAGAGAAATATTATTTTTGTTTTACAGTTTTGTTGTACATACCTTGTTTTGACGTTAGCTTGATGCCATGGTGTCAATTATACCTTCTGTTATAGTTCTGTCATTTTGGTTCCCTTTGCCATTATTAGAATTCTGAGCACAAGTAAGATCTGCTGGTTATCACATTTTGACACTGGGGTGGACTGTTAGACTTCCTGCCACTTTGTGATCAGTTATGAAATGTAAGTTATATAGTGACTGGCACACATTTTAATAACGTTTTTCTTTGTACTTGGCTGTCCCTTTACCGTTTGGTCCAGTGGAGACTGAAGGCAGAGGAGAATGAAAACTGGTTGGAACAAAATAGAATATTCTGCAAATTTTTCAAGAGTAAAAAAAAATATCAGGGAAGAAACTGATTGCCATGACGTAAAGAGGTATAACGAGATAATTAAGATGATTTTTTAAAAGGGAAATTTAGTTTGAACAACAGGAAAAAAGAAACACCTACTGAAAGTAAAAGCTATTATGCTCTACTATTAAACAATCTTCTAAAGTAAGTGGGAATACACCAAGCTGAAGACAGCTGAGAGTCACCATAAGACTGTGCTATATCAAAGTTCAGTTTCTACAAATCTGGATGGCTGTTGGGGCCTTTTATAACTAAGATTTCTTCAAATTGTGTTCTTTTGCATTTTAGTTTGGAAAATGCACATAGAGCATTCACTGTCTTTTATGTTTTCTGCTGTTTTCTTCCAACCTCACATAGACTGTCTTATTTCCTGTCTTTGTAATTTACCCCATTTAGCAACAATTCCCTCCAAGTGTACACATTAGTATATAATTCTTGGTTTGATAATTTCAGAGGTGAAATCAGTGGTTGTCAGACAAATAAGAGAAAATTTTATAAGGTTATTTTTATGGGCTTAGAAATTCTGAGCACAGGAAAATGAAAGAATAGGTCAGGAAATTCCAAGCTCTCAAGATTTTCCCCCACAAAAGAGATAAAATAGCACCTTAGGGTGAACAAAGTGTGGATAAAAATAAATAAGAATAGGGGCACAACAGAAGTCTTCCTGGGACAATTTGAGATCAGGAGAAAAATCCCAGGACAAGGTTTGGCCCCAGTAAAGAGTAAACAACTCAAGGTAGGGTCCCCTTAAATGTAATGCAGCAAATTCTGGGGTTCATTGATTTGAGAGGCTGCCTTGGTCCCAGTTTTGGGAACTTTCACCCCCAGATAGTGAGGGAATTTGAGTATCTGAGGCTGGGAAGATCAAGGGAACTTCTACTGACAAGGAACACCAGACCCAGCTGTGCTGCAAACAGCAGGGGTGATAATGAACCAACACAGACACAGTGAGTACAGAAGCAGTAGGGTAGAAAGGCCCTGCTTGTGGGCACTTACAGGAAATTGGAGATTTGGTTTTGGTTCCAAGCTAGAGGGGACAACTGAAGATCTGTGGCAAGAGGCACCATGCCTCATACCCCAGGCTAAAGGTGATTGCAAACATTAAGCTATTACCACTAAAATACACAAAGGAGAAATAATCCAGCTGTAGAAAACTATTATGGAATAGAGAAGAGCAGCATTCATCTTCAGAGGAGGATATGACTAAAGAATCCCCCAAAGAGTAACATCAAATGGTCACCTGCCCAAAAAGAATTCATAGAAGATATTAGAAAAGAACTTAATAATTAAATGACAGAGACAGAGGGGAAAAAATAAGAATAATCCAATAAAATAAGAAGATCATGAAAGAAAAGTCAACCAATTAGGACAGGAGATCCAGAATATTAAGGAAGAAAATGACACCTTGAAAATTAGCAACGGGTAAGGTGAAACCAGGGAAATTATAGAAGATCAAGAAATAATTGGACAAAATATGAATAATGAAAAAATAGAAGAGAAAGTGAAACATAAGAAAAAGAACAGATTTGGAGAACAGATCAAGAAGAGAATACATAGAAATAATTGGACTAACTAAAAGTTATGATCCAAAAAAAAAAGAATCTTGATACAATAATACAAGAAATAATTAAAGAAAATTGTCCTGAAATATTATAACAAAGGGAGAAAATAGAAATAGAAAAAAAATCTATCAATCACCACTTAAAAGAGATCCTATTAGGAAAATTCACATAGGAATATCATAGCCAAATTCCAAAAGCCACAGCTCATGGATCAGTTATTAAAAGCAATGAGAAGAAAACAATTTAAATACAATGGCGCCACAATTAGAAATCACATAAGACCTAGAATCGGAGACATTAAAGTACCACAGGTCTTGGAAAACTATATATTGAAGAGCAAAAGAACTGGGGCTCAAGCTGCAAATATCATACTCAGAAAAGTTAATCATAATACTGGATGAGAAAAGTAGACATTTGATCACCTGTCAGACTTTCAAGACTTTGCTAAAAAAACAAAACAAAACCTGAATTTAGAAAATTTGCCATACAAGATCTAAGATAAATATAAGGTACATATCAAAGACTGATTAAAAGGGAGTCAATAAGGACAGAAAATTTATTTTTTTTATATATAAAATGTGTGTCTAAGATTTTATTAATAATTGGGTAGCTTATAATAAAGTTTGGGGTAACCCTGAGTATGATATGTATTTTAAAAGGAAAACCATTTAGGAACAACTAAAAAGAGTAATTATCTACAAATGAGGTATAAGAGGAATTAGATGGGGAAGGAGGGCTGGTAGTTCTGCTACCCTGCTTTCACTGGGAATGGGTTTAAGAGGAAATAATACATCCGTCCATACATACATATGTGTATAGATGTATGTATATACATATACATACATATGTGTGTATGTATGTATTAGAAGAGTATAAAGTATAAACTGAGAAGAAATAAAATGGTTGGGGCATAGGGAATGGAGAGATGACAAAGGAGAGATCTTTGGAGGGGAGAGCAAGGCAATAGTAAAAGGTGGGTTTAGATTTATGAGAATGGGAGGATAGGGGAAGGATCCTTAGAGGGGAGTGGGTAAGTAATTGGAGGGCAAGGTAGTGTATAGAAATAAAGCAGAGGAGGCAGGAGGAATAGGAAAGAAGAGATATGCACAAATATAAAAATACAGATCAGGAGTAGAATTTCTTTGGGAAAGTATATGTCTATAAATGTGTGTATATATGTACATGTATTTACATACATGTACATATATGTATATGTAAGCTATAGAGAAACATATCCACACTTAATTATAACCTCCTGGGTGGGGAGAGAAAATAAAGTAAAAAGTGCACAGTACAAAGGAAAACTTACTGGGAACCAAAGAAAAGATGGACAGTTCTCAACACAAGCTGTATTACTTATCATACAGGCATTCTTGAAATGAAAATGTATTGTTACGTATTTTGAATCCTCTCTTATATTCTGCTATGCACATGACATTTTTTTCTTTCTTTGTATTTAAGTTCCAATATTAAATTTATGACATTTTTTTCTTTATTTTATTCTGTATTTGTGTTCTGGCATTTGAGTCTAAAATACTATTTAAAAAAAGAAATTCTGAGTACAGGATGGTGGACTATCATGTGTCATTAAAGTTTTTTGATCACTGACACATTCATAGTGGACACTCCCCTCCTCCCCACTCATTTTTTAATGACATTCACTTCATAGCTTTAAGATTAATTTGCCTACAAGTTCATATTTTTCATAAACACATATACATGAACACACACACACACACGGATATACACATACACACCTTCTTCCACAATGTGAAGAAAAAGAGGAACTGTTTTCCTATAGTATGATTAAGCTTATGCTGCTTTATTTCTTTCCATTTTAATTTCCTTGGGGTAAAATGCTAACAAAATTGGAAAGCACAAACATTGGGCAAAAAAAGAGAAAAAAATAAAAGAAATTGAATTTCTGGGTTTGCGTGAATCTAGGGTTTAGGAATCATTGATTCTGAAATCTGAAAGAGACCTTAGAGGGCATTTAATCAAACACATATCTCAAGCAATCATTCCCTTCTACCTTGTGTCCAAGTAGATATCCAGCCAATGCTTGATTACCTCCACTTGTGGTAAAATCACAACTTCTTGAAGCAATGTATTTCAATGATAGAAGTCTTGTACCTGTTTAAAACTGATGGTGCAGACTAAAAATCCACTACATTGAAACTTCCTAATTTCTTGCTTTTGTTGACCAAGAAGAGGATGTCTAATTTCTCTCTAATGTGATTTGTTGTTATTTAGTCATGTCAAATTCTTCATTACTTCATTTGGGATTTTATTGGCAAAGATACTGGAGTGATTTGCCATTTCTTTCTCTAGTCCATTTTGCAGAAGAAATGAGACAAACAAGATTACCTAACTTGCTCAGGGTCACATAGCTGGTAAGTGTCTGAAGCCAGATTTGAACTTATAAAGATGAGTCTTGCTCACTCCAGGTCTAGTACTCTATCCACTGTACCACCTAGCTGCCCCTTTCCCATGTAATTACCCATGAAATATTTTGAAATAGTTGCTATATACCAGCTTTTCCTGACAAAATACTTCCTGGAACTTCTTAACGATATGTGTTTGATTTGATTTCAAGTTCCCTCCCTAGGGATTCTGTTAAGAAATAATGCCATTAGAGATATAGACATTTGGATTTCAAAATTTCTCTTGAAAATGAAAAACAAATAATCTTTGAGAGATTTATTTTAAAAATGCAAATCATTCCTCAGTTGATAAATGGTCAAAAGATATGAACAGGAATTTTCAGATGGAAAAAATTAAAGCTGTCTATAGTCATATTAAACATGCATAATCACTGATTAGAGAAATGAAAATTGAAACACGACTAAGGTACCACATCACACCTCACATATTGGCTAACATGACAAAACAGGAAAATGATGAATTTTGGAGATGTGGGAAAATTAAAACACTAATTTATTGTTGGTAGAGTTGTAAACTAATCCAACTATTCTGGAGAGTAATTTTGAACTATGCCCAAAGTGCTTTAAAACTGCGTACATCTTTTTTATCATCACTGCTAGGTATACCACAAAGAGATCATAAAAAAGGGAAAAGGACTAATATTTGAAAAAGAAAACATTTATAGCTGCTTTTTTGTGGTGGCCAAGAATTAGAAACTAAGACTCTGCCAATCAATTGAAGAATGGTTGAATAAGTTGTGGCATATGAATGTAATGGTATATTATTGTTCCATAAGAAATGATGAGCAGGTGGATTTCAGAAAAAACCTAGAAAGACTTCCATGAATGGATGCTGAGTGAAATGTCCCTAACCATGAGAGCATTGTACACAGTAACAGCAGCACTGAGTAATGACCAACTTTGATAGACTTAACTTTTCTCAGTAATACAATGATCTTTGACAGTTCCAAAAGACTCATGATGCAAAATAATGTCTACATCAAGGGAATGAACAATGGAGTCTGAATTCAGATCAAGGCATACTATTTTCTTCCTTTTTTTTTTCTTTCTCCTGTTTTTTTTTTTCTTTTGTTCTTATTCTTCTTTCACAACAAAACTATTGTGGAAATATTTTGAATATGAATGTACATGTATAGCCTATAGCAGATTCCATGCTTTCTTGGGAAAAGGGTGTGGCATGAAGGGGGAAAAATTTGAACTCAAATCTCTCATAAAAGTGAATTTTGTCAACTAAAAATAAATAAATAAATGAATAAATGAATAATTTTTTAAAAGTATGCCATATCATCTACAAAGAGTGGCAGATTTGTTTTCTCATTCCCATTTTTATTCCTTCAATTTCCTTTTCTTGATTTATCCTCATAGTTTGCATTTCTAATGCAATATTTAATAATAGTGATAATGGATGTTCTTGCTTCATGCCCGATATTATTGGGAAAATTTCTATTTTATCCTTATTAAAGATAATGCTTGCAAATGATTGTAGATAGATACCACTTATCAATTTAAGAAAGAGATGATTGATTCCTATGCTTTCAATTGTTTTGAAAATAAATGAGTATTGTATTTTATAAAAGGCTTTTTCTGCATTTATTGATATAATGTTGTGATTTTATTGTTTTTGTTATTGATATGGCCAATTATTCTGATAATTTTCCTAATATTGAACCAAACCTGCATTTATGGAACAAATCTCACCTGATCATAGTGTATGATCCTTGTGAAATATTGTTGGAATCTCCTTATGGTATTTTATTTAAGTTTTTCCATCAATATTTATTAGGGAAATTGGTCTCTGACTTTCTTTCTATTTTGCTTTCCCTGGTTAATGTATAAAAACCATATTTATGTCATGGAATGAATTTTGTAGGACTCTTTCTTTACCCATTTTTTGAATAGTTCATGTAGAACTAGGTTTAATTATTCCTTGAATTCACTTGTAAATCTATCTGATCCAAAAGATTTTTCTCATGGTGTTCATTGATAGCTTATTCAATTTCTTTTTTCTAAAATAAGGTGATTCAACTATTCTATTTCTTCTTCTGTTAACATGGGGAATTCATTTGTTTTGATTATGAATAGACCATCTGTCATGACACCAACAAAAGCCTTGAACACAAGTTGTAACCACTTGCCATGGATGTAGTTGTAGGTATTATCTTCAGGTATAAATTGAACTTCAGAAATATTGGAATCCTTTCACCTCAGTAATTTTGTGTTTCTAGTGTATACCTGCTAGGCAAGTAAACAAGTGGGCAGAATGGCCATTTATTTTTCCTCTCCCATCAATGTGTACACTTAGATTCCCTGGGATTCAATTACCCCTCCATCTGTCACATTCTGATACAGAGGGTAGCATGCTAGACAGACTTCATATCAGGAAGCCTTGAGTTTAAATGCTTCCTCAGACACTTATTAGACTGGGCAAGGCACAGCCTAAGACTGTCTTAGCTTTAGTTTCCTCAGCTGTAAAGAAAATATAATAATAGCATCTGTGCCATAAGGTTGTCGTGACAGTCAAGTGCAATAATATATGTGATGTGTTTTGTAATATTTGAAGTGCTATATAAAATTATTTTTTTACTCCTCTTCCTGCATCCATTACCACACCCTACACACTCACTTGGTGTCCTCTATTCTGGAGAAGGTTTTTTTGTTTTCGTTTATTAGCTTTTGTTTGCTTTTTATACTTACTGAATCTTTCAGTGGAGGAGTGCCTGACAATACCAACAGATAGCTTCCTTACTGCTACTAGCCTCTAGTGATCTCAGAGGTACTATGGTGAAGGCAGTTTCCCTCTGTTCAGGAAAAATGTTAAAATAAATAAATAATGTTTCTTTTCCCTTTGAATGTGGAACCTCAGACAAATTAAACTGGTAAGACAACTATTTTAAACTTTATTCTGAAGTTTTCTTAGTCTCCACCCCCATATTGTATCCAAAGCACTCACTGATGCAGTTTAACAAGTAACTGTTGTTATAAGAGTATAGAATTTAATTTATACTTAGCAAAAAGGAGTTCCAAAGACCCTGGGTTAGCCAGATTCTGAGGAAGACGGGATATCTATCTCTTGCTAGGAGTAATGAAAATATGTTTGCGTATTGGGGGTGGGGGAGTTCTTTGTTGGGTTACAATTAGCCCCTAAACTAGAAGATACCCATTATCTGTTTATTTTTTTAAACTGCCTGCCTTCAAAATCTGTCCCCAGTATACTCAGATAACATTAACCCATTGTCTGTGCCACAAGGTCAGAAAATAATGCCCAATCTGTTCCTTCTCTCCTCATTATTGTCTGCTGATCGAGTCTGACAGTCTCAAGGAGGTCCTTCCTTCCAGCAGCAGCACTGTCACCAGAGACAAGTCCCTGTTTCCTGTCATGGGAGACTGCCACACCTTACCCCCAAAATATTCACAAGTCAGAAGTGATTGAGCAGTAAAAATATCTCCCTCCAGCTTATTCTTTATCCTAACTCCTCTTATCTGTTACCAAAATATGGGAAAAGAGCATAACAGATTCTGAAATTTGCATCATTCAACCTCCACAACAGGTCTTGCATCTGTTCACTTTTCTCCTGACACAAAATCTCTATCTTAATTCATATCCTTAATACCTCTCACTTAGAATATTTAAATATTTTAACTCATATTCCAATCTACTTATATTTTTTTCTTTCAAACTCATCCAAAATGGAGCTATATTAATACTTTTCTAAAGAAATAGACTTAATTATTTCATTAAATGTATCTACTTGTAGATATAGGTAGATTGATATATCTATACATGCATGAATATGTATGCATATATATATGTATATATATATATATACAAATAGATCTTTGAATATACTCTCTAAATAGTCAATAACTTCTGTACATATTATAACCTCCCATCAGAATGTAAGTTCCTGATAGCAAAGATGATTGCATTTTTTGCTTTGCATATCTAATACCATGATGCCTTGCATATTGTAAATGCTTAATAAATTTTTGCTGAATTGAATTGTATTTAATCACTAAAATGAAAGGATATAATGATTAGAGACACTAGGCTACCCAGATCATTACCAATAAAGGCTAAGAAACTGAATGTATGTATGTATCATCTATGTGCACATATATGTATGTATGTGTTGCATACACATGTATATATGTTTTCATGTATATGCAAACATGATTGTGGTTTTTGTTCACATATGTATAAATGCACATATATACATGTATGTTTTGTAAAATACATATGCATGTGTAATATACTTAAATATGCATATTTGTGTATGCTTGCTGATCTAGATCCAGATTCAGATATGGCATTTCTTCCATTATTTCCCTACCTTTCCACTGCCCCCACCTACCTGGAATTAAAATTCAAAACACAATAAGGAACTATCACCTGCAGGAGATATTTTCTGATCCTTCTAATTACTAATGCTCATTCTTTCTAAAAATGACTCTACATTGCCTTAAATATGGTTTGTTTTTTGGTTGCTTGTTGAACTTCAAACTCCAAAAGAACCCAAATGACATCACCATATTGGGGTTAAGGTACCGTGTATCTGACTGTGGCTGATCAGGCCAACATGAACTTAGAAGACTCTACCACACGTTGAGCAGAAATAGTCTACATGAACCTTTGGAGTATAAATGTGTGCATCTCATGTTTCTTCTGAGCTGCTCTGTATATATAATACACACATATACATACATATGTACGTATATTTGTGCATGTAAATATGTGTATATTCACATATAGAATCTGTATACATACTATATTATATATATATATATATATATTGCTGTGTATATGTAATGGTTTACTCTCCTAGTAGATTGTAAGCTCCTGAAAGAATAGACAATCTCAATTTTACTTTGTACTTTACGTATTGTAGATGCTTAATAAAAGACTATTGAATTAAGTTGTATTTAATCTTGTAAAATATAAAGGATGCAATTACTGGAGATATAAGACTTTTCTCATTGTTACCAATAAAGACCATGAAAGTATTTGTTGAAGCAGAAATCATAAAACCCTTGTAAAAGAGGAGACACAGTGGTTACTTTTCTATTTTAAAAATCATAACAAAAAAAGATAGGACAATTAGTCACATATTAATGAGTATCCAAATAAAGGAAGGCAGTATTATTTGGATTAGTAGAAAGCTTAGTAGGTTCACATACCTTCAGTTTTTCCAAAGTCACTGCAATAGAATGGGGATGGTTTGAAAAATGAAATTCTAAAGATTAAAACAATCCATATGAAGAAAATGAGGAATTTTCTAAAAAAAAAAGATCAATGAGAAAGCATAGGAATATGTTCAGCTCCCTAACCCCACCCAATGCACATCTACAAATTTATGCATAGAATGGAAGGGTAGATAATTTATGATGAACATAGTAACAGTGCAATTATAAGAATAGTATAAAGAGAGTTAAAGATGAGAATATACTGTCAAAATCAGAGGAAGCAATTATAAGAATATAGCATTTTAAAACTATTTTGAATGAAAAGAGGAAATTCAATGAAGGAAAGGGACAATTTTTTAGTTTCAATGGAAAGATGATAATAGACAATGGAGAGGAGTCAGAAATATTCGACTTTAATTTGCTTAAATAATCCTTGACCTATATGCCAAAACAAGAACTATTTATTGAGAACTGAAACCCAATATAAGTAAGGAGATAATAAGAGAATACCCAGATGCCACTGGTAAGTTAGAGCAGTTTAAGTTATAAGATGCTGCTTTAACTCTATTTTTTTCACCATATTGATTGGTGTAATTTCTAGTAGTCCATGAATTTGGTTAATTAAATATCAGTCTCTTATATAGCTTTCTTCTAAGATGCGCTGTCCCACCAACCAGTTTTTATGGTTGTAATGCAATACCAGATAGTTTTCAAAATTATTCCTTTTTTACTGTAATTCTAGATGTGGAGAAACAAACCATCCTAATTTGTAGGGCTAGTAATTTTTAGTTTATCTATATGAATTTGAAAAAAATGCATCGTGATTTAAATTATCTCATGATGATTTTATTAGAATTGCTCAGTCTGTAGAATAATTTGTGTAGTATAATAATTTAAAGCTTTTTAAATTGACTAAAAAGATGTAATCCACCCCAATTTTTAGGAGGTTATTTATTTCCATGAAAATTGAAGCATATTTATATATTCCCTTTATGATTTAAGAAATATATCTTGCTTTTTATGTACAAAAATCAACATTTTCTTTATATAACTTCTTTCTCTTTGTTGTTTTCTAAGCAATTGTAAAGATTGATAATGAATTTTGTTGATTTGCTTTCTATTCTGCTAATTTTCTGAAGTCATTTATCATCACGATTTTTTGTTGGTTCACCAGGGTTTTCAAAGTAAACCACCACATTGCTCCCTAACAAGAAACTTATTGTCCTAGCATTACTATTGTCTTTTCAAATATTATCTTTTTTTGGAAAAATCTAATTTTCTACATTTTAAACATTATTCCTGCCCTTAGAAAATTTCTTTGTTGCTTTCAGTTGTTTGCTTTGTATCATTTCATTTAGTTCTGTATTTCATTGAGTAATGTTTGTTTCTACTGAAACAGCAACATGATCTTGTCACTTTTATAGATACTAATTTTATAGGAACTAATACTATGATTTTATTTTATAGATACGAATTATTCTATTTGTTTTTTAATTCTATATTATCCTCCTTTGTCCATGTAAAGCCACATTTTAATAGTTAGAATAATAATTTAATAACAATAAATATGGACATGCTTCATTAGGCTTTAGTGTAATAATTTGTATAAAATATATCTATGAATATTTACTGTTAATTAATTGGTCATTTGGTCTATGACTACCTGCTTTATTGGTATCTGATTTGGTCATCAGGATCATATTTGCCTCAGAAGAAGATTGGTAGAGTACTTTGAGCACAGTTTATGTATCTTATTACCTGCTCTAAAATTGTTGATAGAAGTCATGTATAACATGATCTGGTACATAATTCTCTCCCTACAAAATAAGAATGAAAAAATAATAACATTGAATTGTATCAGTTTCTGGTTTATTTGTTTGTTTTGCTTATTTCCTCTCCAGTTTGAATGATGGTAATACATTAAAGGATCTTATTGATTTGTTTGTGCCTTCAACTTCTCTTGTCCCCAGTACCCCACATAGAACAAGCTCTGAGACATAACAAAAGTGATGGCCAGGCTTCAGAATAAATACTTAAATAATGTCTGATAATGAAAATATTTCCCATTATGGCAAATGTCAAATTTGGCTTGCTCTTGGTTTGTTCTTCAGTTTCTGAAGTTAGCTGTAATTTTTATTGTGTCCTCTCTTCAAGAAACTCAACAAGCTATTGTAAAGAATTGAAAATACTTTTTTTCAAATTTCAAAGAGACATATTCTCTCAGCATTAGAAGTCTCCCCACAGATGCATATAGCAACCCATTTTTAAATTGAGTAGCTGGTGTTCTAGAGTTTCCGTGGACCAAAGATGTACCAACATCTTCCAATATTTTGGGTGATAAATCTTTTGAAAATGAACACAAGTTATCTTACTGGGTAGCAGATCCATAATCAAGGCTTTTTTTTTTTTCTATTTTGATGATACTTGAAAAGTTTACACTCTCCTCACATAGGCAGAACTATTTCAATTACATTAGGAGAGAGATTAGAACGAATCTTTAGAGGAGGATCTAATGAGAGAATATTTGTGAAGCAGTTATCACATTGCCTAGCAGAGAGTAGGTGCTTAATCATTGCTTCTTCCCCCTCTACCCTCCTATCTCACATTCTAATTTTAACAATAAACACAATACACCTCATTAAGTCAATATTAATACCTCATCTTAGTTTCTCTGAAAATTGTATAGTTTTCTTCTAATACCAGGTTTTTTGTAAACTATACTTGGTTCTTTCTCCAAATTCCAGAGAGAAGGAACAGAATGAGTTTGCAGAAATACTCCAGTGCTTAATTTATTACTATTCTCAGTAAAGAAATATTGTTCCTATCTTATCCTAGGCTGACAGCACAGTGGTTCTCCATGCGCCCAATGCCATGACTGATCAGAATGGAAGCTCTGACCTCATCTGTTTTTTGCTGAACTGGACTGGTTTGGCCTTCCCCAGGCAGGCAGTCCCATGCCTCAGGGGTGCCTCATAACAGTGAACTCATTTTATTGGTTTTGCTTACTGCAGCTCAGAACTCCTATTCTCAAATGATCCAATACCCTCAGCATCTTTGGAGAAAAAATATTAAGTACTCAACATCATGCACGGCTACTTGATGATTTTAAATTAGTCATTTTAATCTTTTTCAATTACATGTAAAAATAATTTGACTTTTTAAAAAATTTTCAGTTCCAATTTTTTTCTCTTCTCTCTTTTCCCCACACTGAGAAGGCAAAAAAAGTAGTTTAGGATATTCATGTTCAGTAATGGAAAACATATTTCCATACTAGACATACTGTGAAAAAAATCACGGGACAAGAAAAATACTAAGAAAAATAAAGTTTGAAAATATACTTTGATCTGTATTCACACTCCATCAGTTCTTCATCTTGAGGTAGAAAGCACTTTTCATCATAATTCGTTTGGAATTATCTTTAGATAACTGTATTGCTGAGAATAGTAAGTCATTCATATCATGTGCCTCCTCTTCTTCAGCCATTTACCAATTGACAAGTATCCTTTCAATTTCCAATTCTTTGCCACTGCTAAAAGAGCTCCTTTAAATATTTCTGTACATTTAGGTCATTTTACTTTTGTTTTTATCTCTTTGGGATACAGACTTAGTAGTGGTATTGCTGAATCAAATGGTATGCACAACTGCACTTTAGAAATAGTCCAAAATAGCTGTCCAGAATCGTTGGATCAGTTTACAAATCCAATGGTACGTTACTGCACCAATTTTTCTACATTCCCTCCAGCATTTGTAATTTTTCTTTGCTGCCATATTAACCAGTCTAAATATGAGGCAGTAACTCAGAGTTGTTTTAATTTGCATTACTCCAATCAATAGGACTTTAGAGCATTTTTACATGATTATATAGTTTTGATTTCATCTGTTCAGCCTGTTTACTTTCTCTTACCATCAATCAAAGGGACAATGACTTGTACTCATAAATTTTACTCAGTTTCCTATACACTTGAGAAATAAGGCTTTAATTAGAGAAATCTGATGCAATTTTCGGTATGTTTACTGACTATTTTCCTCCATTCTATTTCCCCTCCTTCTACCTGTCTTTCTCTTTCCTTTCATCCTGTTCATCCTCAAAAGCATTTTGCTTCTAAGTACTTCCTCCCCCAGTCAACAATCCCTTCCATCATACCACCTCTCATCCCCTTCCCCTCCTACTTCCTTGTAGGGTGAGATGGATTTCCATACCCAACTAAGTGTTTTATTCCCTCTTTGAGGAAATAGATGAAGAGAGTAAAGTTCAAAATTGAATGTCATCTTCCTCATCTTCTCTTTCACTGTAAAAGTTCTTTCTTGCCTCTTTGGTGATATAATTGACCCCATTCTACATCTTTTCCCCTTCTCCCAATACATCCCTCTTTCTCATTCCTGAATTTTACTTTTTTATATCATTCCATCATAGTCAACTCGTATATGGGCACCCTGTCTAGGTATATTTATTCTAACTGCCTTAATAGTGATAAAATTCTTAGGAGTTACATGTATCATCTTTCCATGTAGAAATAGAAATAGTTTAACCTTATTGAATTCCTCATGCTTTCTCTTTCTTGTTTATCTTTTAATGATTCTCTTGAGTCTTGTACATGAAACTTACATTTGCTACACAACCCTTGTCTTTTTATCAGGAATGCTTGAAAGTATTCTATTTCATTAAATATTGTTTTTTTTTTTCTCTTAAGGATTATACTCACCTCTGCTGGCTTGTTGATTCTTGGTTCTAATACTAGCTCTTTTGCCCTCCAGAATATCATGTTCTGAACCATCTGATATGTTAATGTAGACACTATTAAATCTTGTGTTATACTGATTGTGATCTTAGGATAATTGAATTGCTTGTTCTGGCTATTACCAATATTTTCTTTTAACCTGGAAACCCTGAAATTTGGTTATAGTATTCCAGACTTTGTTTCATTTTGGAATCTCTTTGAGGATATGATCAGTGGATTCTTACAATTTCTATTACAAATTCTAGTTTCAGAATATCAGGAAAATTTCCTGTGATACTTTCATGAAATATGATGTCTATCATATTTTTTTCAACCATGCCCCTCAGGTTTTTTGATAATGCTTAAATATCTTCCCTTGATCTATTTTCTAGGCAATTGTTTTTCCATGAAATATTTAATATTTTCTTCTATTTTTTTCATTCATATGATTTTCTTTCTTTTTAAATTTATTTTCAGTTTTCAACATTCACTTCCACAAAATGTTGAATTTCACTAGTTTCCATCTGATCCATTCTAATTTTTAAAGAACTATTAAAATGAAGAAGATGGAAGCTAATGACTATATGAGAACTGAGAAATTATAAAGCAAAATCAAAAGAATGAAAAAAATGAAGACTATGTCAAATATCTCATTGGAAAAACAACTGACTTGAAAAACAGGTCCAGGAGAGATAATTTAAAAAGTATTGGTCTACCTGAAAACCATGATCAAAAAACAAGCCTAGACATCATTGTCTAACAAATTATCAAGGAAAACTGTGTTGGGACTGGAAGCTCAATTCTGTGTGGACGGTCTCGGGCGGGTAAAAGTGGGACTTCTAAATCTTAGAGTCTTACGAGGCCCTCCATGAACAGCGGGGGTTCGAGAAGGTCAGACTGAGCTAGCTCGGCTAGCTCGGATATTTCCGCCTCTCCCCTGGAGATACCTGATGGGTGGAGTCTCCCTGCCCTCGAGGTCATCCCGGATTGGAGCACACCTAGTTACCTAACAGCACGGTATTGAGATGCAAACTGTGTGGCTGAAGATTAAGTAGGATTGAGGAAGCCAGAAAGCTCTCTCTTAGCAGTGTGGAGCCAAGAGGACAGTAGGGCTCCGCTTCTTTTCTTTCCTCTCTCCCCTCCCCCTCTCTCCCCGCTTGTACTTCTACTTCCAATCCCTTAAGCTTAGCCTCCTTAGGAAATCTCCCCCTCTCTCCCCGCTTGTACTTCTACTTCCAATCCCTTAAGCTTAGCCTCCTTAGGAAATCTCCCCCTCTTCCTCCTAAGGAAGACCCTCCCCTGCACTTGTAACCTGGACCCTGTAATAAAGCTCAACCCCTGTTCGACTCTGGAACGTCCTTTCTCTCATACGTTTATCCGGTTTGGCCAACCGAAGACCTGGGACAGGTAGGAAAGACTCGGGTAGCCCAATACAGGCCTCTAGGCTTGGCAAAACTGCCCTTGTAGTCTAGAACCAGAGGGTAAAATAGAAATGTCACTGGTTGCCTCTTGAAAGAATGACCCAAAAGGAAAACCCCTAGGAATAATGTAACCAAATTCCAGAGTTCCCAGGTGAAGAAGAACATTTACAACCAGCCAGAAGGAAACAATTCAAGTATTGTGTAAATACAATCAGGATAACACAGAATTGAGCAGCTTCTACACTAAGGTATCGAAGGGCTCAGAATATCATATTCCAGAGGTCAAAGGAGATAGGATTAAAACCAAGAATCACGTACCCAGGAAAACTGAGTATAATATTTCAGGGGAAAATGGAATTTCAATGCAATAGAGGGCTTCAAAGCATTCTTGTTAAAAACACCAGAGCTAAACAGAAAATTTAACTTTAAAATACAAGAACCAAGAAAAACAGGAAAAGGTAAACAGGAAAGAGAAGCCTTAAGGAACTCATTAAAGTTGAACTGTTTACATTCCTACATGGAAAGATATAATTTGTAACTCATGAAACCTTTTTCAGTATTAGGGTAGTTAGAGGGAATATATGTATGTGTAAGCTGTGTATGGGTATGTATGTATGTGTATATTATGTATGTGTAGGTATGTATATGTACATGTGTATATATATATATATATATATATATATGTGTGTATATGGATGTATGTGTACACACACACACACATATAGAGGCCAAATGATGAGCTAAATATGAAGGGAGAATACCTAAAAAAATAAAATTTACTGTTGAATGGAATGTACTAGGAGTAAGAAAAAGGGAGAGATAGAATGTAGCAAACGAACTCACATAAAAGAGGGAAGAAAGAGATTCTACAATGGAGGGGAAAAGGGGGGAGATGAAAGAAAATAATTGAGCCTTACTCTCATGTTATTTGGCTTAAGGAGGGAATAACACACACTCAATTGGATATGGAAATCTATTTTACGCTGCAGGAAGGCAAGGGGGAGGCAATAGGTGATGAAAGATAATAGAAGGGACAGCAAATTGGAGAAAGGGATAATGGAAGCAAACACTATTGGGGGAGGACAAGTCAAGGGAAAGAATGGAATAAATAGAGGGAAGGATAGGACAGAAGGAAATGTGATTAGTCTTTTTCAACATAAATATTATGAAAGAGCTTTGCATTGTTACACATGCATGACCTATATTGAATTACTCTCATCTTCTCCTTGTTCCCCAACATTGTAAAATCTCTTTCTTGCCTCTTTTATGTGAGATGATTTACTACATTTCACCTCTCCATTTCTTTTTCTCCTAGTACATCCTCTCAACACTTAATTTTCTCTTTTTAGATATCTTTCCTTCATATTAAGCTCACCCAATGTCCTCTCTCTCTCTCTCTCCCTCTTCCTCTGTCCTTACATATACATATGCATGCACATACATACATATACATGTATACACATAGATATATACACACATATCTACATATCCATATATACATTTGAATACATACATATATTTCCTCCCACTATCCTAATACTGAGAAAGACTTCATGAGTTACAAATATTATCTTTCCATGTGGAAATGTAAACAGTTCAACTTTAATAAGTCTCTTATGATTTGTATTCCTTGTTTACCTTTTCATTCTCCTATTGATTTTGTATTAGACAGTCAAATTTTCTATTCAACTCTGGTCTTTCCAACAAGAATGCTTGGAGTTCCTCCATTTAATTGAAGTTCGATATTTCCCCTGAGATATCAAATTCAGTTTTGCTGGGTGAGTGATTCTTGGTTTTAATCCTATCTTCTTTGAACTCTGGAATATCATATTCTAACCCCCTTGATCCCTTAGTATAGAAACTGCTAAATCTTGTATTATCCTGCTTGTGTTTCCATAATACTTGAATTGTTCCTTTCTGGCTGCTTGTAATATTTTCTCCTTGACCTGGAAACTCAGGAATTTGGCTACAATATCCCTAGAAGTTTGCCTTTTGGGACTTCTTTCAGGAGGGGATTGGTGGATTCTTTCCATTTCTATTTTACCTTCTGGTTCTAGAATATCAGGGCAGTTTTCCTTGATAATTTCTTGAAAGATGACATCTAGGCTCTTTTTTTGATTATGACTTTTAGGTAGTACAATAATTTTAAAATACCTCTCCTGGATTTATTTTGAGTTCAGTTGTTTTTCCAGTGAGATACTTCAGGCTGTCTTTTTTGTTGTTGTTGTTCTTTTGGTTCTGTTTTAGAATTTTTTGATTTCTCATAAAGTCATTAGCTTCCATTTTTTCCATTCTAATTTTGAAGGACTTATTTTCTTCAGTGAGCTTTTGTACCTCTTTTTCTCTTTAGCCAATTCTGCTTTTTAAGACATTCTTTTTCTCATTGGCTTTTTGAACCTCTTTTGCCATTTGTGATAATCCTAATTTTCAAGTTTTTTTTTTTTATTCAGCAATTTTTTTTGTTTCCTTTAGCAAGCTGGTTACTCATTTTTCATGATTTTCTTGTATTACTCTTATTTTTCTCCCTAATTTTTCCTCTACTTCTCTTACTTGATTTTGAAAATCCTTTTTGAGCTCTTCCATAGCCTGAGATCAATTCATATTTTTGGAAGATTTTGGATACAGGAACTTTGGCTTTGTTGCTTTCTTCTTCTTGTATGTTTTGATCTTCCATGTCACTGATGACATAAGAAAATATATCTTCATCAATTAAGAAAAAATCAATAGTCAATTTCTTTTGCCTTGTTTGAACATTTTTACCAGTCAGTTAGTTGACTTTTGAGGTCTTTGTTTAGTGGAGGGCTCCAGAAGCAGCCTTTGCTTTCAGCAGTGGCTGCTGCCACCCTAGGGTTAGGGTTGAGGCTGTGGCTGGGGCTGGGGCCAGGGCTGGTTCTGTGCTTGGGCCTGAGGTCAGACTAAGCCCCCTTCTCAAGTGAAAGACCCTTTCCACTGACTTTAGAAGCTATTTTTGGCATTTGTGGGTTGAGAAGTCTGGAAACCGCAGCAACTGCCAGTGATTCAGTCCCTTAAGGCTTGCTCCAGCTCTGTCCATGCCCAGAGCATCCCATGAAGAACTGTGCTCAGTTCCAAGCCTGATATGATAGATCTTTTCTGATTTTCCAGATTGTCCTAGGCTAGAAATTTGCTTCAGTCTATCCTTTCTGTGGCTTCTGATGCTCTAGAATTAGTTTAGAGTCATTTTTGCAGGCTTTTTGAAGGGGTTGGTGGGAGAGCTCTAGCAGGTCCCTGCTTGTATGAAGCCATCTTGGCTCTGCTCTTCATTTCTTTGATTTTCTTTTATGGTTTCTTGATATCTCATGCAGTCATCAGCTTCTACTTGCCCAATTCTAATTGCTAAGGGATTATTTTCTTTAGTAAACTTTTGTACCTCTCTTTTCATTTGACCTATTTTTAAGATAGTACTTTTCTTCCATATTTATGCCTCTTTTATGCAGATGTTTTATTTTCCCAATTCTCTCTCTCTCTCTCTCTCTCTCTCTCTCTCTCTCTCTCTCTCTCTCTGATTTTGAAAATTCTTTTTGAACTGGTCAAGGTATTCTTTTGAGGGCTTAAAACCAATTCACATTTTCTTTGAGGCTTTGCATGTACCTATTTTGATTCTGTCATCTTCTTTTCAGTTTGTGTTTTGACTTTCCCTGCCATAACAGTAACTTTTGTTGGTCAGGTTCATTTTTGTTGTTGTTGTTTGCTCATTTTTCCTGTCTTTTCTTGACTTTCACCTTTATGTTAAATTTGGACTTTGCTCTCAGGTTGAAGGAGGCACTGTCCTAAATTTTTAGTTTTCTGTGTTGCAATTTTTACAGCTAGTCCTAGGGATTCTGTAAGTTTTTAGTTCTTCCAGGGAAGTATGCTATAAGGAGAGATGGGGTCACTGTTCTCCTTGTCTGTGTTCTGCTCTGTGAGCAACCACAGAATTCTTTTCTCACCTGAGACTACGGCAAGGGGCCCTGCTCACCTGTGGCCACAAGATAATTTGCCAGTTATTCTCTTCTCTAGGTGTCTGAAATCTGTAATGTTATATAGGGAAGAAAACAGAGTCCTGCAGCCAGTGCCACCTCCTTTGTAATCATTTCTAACCAGTTGTTTGTCTCTCTTACTATCTGTGGGCCAAGAAATGCAAAAACTACTGCTGTGGATAAAGTCACCCACAAGGGGAGGCAATGGCTTGCCAGGGCATGACCTTCACTAGATTGTGTTTCACTTTCACCCCTGTAAGACAGACATTTTCTGCCAACTTTCTAAGTTACTTTGGGCTGGAGAATAATTTAAAAACAATACTTTTGTTGGTTGTGTCCCTTCAGAACTTTTTTAGACATTATTTTAGACTTGTTTATAGGAGAATCTAGGAGACAACAGACAATTCCCTCTCTTTATTCTTCCATCTTGGCTCTGCCATTAGTGATGTTTTCAATAAACATAATGCATCAGATGACTACGTCAATTTAATTTGAGAAAGTTCTCTACTAAACAGCTGTCTTTAATCTACTACATAAGTTTTTTCATCACAATTTCAAAAGGATTGAATGAGATAATATTTGTAAAGTGGTTATCATACTGCCTGGTATATAGTTGATACATGATGAATTCTTCTTCCTTCCTCCCTTTCCACCCTCCATTGCTTTCTAATTTTAAGAAAAAAACAATAATCTTCCTTTAGTCAATTCTATAATTTCATAATTAGTTTACTTAAAAATGACACATTTTCTTTGAATTTCATGTTTATTATGAAATATATTTTAGTATACCTCCAAAACACACTGAGCAGGTAGCAGAATGAGATTCTGAGAAATTCAACAGTGCCCAATATGCTATTGTTTTCAGGAAAACAAAAACTCCCAAAACAAATCTTATTTCTCAGCATGAATCATAATGTGAAGGCTTATAAAAATTAGCCATTCCCTAAAGAAAACTCCTACTGAAGAACGGGTTACAATTATGGATAATGGCAATTTCAGATAAATTATTCTGACATAGAATTATAATTAAAATATCTGTTTAAAATACAGGAGGAATGACATGAAATATGTGTCTTATGAAATTAAAACATTCTCTATTATCCATTATTTATAGCACTCTGTCAGGAGTCAAAATGTTTAATCCTTTTTGTTTATATATGGCTACAATGGGTACCCACACAAATAAACACATACAGAGAGACAGAGAAACAGAAACAGAGACCTACACAGAGAAACAGAGACCTGGAGAGTGATAGATACAAAGAAGGACAGAGATAGACAGACACAAAACCAGGGAATTCAATGAAAATATTCAACAATTTTGAAAAGACTGAAACAAACATTTAATATAAACATCATCTCAATATGGAGGCTTTTAGTTCCTTTTCCATGTTTGATGCCCACTTATTTATACTGTGTCAATTCTTTAACTGGTAATGTTGCAACGTATTATGATGATCAAG
Source organism: Notamacropus eugenii (assembly GCF_028372415.1). NCBI lineage: Eukaryota > Metazoa > Chordata > Mammalia > Diprotodontia > Macropodidae > Notamacropus > Notamacropus eugenii. The sequence goes on from NC_092872.1 coordinate 669,676,795, forward strand.
TTCAATCAATTCAATGGTCAAGATCATTAGAGTGCTTGAATTCCCTCCATTTCAAGTTATAGCCAATGAAATAATTGGTTCAAGTGCTTGGAATTCAGCAGATGTATTTATTCTCTATTTATTTATTATTTCAGTGACATCAATAATGAGAGATTTGAAATTCCAAAGCTTGGTATCAAAAATTTTAAAGTTTTAGAAAAAACATTTGAAATGTACTAGTTCTGCAGAAGGTCATTCAATTGGAAATTTTTAAATAAATGGGCTAATGATTATATTAACTTCTGTATACACTGATAAAAATGTGAGACAGTCCTTTACCACAAGGGACTTGCTTTCTATCAGAAAAATTACAGGGGACAGAGCCAAGACTACTGAGTGACAGCTCACCCTCAACTAAGTTCTAAGACAAACTCCTTCAGATACCTCTAAAAAAGAGAATCTGAACAAATTTTAGAATGGCAGAAGCCACTAGGAGACAGAGTGTGACAGATTTCCAGACAAGAACAGCTTGGAAGGTTGACAAGAAGGATCTGTGGCATGTAGTTAGAGGAGTACAGAGTGCACAGTGCACAGGCTGTACCAGCGCAGACCCCATCATAGCAAAGCAGAGCAGGAAGCCCTGGGCCATCTGAAGCAGCAGCAGCACTGCAGATTCTCAAACATATCAGCCTAGGACAGCAGTCCAGTGGAAGTGAGCAGGAGAGAAGCACAAAATCCCAGGTTATAGCACCAGCACTCTTGAGACTATCAGCCCTCAGATTGAATGAATGTAAGTCACATACTTGAATTTCCTGGAGCCAGGATGGTGGAGTGATCAGCAAATGCTATCCCCCTCCCCTTTTTGTCCTTGAAAAACACAGAGAATATTTTCCCAGGAAAAATCCTGGAACAGTAGGATGAGCCAAGAGGGTAAACAGCCTCTTAACTACAGAGGCTAGAAAAATTGTAAAGGGGGTTCCCTCTTCCTGTTGCTGAAGGGGACCAGTGCAGGACCAGAGCTATCCCAGAAAACTCCACTTCAGTGAACCAGGAAATGCTTGAGCCTCAGGGGTGTGGAGACTGTAAGTGCCAACACCAGGACCCCAGATGTACCTCACCACAGCCAGGGAACAGGGAAGACACTAGTTCACCAAACACTGAGCCTGCCTGTGCTCAGGAGAGGAGACCTCCTATGGACAGACTACCCCTCCTCCATACTTAACACAGCTAGCTCCAGGGTAACTCTGGGGAAGCTCAGAAAGACTTCACCTGGCCTGTGCTTTGGCACACGAGCCAGCTCAGCACCAGGTAAGCTGCAGCATTCTAGCTTCTACCTGAAAGAACCAGAGTCCACAATACAAAAAGCCTCAAGATATAAGCACAAGAACTATGAGACAGAGCCCTCTGTGCCCCAGAAGCAGAGATCTACTCTAAAAGCCAGGAAGAGGGGAAATCATCACATGCAAGAAGCAAACCAGAAAAGAAAAGACCATAGAAGTTTATTATGGGTATATGGACCAAAACATGAATACTGAAGAGCTGAGCATTGCAACTGTACTCCCATCTGAAACTTCAGAAGGGAATATGAACTGGTCTGAAGCCAAAAGAGCATTCTTGGAAGAGCTCAAGAAGGATTTGAAAAGCTAAATTAGAGAGGTAAAAAATTGGCTAATGATTTTGAAAATGTGAAAAAAGAATTCATAGAAGAATTTAAAGAGAAAATTGGATAAAGAGATAAAGAGATCCAAAACCTAAGTGGAACAATTGGATAAATGAAAAAGGAGATTAAAAGTTAACTGAAGAAAATAATCTATGAAAAATTAGAACTGGGTAAGTAGAAGCTAATGACTCCATGAGAGATCAAGAATCAGTCAAACAGAATCTAAATAATGAAAAAATAGCAGAACATGTGAAATATCTCATTGGAAAATACAACTCACAGGAAAATAGATCTAGGAGAGAAAATCTAAGAAATATTGGTCTACTGGAAATTCATGATGAAAAAATAGCCTGGATGTTATCTTCCAAGAAATCATCAAGGAAAATTGCCCTGAAGTTCTAGATCCAGAGTGAAAAATAGTGATTGAAAGAATCCATCAATCACCTCACGAAAGAAATATCAGAAAAAAGCAAGGAATATAGTTGCCAAATTCCAAAACTATCAAGTAAAGGAGAAAATACTGCAATCAGCCAGAAAGATACAATTCAAATACTGAGGAACTGCAGTCAGGATCAAACAGGACCTTGCAGCTTCTACATTAAAATATTGGAGGGACTGAAATATGATATTTTGTAAGGCAAAGGAGCTTGGAATAAAGCCAAGGAACAGTTACCCAGAAAAATAGGGCATAATATTTCAGGTAAGGAGATGGGCATTAAATGAAATAAGGAATTTCCAGACCTTCCTGATGAAAAGCCTAGAGCTCAATGGAAAATTTACTCTTCAAACATAAGTCTCAAGAGAGGCATAAAAAGGTTAAGAAGGGAAAAAAACAGCTTGTTATTCAATATGGGCAAACTGCTTACATCCCTATAAGGGAAGATGATACTTGTTTATCTTAAGAATTGTATATTTATTATACTATTTAAAAGAGATATACATAGATAGAGGAAGTGGGTTCAAATGAAATGATTTGATGATGAAATGTGATTTAAGTGTGTAAAGTGATTATAAGAGGAGATGTGAAAAGCAGGACGGAGAAAAGATAAATTACATCACAGGAAGAGGCACAAAACATATTGCAGTAGAGGGAAAGAAGGGAGGGAGATAAGGAATGTTTGAGATTTACTCTCATATGATTTAGTTCAAGGAGGGAATAAAAATAATCAGTAAAGTATAGAAATCTAAATGGTCCAATAGGCAGTAGGAGGCGTAAGGGGAAAGAAGAGTGAAGGGAGGTTGAAAGAGAGGGAAGACTAGGAAAGCAAATGGGAAATAAAGGAAGGAGGGATGATAGAAGGGAGGGAAGACTAGGGGATGTGGTGGTAAAAAATTAAAACTCTATTGTGGAGGTAAATGTAGAAGGGAGAGCCAAAAGCATAAACATGGGGAAATAGCATGGAGGGAAAGACATAGATAGTAATAAAAATTGTGAATGTGAATGGGATAAACTCGCTCATAAAACGGAGGTGTATAAAAACCACAATCCAACAATATATTGTTTGAAAGAAACATATTTTGTACACAGAGTAAAGATAAAAGGTTGGAGCAGAATATATTATGCCTCAGCTGATGTAAAAAAAAAAAAAGCAGGAGTAGCAATCCTCATCTCAGACAAAGCAAAAGAAGAGATAGATCTCATCAAAAGATCTCATCACAAGGAAGGAAACTATATCCTGCTAAAAGACACCATAGACAAGGAAGCAATATCATTACTAACGAATATACACCAAGTGTTATGACATCCAGATTCTCAGAGGAGAAGTTAAGGGATTTACAGGAAGAAATAGACAGCAAAACTATACCAGTGGGGGACCTCAACTTCCCCCTGTCTGAACTTGATAAATCAAACCTCAGAATAAACAAGAAGGAAGTGAAGGTAGTGAATAGAACTCTGGATAAGGTAGATATGATAGATCTCTGGAGAAAACTGAATGGAAATAGAAAATAATATACCTTTTTCTCAGTGGTACATGGCATATATACAAAAATTCACCATGTACTAGGGCATAAAACCCTCACAACCCAGTGCAGAAAGGCAGAAATAGATTCTTCTCAGATCATAATGCAATAAATATTAAATGTAATAAAAGGTCACTGGAAAGATAGACCAAAAATTAATTGAAAACTAAATAATCTAATGAAAAATTAATTGGAAACTAATAATCTAAAGAATGAATGGGTAAAACAACATCATAGAAACAATCAATAACTTCATTCAAGAGAATGACAATAATGAGACAAACTACCAAAACTTATGTGATGTTGTGAAAGCAATTCTTGGGGAAATTTTTATGTCATACCTACATGAATAAAACAGAGAAAGAGAAGGTCACTGAATTGTTCCTGCAGATGAAAAAGCTAGGAAAAGGACAAATTGAAAGCCCCCAAGTAAATACCAAATTAGAAATAACTGAAAACCAAAGGGGAGGTTAAGAAAATTGAAATTAAGAAAACTATTGAAGTGATAAATAAAACTGAGTTGGTTTTATGAAAAAAAAAACAGTAAAATTGATAAACCTTTGGTCAATTTGATTTTTTTAAAAAAGAAGAAAATCAAATTACCAATATAAAAAATGAAAAGGGTGAACTCACCTCCAATGAGGAGAAAATCAAAAGAATAATTAGAAATTACTTTGCCCAACTGTATGCCCATAAATTTGACAATCTAAGTGAGATAAGTGAATATTTAAAAAATATATAAATCACCCAGATTAACACAAGAGGAGATTGAACACTTAAATAACCCCATCTCAGAAAAAGAAATTGAACAAGCCATCAATGAACTCCTTAGGAAAAAATGTCCAGGGCCAGATGAATTCAAAAGTGAATTCTATCAAACATTTCAAGTACTGTGTATTCCAATACTATATGGACTATTTGGGAAAATTGGTGAAGCAGTCCTCCCAAATTCTTTTTATGATACACATATGATTGTGATACCTAAACCAGGAAGAGAAAAAAAAGAAAGAAATTTGTAGACCAATTTCTCTAATGAATATAAATGCAAAAGTTTTAAATAAGATATTAGCAAAAAGAATACAGCAACTTATCACAAGAATAATACATTATTTTCAGGTAGGTTTTATACCAGGAATGCGGGACTGGTTCAATAGTAGGAAAACTATCAACCTTATTGATCATATCAACAGCAAAACTAACAGAAAGTGTATGATTATCTCAACAGATGCAGAAAAAGCTTTTGACAAAATGCAACACCCATTCCTATTGAAAAAAAAAAACTGGAGAGCTAGGAGGAATAGGAACTTTCCATAAAATAATAAGCAGTATCTATCTAAAACAATCAGCAAGCTTTATAAGCAATGAGGATAAGTTAGATGCATTTCCAAAATCATTAGGGGTAAAACAAGCATGTCCATTATCACCATTGTTGTTCAATACAGTACTAGAAATGTTAGCTTTAGCAATATGAAGGAAAAGAAATTGAGGAAGTACAATAGGCAAAGAAGAAACTAAGTTATCACTCATTGCAGATGATATGATGATATACTTAGAGAATCCTAGAGAATTAAGTAAAAAAAAAAAAACTACTTGAAATAAAAAACAAGTTTAGCAAAATTGCAGGATACAAAATGAACCCACATAAATCATCTTCATTTCTCTGTATTACTAACAAAGCTCAGTAACTACAGAAAGAAAGAGAAATCCCATTTAATGCTCTGGTAGATGCCATAAAAACACACCTAGGGACTATATGAAAAAAATTACAAAACAGTTTTCACCCAAGTAAAGTCAGATCAAAATGAGTGGAAAAACATCAGTTGATCATGGGTAGGCTGAGCTAATATAATAAAAATGACAATTCTACCTAACTTAATTTACTTATTCAGTGGCATACCAATCAAACTACCAAAAAAATATTTTCTAGAGCTAGAAAAACAATATCAAAATTCATCTGGAAGAACAAAATGTCTAGAATATCAAAGGAATTCATTAAAAGAAATGCTAGGAAGGTGGCCTAACTCTACCAGATATCAAATTGTATTATAAAGCAGTAATCATCAAAACCTTTTGGCACTGGCTAAGAAATACCAGGGTAGACCAGTGGAATAGGTTAGATACTCAAGACACAGTAGTCAATGAATATAGTAATCTACTGTTTGATAAATCCAAGAACCCCAGCTTCTTTGATAAGAACTCACTGAGATAACTTCATAGCAGTGTGTCAGAAACTGGGCATAGAGCAATATCTGACATTGTAGAGAAGATACAAAGAAGATTTTAAAAAGATTTAAGTCCAAATGGATACATGATCTAGGTATAAAAACTGATACTATAAACAAATTAGGGGAGCAAGGAATAGTGTAGTTTTCAGATTTATGGAGACTGGAGAAATTTATGACCAAACAAGAGATAGAGAACATTATGAAGGACGAAATGGATACTTTTGATTATATTAAATTGAAAAAATTTTGCATAAATAAGCCCAATGGGAGCAAGATTAGGGCAAAGTAGAAAACTGGGAAAGAATTTTTGCAACTAGTGTCTGTGATAAAGATCTCATTTAGAAATATATAGAGAACTGAGTCAAATGTACAAGAATACAAATCATTCCTCAACTGATAAAATGGTCTAAGGATATGAACAGGCAGTTTTCAGAGGAAGAAATTAAAGCTATCTATCCTCATATGAAAAAATGTTCTAAATCCCTATTGATTAGAGAGATACAAATAAAAACAGCTCTGAGTTATCACATCACAACTTTCAGTTCGGCTAACATGAGGGAACAGGAAGATGATAAATGCTGGAGAAGATGTGGGAGAGTTAGAATACTAATTCCTTGTTGGTGGAGATGTGAGCTAATATAACCATTCTTGAGAGCAATTTGGAACTATGCCCAAAGGGCCACAAAAACATGCCTACCCTTTTGACCCAGCAATGTCGCTTCTAGGACTGGATCCCAGAGAAATCATAAAAATGGGAAAGGGTACCATATGTACAAAAATATATACCACTCTGTGGTGGCCAAAAACTGGAAATCAAGGGAATGCCCATCAGTTAGGGAAGGGCTACACATGAGATATATGAATGTAATAGAATTCTATTGTGCAACAAGTAATGAGGAACAGGAAGTCTGCAGAGAGGTCTGGAAGGACTTACATGAACTGATTGTGGGTGAAAGGAGCAGAACTAGGACATCATTGTACATAGTAACAATCACAGTGTGTACAGAATTTTCTAGTAGACTTAGCCCTTCACAGCATTGCATGTATCTAAAACATTCCCAAAGGACTTTTGAGGCAAATACCATCCACATTGTGAGAAAGAACTATGGAATTGGAAAGCAGAATGAAGCAGAGTATTTTCTCTTGTGTTCTGTTTTCTTTTGTTTGGGTTTTTCTCATGCTTCCTCCCATTCATTTTTATTCTTCCATGCAACATGAGTAATGTGAAAATGTATTTAATAAGAATGTATGTGTGAAACCTATATAAGATTGCATGCCATCTCAGGGAGGGTGGAGGGAAGGTAGGGAAAGAAAATCTAATACTTATGGAAGTAATTGTAGAAAACTGAAAACAAACAGATTTTAAAAAAGAATAATTACAACATATATACTGATACAGTGGCCAGAAAGACATGTTTTGGGTTGAGAATTTATTGAGTTGTACATATAATACAGCCTTTTCCATAACAATGACAGTATTGATTTGATTACCATTTCAGGACTTAGTTGGGATGGGTGAGTCAGACAGAATGGTGAATTCAACCAATGTGTAAATAGAGAAACTCCAGTTTTCTGTAGAGTGTAGAAGACAAGGAAGATAGTCAGGCAAGGCAGGGGATAAAATACCAGGAATGGAATGTAAAAGATAAATGTGGCCAACTATATCCTGGAACCGTGCAAAAAACTCACACAATTTACTCATAAACACATTGTCAGCCCCAAGGAAGATCTTCAAGTTCACGGAGGATTGTCTCCCAGGTTGTTCATTAGCAAAACAAATAGCAAGGTATAGTCATTCAGACAATGTCAGAGGAAGACTGTATAAAATGGCAAGATGAAAATAGTGATAACCACAGTTACTTTCTTAATCGTCTTGAACTACTTGTATCTTAATTTTTCAAAATTGCCAAAGTAAGTATAATAAACAACTCATTTTCCTTAATTTTTATTTTGATTTTAGGCTGTTTTTCCATTTAAGCACAAGGCTTGACCCTACTATCTGTGTTATTTTACTTTGAAAGTATCCATAATTACAGTTGAATATCTCTAATTAGGATTACTAAGGATTATCCCTGATGGAAAACTGATTTAGCATTGATAAGATGAATAATGATTAGAAAAGTTGTTGTGAATTAAATAATTCCTAGGGTCAAACTTTAGAAATAAGAGCCACAAAACAATGCCTATTAAGCCTTTGGCTTACCTAAACAGATATAACATTGGCAATGTACTAATTTTAACATGCATACCCTAGACTATGTGACATGAGAATAAGACCTTAATTCATGCAGCCTTCTACATATTCTTATAGTATTTTATTTTTCCCCATTACATGTCAAGAAATTTTTATGAACATTTTTTCAAATTTATTTATTTGTTTTCAATTTTCAACAATCACTTTCATAAATTTTAAACTCTCTCTCCTTCCCTTCTCCCTCTTTCCCCAAGATGGCATGTAATCTTATATGAGTTCTACACATACAATCTTATGAAACACATTTTCACATTAGTCATGTTGCACAGAAGAATTAAAATGAGTGGGAGAAAGCATGAGTAAAACTAAACAAAAACAAATATAACAAAAGAGAAAATGGTCTGCTTCATTCTTCATTCTGATTCCATAGTTCTTATCTGAATGTTGATGGCATTTTGCATCATGAGTCCTTTGGAAATACTTTAGATCCTTGCCTTGCTGTGGAGACCTAAGTCTATCAAAAACAGTCCTTGCACACTGTGACTGTTACTATTTGTAATATTCTCTGCTTCTACTCATTTTGTTCAGAATGAGTTCATAAAAGTTTATCTAGGTATTTCTGAAATCCACCTATTCAACGCTTCTTATAAGACGGTTGTAATCCATCATGTTCACATACCACAACTTGCTCAGCCATTCCCCAACTGATGGGCATTCCCTCAATTTCCAGTTCTTTGTCAACACAAAAAGAGCTGCTATAAATATTTTTGTACATGTGGGACCTTTTGCCATTTTTATGATCTCTTTGGTATACACCCCTAGATTCAGTATTGATGGGTCAAAGGGTATACACATTTTTATAGCTCATTAGAAATAGTTCCAAATTGCTCTCCAGAATGGTTGAATCAGCTCACAGCTCCACCAACAATGAATTGGTGTTTCAACTCTCCCACAGCTTCTCCAACATTTATCATTTTCCTGTTTTGTCATGTTAGCCAGCCTGAGAAATATTATGTGGTACCTCAGGGTTGTTTTGATTTGCATCTCTCTGATCAATAATGATTTAGAACATTTTTTCATATGATTATAGACAACTTTAATTTCTTCCTCTGAAAACTGCCTGTTCACATTCTTTGTCCATTTATACGCTGGGAAATGACTTGTATTCTTGTACATTGGACTCAGTTCTCTATATATTTTAGAAATGAGACTTTATCACAGACACTACTTGTAAAAATTCTTTCCCAGTTTTCTGCTTCCTTCCTAATCTTGCTTGTATTGCCTTTGTGTAAAACTTTTCAATTTATTGTAATCAAATTTATCCATTTTGCATTTCATAATATTCTCTCTTTTGTTTGGTTTATGATCTCTTCAGGCGAAGATATGCCAGTGGTATTGCTGGGTCAAAGGATATGCACAGTTGGTTGCCCTTTGGGCATAATTCCAAATTGCTCTGCAGAATGATTGGATCAGTTGACAATTTTACCAACAGCAGATCATTTACCTACTTCCTCTCCCACATTTTTCTCTTTTTATTATATTATCCAATCTGATAGGTGTGAAGTGACATCTCAAAGTTGTTTTATTTTGCATTTCTCTAATGAGAAATGATTTAGAGCACTTCTTCATATGCCTGTTGATAGATTTCATTTTTTCACCTAAAAACTGCTTATCCATATAATTTTACCATTTATCAATTGGGGAATGACGCATAGTCTTATAAATTAGCTCAGTTCTCTATATGTTTGAGAAATAAAGCCTTTATTAGAGACATATGTTGTAAAGATTGTTTCCCAGATTTCACCCTCCTTCTAATCCTAGTTGCATTGCCTTCATTTGTATAAAGGCTTTATAATATAATCAAAACTATACATTTTGAATTTCATATTATTCTCTATCTCTTATTTGATCATGAGTTCTTCCTCTTCCCATAGATCTAACAGGCAAACTATTACTTTGTCTTCTAATTTTCTTATGATAGTCTAAATCATGCATCAATTTTGAGCTCATCTTACTACGCAGTGTGGGATGTCAGTCTCTACCTAGTTTGCATCCTTTTAAGAAACTTGCCTCAATTTTTTTTCAGTTACTATTGCTAACTACATTTCCCTCCAGCCTATGCCCCTCTTCCTCATTTATGCTATCCTTTCTCTCCTTTCCTCCATCCCTCCTCAGAAGTGTTTTACTTCTTACTACCCCCTCCCCCAATCTGCCTTCCCTATTGTGCTACTTTTGTTATCTCTTTCCCTTCCTACTTTTCTTTAGGGTAATGTACTCATTTGACTGTGTATGTTATTATTTCCTGGATCCAGTTTCAATGAGACTAAGGTTCACTCATTGACCCTGAATTCCCCCCTCTTCCCTGTGTAAAAGATTTTTTTTTGCCTTTTTTATGTGAGATAATTTATCCCACTATACCTCTACCTTTCTCTTTCTTCCTATATGTTCCTCTCTCACCCCCTTAATTCTTTTTTATATCATCCCTTCATATTCAATTCACCTTTGCCTCTCTCTGCATTTACTCCTTCTGACTACTCAATAAGGCATTATGAGTTCCAAATATCATCTTCTCATGTAGGAATGCAAAAAGATTAACTGGATTAAATTCCTTCTTCATTCCCTTTCCAATAAACCTTTTTATGCATCTCTTGAATCATAATTTAAAGTCAAATTTTCTATTTTGCTCTGATATTTTAATCAAGAAAGCTTGTAACCCTTTTACATGATTAAATGTCCATTTTTCCCCTGAAAGATTATACATGGTTTTGTTGGATTGGTGATTCTTGGTTGTAATCCTAGCTCTTTTGCCCTCCAGAATATCATACTTCAAGCCCTGTGATTTTTTAACATAGAAACTGCTAAATGTTTTGTTTTGTTATCCTTACTATTGCTACACCATACTTGAATTGTTTCTTTATGGCTACTTGCAATATATACTTCTTGACCTGGGAACTCTGAAATTTACCTATTGTGTTCCTGGTGGTTTTCATTTGGGGCTCTCTTCCATGAAACCATCAGTGGATTTTTTTTTTCAATTTCTATTTTACTCTGTGTTTCTAGAATATTGTCCTTGATAATTTCTTGAAAGATGACATCTTTTTTGCTGTTGTTATGCCTTCCAGGGAGTCCAATATCTTTTAAATTATCTCTCTTAGATTTATTTTCCAGGTCAGTTGATTTTCATATTTCACATCGACTTCCTTTCCCCCCCATTCTTTTGGCTTTTTTTATTGTTTCTTGATTTCTCATAAAGTCATTAGCTTCCACTTGCTCCATTCTAAATTTTAAGGAATTATTTTCTTCACTGAGCTTTTGAATTTCTTCTTCCATTTGGCCAATTCTGTTTCTTAAGGCTTTTTGTACCTCTTTTTCCATTTAACTTAGTCTGTTTTGTAAGCTATTATTTTCTTCAGTATTTTTTTTCTCCTTTACCAAACTGTTGACTCATTTTTTATGATTTTCTTGCATCAGTCTAATTTCTCTCCCCAATTTTTCCTCTAAATTTCTTACTTGATTTTCAAAATCCTTTTTGAACTCTTTCATGACCTGAGACTAATTCATATTTTTCTTGTAGCCTTTGGACGTGGGGCTTGATTTTGTTTTCTTTTGAGTGTGTGTTTTGATCTTCCTTGTCAGCATAGTAACTTTACATAGTCAGTGGCTTTCCTCCCCAACTATTTGCTCATTTTCCCAGCCTATGACTTGACTTTTAACTCTTTGTTAAAGTAAAGCTCTGCTTCCAGGTTGGAGAGCTCACTGTCCTCAGCTTCAGGGATTTTGCGCATCCATTTTCAGGAAACTTCTTAAAATTCTCTAATTTTTCCATTATTTCAAGGTGGTATGATCCAAAGAAAGATGCTTCCTACTTTCCGGGCCTGTGTTATCATCTATGAGCAACAACAATTACTCTTCTGCCCTGGAACTATGAGGAGGGTTCCCCCTCTACTATGGCTACAAATTCTGCTATCCTACTGCTCATTCTTACCCTGAGACTGCCACTCAGAACTGTGACCTGAATCTAAGTGTGGACAAAGCAATAGAATCCTGCCTCAGAACTTTGAAAGGATCCCTATAATCTCCTTTGGACTTGTTACTGAACACCATTACCATCTGTGCACTGAGAGTCCTGGAAGCAGCTTCTGCTACTGCTGCTGTTGATTTAATTCCTCACATGGCCTGCTCTTCATTTTCTGGGGCTGAGGTTGTGCTGGAACAACTTGTGCTGGACTACTCTCTGCTCTCACCAAGGTGCTACAGACCATTTCTGCTCACCTTCCAACTTGCTTTTGGTCTCTGTGGACTAAGAAGTCTGCAAATTGCCTCTGCTACCAGTGATTCAGTCACACTGAGGACGACTGTGGGTTAGCTGGGGCATGGTCTCTGCTGGCAAAGTTTGCACTCCTCTCTCAGCCTTGTGGAACAGACATTTCCTGCTGACCTTCCAAGTTGTCTTGGTCTGGAATTTTGTTTCTGTCCATCTTTTTGTAGATTCTGCTGCTCTACAGTTTGTTTAGAATTATTTTAAAATGTGTATAGAGGTTATGGGGGGAGAGCTCAGGTGAGTCTTTGCCCTTACTGTACCATCTTGATTCTACCTCTTAAGATGATGTTATTTAGACATTCTGTTTCCTCATCTGTTAATCTAGACAACTTATGTTTTTGTAAATATCCATCTATTTCACTCGGATTGTCAGATTTATTGGAATATAATTAGGCAAAATATTTTCTAACAATTGTTTTAATTTTTTTTTCACTGTTGGTGACTTCACCCTTTTCATTTTTGATACTAGGTGTTTGTTTTTCTTTTTTTTAATCAAATTAGCCAATGGCTTCTCTTGTTTGTTTGCTTTTATAAAACCTGTTCCTAGATTTATTCATTAACTCATGAAATTTTTTTTTGAATCTTATTAGTCTCATCTTTGATTCTCAGAATTTTCAATTGGGTGCTAACTGGAAATTTTTAATATGTACTTTTTCTAGTTTTTGTTGTTGTTGTTATATGCCTTATTCATTGATCTATTGTTTTTCCATTTTATTAATGTAAGAATTCAGAGAAAAAAATTTCCCCTTATGTACCACTTTGGTTGAATCCCATACATTTTGGTATGTTGTCTCATTGTCATACTGTCTAATAAAATTTTTGCTTGCTTCTCTGATTTGTTTTTTACATATTTATTCTTTACAATTAGAGTTATTAGTTTCCAATTAATTTTAATCATATTTCTACTGTCCTTTGTTCAATATAATTTATGTTTCATTATGATAATAAAAATATATTTACTACTTCTACGTTTTTCCATTCAATTTTGAGGTTTTTATGTCCTATTACATGATCAATATTTGTGTAGCTATCATGCTGTGGAGGGAAAAAAAAGTACATTCCTTTCCGTTTTCATTCAGTTTTTTCCAAAGATCAGTCATATGTAACTTTTCTAATATTCTATTTATCTCCTTAGTTTATTGCTTGTTTATTTTTGTATGGATTTATTGAGTTCTAAGAGGGATACTTTTGCCGGCTCTTTCTGAAACTCATTTAACTTCTTTAAGAATGTAGATGCTATGTCACTTGGTGCACATATATTTAGTATTAATATTGCTTCATTGTCTAGGGTACCTTTTAGCAAGCTGTACTTTCCTTCCTTATCTCTTCTAACATGTCTGCTTTGATGATAATGATTGCTGCCCCTGCTTTTTTTTTTTCTTTTTTTTACTTCAGTTGAAATATGATAGTTTCTGCTCCAACCCCATTTCTTAACTGCGTGTCTCTCTACTTCAAGTGTGTGTCTTGTAAATGACATATCTTAGGATTCTGGGTTTTTATCCACTCTGCTATCTGCTTCTGTTTTATGGGAGAGTGTATCCCATTCATATTAACAATTATGATCACTATATGTGCATTTGCCTTTATCCTATTCTTCCTTCTATTTATCCTATATCTCCTTTCACCTTTTCCTTCCTCACCAGTGTTTTGCTTCTACCACCTTCTCTGATCTTCCCCCTTTCTGTCACTCAGCACCTTCACTCTTGCTTAATCTCCTCCTCTTCTACTTTCCTGTTGAGTAAGATAGATTTCTATATTCAACTGATTGTGTATATCATTCCATTTTTGAGAAAATACTGAGGAGAGTAAGGTTTAAGTGATGTCTATTACCCCATATCTACATCTCCCTCCACTGTAATGAATCTTAACACTTCTTCATGTGAAATAATTTCCCCCATTCCATCTCCCTCTTCCTCCTGAATCCATTGTGTACCCACTCTTTCTCATCCCTTAATCTTTTATGTCATTCCCTCAAATTCATCTTACACCTGCACACCCTGTCTATGTACATTTCTTCTAGCTGTACTATTAGTGATACAACTTTTAAGAATTACAAGTATCATGTTCCCATGTAGGGAAGTAAATAGTTTTCTTCTATTGAATCTCTCTTGTTTCCTTTTCCCTTTTTAACAATTTATGCTTCTCTTTAGTCTTGAAATTGGAGTTCAAATTTTTGGTTTCATTCTTGTCTTCTTATGAAAACTTGAAATCTCTCTATTTCATTGAATGCCTGTTTTTACCCCTTGATGTATCATACTTAATTTTTTCTGTTAATGGATTCTTGTTTGTAGTCCTACCCATTTGACTTCCAAAATACCACATTCCATGACTTTCAGTGCTTTAATTTTGCAGCTGGCAGATTTTGTGTGATCTTGATTGTGGCTCCTCAATATTTGAATTGTTTCTTCTTGGCCACTTCTAATATCATTTTCTTGATCAGTTATTGTGAAATTTGGCTATACTATTCTTTGGAGCTTTTATCTTTGGGTCTCTTTCTTGAGGTGATCAGTGGATTGTTTTTTTTTTTTAATATAATTTATTTATTTTTCAATTTTTAACATTCACTTCTACAAGAATTTGAAATCAAAATTTGCTCCCCATCTCTCCCCATCCCTACTGCAGGACAACATGAACCCCATCCACCCATTCCTCCAGTCTGTCCTCCTTTATCTTACCCACCCTTCTTCCATCCCGCTTCCCCTCTGTTTTCTTGTAGGGCAAAATAGTTTTCTATACTCCATTGCCTGTATAGCTTAATTTCCAGTTGTATGCTACAACAATTTTTAACATTCATTCTTAAAGCTTTGAGTTCCATATTCTCTCCCTCCCTCCTCAACCACCCTCACTGAGAAAATAAGCAATTCAATATAGGTCATATATGTGTAACAATGCAAAGTATTTCCATAATATTTATGTTGTAAATGACTAACCACATTTCACTCTGTCCTATCCTACCCTTCATTTAATCCATTCTCTCCCTTGACCTGTCCTCCAACAATAGTGTTAGCTTCTGTTCATCCCTTTCCCCAATTTGCTATCCCTTCTATTATCTTCTCTCTCCTATCCCCTTCCCCCTTGCCTTCCTACAGGGTATAATAGATTTCCATATTCAACTGATTGTATGTTACTGCCTCATTAAGCCAAATCCCATGAAAGTAAGGCTCAATTATTTCATTTTATTTCCCTCCTCTTCCCCTCCATGGCAAAAACTCTTTCTTCCCTCTTTTATGTGAGATGATTTCTTACAGTCTACCTCTTCCTTTCTCTCACTCCTACTACATTCCATTCAACAGTAAATTTTTTAGGTATTCTCCCTTCATATTCACCTCACCTTTTGGCCTTTGTTTATGTATGTGTGTGTGTGTGTGTGTGTGTGTGTGTGTATACACATATACAATATCTTTCCATGTAGGAATGTAAACCGTTCAACTTTAATGAATTCCTTAAGGCTTCTCTTTCGTGTTTACTTTTTCCTCTTTCTCTTGATTCTTGTATTTGAAAATTAAATTTTCTATTCAACTCTGGTGTTTTCAACAAGAATTAATAGAAGTCCTCTATTTCATTGAAATTCCCGTTTTTTCCCTGACAAATTATACTCAATTTTGCTGGGCAGATGATTCTTGGTTTCAATCCTATCTCCTTTGACTTCTGGAAAATCATATTCCATTTTATCCCTTAGTGTAGAAACTGCTCAGTCTTGTTTCATCCTAATTGTATTTACACAGTACTCAAATTGTTTTTTTCTGGCTGCTTGTAATATTTTCTCTTTGAACTGGGAACTTTGGCATTTGGCTACAATATTCCTAGGTGTTTTCCTTTTGGGATCTCTTTCAAGAGGTGATCTGTGAATTCTTTCCATTTCTATTTTACCCTTTGTTTCTAGAATAACAGGACAGTTTTCCTTAATAATTTCTTGGAAGATGATGCTTAGGCTGTTTTGATCATGGTTTTCAGGTAGAACGATTATTTTTAAAATATCTCTCCTGGATCTATTTTCCAAGTCAGTTGTTTTTTCCAATGAGATATTTCATATTGTCTTCTATTTTTCATTCTTTTGGATTTGTTTAATAATTTCTTTGTTTGTCATAAAGTCATTAACTTCCATCTGCTCCATTCTAATTTTTAAAGAACTATTTTCTTCAGTGAATTTTGAATCCCCTTTTCCATTTGACCAACTGTGCTTTTTAAAGCATTTTTCTCCTCATTGGCTTTTTGGACCTCTTTCCCATTTGGATTAGTTTACTATTAAAGGTATTGTTTTCTTCAGCATTTTTGGGGGTCTCCTTTAGCAAGCTGACTCACTTTTTATGATTTTCTTGCATTGCTCTCTTTTCTCTTCCCAATTTTTTTCTCCACTTTTCTTACTTGATTTTCAAAATCCTTTCTGAGCTCTTCCATGACCTGAGACTGTTGCATATTTTTTGAGAGGTTTTGGATGTAGAAGCCTTGACTTTGATGTCTTCTTCTGATTGGATGATTTGTTCTTCCTCATCTGAAAGGGTGGAAAAAATACATTTTCACCAAGAAAGTAGTATTCTATAGTCTTCTTTTTTCCCTTTTTTGGGCATTTTTCCCAGTAATTTATTTGACTTTTGAGTCCTTTGTCAAGTGGAGTGTATACTCAAGGGACCTGTAAGTTCTCAGCTCCTCAAAGGTGACAAAATCAAGAAAGAGGAGTTTACTACTCTCTTGGACTGGGGTATTCCTCCTCACCCCAGGACCACCATTCAGGACTGAGACCCAGATAATCCTCTTGATTCCCCCAGGGTCTTTAGACCAAGGGCTCCAAAAGTGGACAGTGCTGCTGCCCTGGGCTTGGGAGTGGAGCCAGATACCACACCCCTCACCCAGGTGAAAGAGCTTTCTCACTGACTTTTGAAGCTGTCTTCATTGTTTGTAGGTTGCTAAATATGGGAAATGCAGCTGTTATCCATGATTTTGTGCCCTGAAGCCTACTCCAGTCCTGTCCTGTGACATGGACAAGACTGGGCTGTGCTGTGCTCTGACCCTGGTGTGATAGACCTTTTCTGTTGGCTTTCCAGGCTGTCTTGGGCTGGAAATCTCTTTCACTTTGTCGTGTTGTAGCTTCTGCTGCTCTATAATTTGTTTAGAGTCATTTTTACAAGTCTTTTGTGTACGATGAGGGGAATTGCTAAAGCCAGTTCATCTTTCTACTCTGCCATCTTGGTCCTGCTGTTCCCCCCATCAGTGGATTCTTTCAATGCCCATTTTGCTCTCTGGTTCTAGAACATCATGATTTGATAATTTCTTGAAAGATGCTGTCCAGATCCTCCTTTTGATCCTGGCTTTCAGATAAACCAATAATTCAGATATCATCCCTCTTAAATCTATTTTCCAGGTCTATTTTCCAGATTTTCCATGAGGTATTTCCATTTTATTTAGTTTTATTATTTTGATTTTGTTTGATTAATTCTTTATTTCTCTTAGATTCATTAGCTTCCATTTCTCCAATTCTAACTTTTAAGGTATCATTTTTCTTAGTAGTTGTTGTACTTTCTTTTCCATTTGGTAAATTGTATTCTTTAAGGAATTAGTTTGTTCAGTGTACTATTGTATCTACTTTTCCATTTGGCCAATTCTACTTTTTTAAGCAATTTTCCAAGTTGTTGACTCTTTTTTTTTCAAAATTGTCTTGCACCATTTTTGTTCTTTTCCTGATTTTCCTTCTACCCTTCTTTTATGATTTTTGGCTCTTTTTTGAGCTCTTCTATAAGTTCTTTCTTGCCTGGAGGCCACTTCCCATTTTTTCTTTGGGGTTTCTACCTTAGTTTTTTTTTTGACATTTTTGTCCTCTTCTGAGTTTGTGTCTTGGTCTTCCTGATCACCATAATACCATTCTATGGTCAGATTCTTTGTTGTTGTTATTTCTTTTATGCTCATCTTTTTAGGGCCATTTTTTTCCTTTTAAATTTAATCTCTCTTCCCCATGGAAGTGGCTCTGTCTCAGGCTTCTTGTATCAGAGGCCAGAGGACCTGGCCATTTACCTGGTGCTCCACTGATGTTGCCTAAAGTCCATGGGGTGACCCTTATATCTGATGTGTTAAGGGAGTGTGTGTGGCAGTGCGGGGGGCTGGTGCTTTTGGAGGCTGGAGAAGTCTGAAAGCTTACTTGATGCTAAGTCAGAGTCCTTGTAGTGTGTCTGACATGTGCTCAGGTCTAGAGGGTATTTGGAGCATTTCTCGATGCCTACACTGAAGCCCATGTGGAGGTCTGGATGCTAAAGGGTGCCTGTTTGCCCTACACTGTCCTGAAGCAAATGGAGGTCTGGCCTACTTTCTTTATGGGCTGAAGGATGCCTGATTGCCCTGAGCTATACTGAATCACAGTGGTCCTAAGAACTGGAGTCTGCAGATTCCGCTGGTTATGATACGACCCACGGGAAGTCCTGGTGTTGGCACTTGACTGCTTCACCACAATGGGGCTCAGGAACTCTGACTACTTTGCTGAGGTAGGGCTTGCTGCTGACTTGCCCAGATGCTTTCTCTTTTGGACTGGGCTCCCTTTTCACCTGAGATGAATTTTTCTTATTGATCTTCCTAGTCTCCAGATTAAAGACTGCTCCATTCTGTCTCTCTACTGTTCCAGGGTTTATTCTGGGGAGCTATTTTATAGTTGTTTGGATGTGAATATGGGACAGCTACAATGATTTACTGCTTACTCTGCCATCTTGGTTCCCAGAAGAATAATGTCCCTTCTGCATATTTATAAGCCCTTCATTAAATCATTAGCTTCTTACAAGGGCTGATACCTTTAAAATGTGGCTAATCATAATTGCCTCCTTGCTTCACAAATGGTCTCCAGGGAGTTCTCCTTCTTTTAAAGTCACAGACAATGTTGTCATGGCTAACTGTTTTCTATAAACATCTTAAACTTGACAAGACTAAAATATACCTCCCCAAAACACGTCCCTTTTCTGAACTTCCCTATCTCATCAAGGACAGAAGGATGTCTTCTAGTCATTCAGGTCTATAGCTTTAGTTTTGTCCTTATCTCATTATCCTTTATCCAAGCAATCCAACCACTTTCTAATTCTTTTTGATCCCACAACACTTCTTAAATCTATTCTCATTAACCTTTTATTGATATATCCATAGCTTCAGTCCAGAACATTATCATCTCAGAACTTGAATATTGCGACTAATTTTTAAATTATATCCATGCCTTAGATCTCTCCTCTATTCTATCCTGAACATAGCTATCAAAGTGAATTTTCAATAGCACAATTCTGAACATATAACTACCTTGCTGAATAAACACTAGTACCTCCCTATTACTTCCATGTTCAAATAAATGATTCTTTACATAATCTGGCAGTTATGACCTGAAAGCTTGCTTATAAACTACCCTGCATGTCTGATATATTATTCCTTTTCTTCCCTCTATGTTCTTGATAGACTGGCCTTTGGGCTTCCTAAGACGTAGAATTCCATTTTCCATTTCTGTGTCTTTATACAAGATACTTCTAGTACCTGGAATTCATTCTTGGTATCCTTAGCTTCCTACAAAGAGCAGTTCAAAATTTATCTTCCATATGTTCCCTTTCCCAAACACCTTGTGATATGACATCTAAGATACCTTGCATTTATTACAGATACACTCTACTTTATATATGCTTAAATATAGAAATGTGGTTTTCCTTGATAACATGGAAGTTCCTTCAGGACAGTGAGTACTTCAGTAAGTCTTTTTATCCCCAGCTTATAAGAGAGTACATGAAATGCAGCATTTAGATGTTATATCAAGTATTTACACTATTTACCATGCAAAGTTCCCATCTATTTTCAATTTGAATGGATAAATAGCCTTTCTTTCCTTGGCTATGGGGGAACTGAAATTAGTAAATTAATATTACAGGAAAGAAAAATTTAACTCAATATGAGGAAAGAAAACCCAACAAATTTTTCGGAAAAATTGAGAAACAACCTTGGACTTTAAATCAGAATACCTGGATTCTTCCATAAAATAGCTAACTTTTTACCTTGATTTAGCATTGTCAAAAGACACATCTTAGAAATGATAATTTTGTTAAAGAAATGACAACAATGAAACAATATTCCAAAATTAGTGGTATGTGGCCAAAGTGGTAATTAGGGGAAAATTTTATCTCTAAACAAATATAGCAATAAAAGAGACAAGATATTGATCAATGAATTGAGAATACAACCAAAAAAAAAGCTACTGAACAAAAGAACAAATAAGCAACATTCATTCCTACTGAAATCATATTTTTTCTCTTACTTGCTCATTTTTCTACCCTATGTCTTGATTTTGAACTTTATATTAAAGTTAGTCTCTGTTCCTGAGGGGGTGTGGATAGAAAGGCACTGTCTCAAGTTTCAGATATTTTCACACTGCTATTTTCAGATATAGTTGTGGCAGTTTGGAAGGTTTTAGTGAATTTCAGGTGGCATGATTTCATGAGTGGTGTTGCCATTTCTTTCGTGTTCTATACTCTGGTCCTTATCATACAGGTATCTCTTCAAATTGTGATCAATACTGTTCCTAAAGTCCCTGATTCCTTGGGACTGAATATTTTACTTCTGCTTAGGAGCCCTTTGCATTTGACACTAGAAGTGATGCTGTTATTCAAGGTCCTTTTTCTCGTTATCAAAAATTATACTACTTCTTAGGGATCTCTCTCCCTCTTGACTAGAAGTCCTCCTCCCTGCCCTTGAAATATGACCTAGAACTTGGTACAGGCAATAGATTTGCCAAACACCATTTGATTCTGCTTCCAGTGCTAGCACAGTAATCTAACCCTGGTAATTTGTTAGGTCCTCTTATTGTCTAAAGTGTGAGGATTCCCTAAATTCATGCTTCTTCTTTTCTTTCACCACCCCTCCTAATCCCATCACTCATGTTCCACTCATATGGGCTTCACGTGTTGTCTTGGGCTAAACAATGTCCCATCTTGACTTTCTTTTGGCTCTGTCACTACAGTTTTTAATTTGAGGTATTTTAAAATTATTTGGAGAGAAATGTAGGGAGAGCTTGGATTATTGCCTCCTCTATTCCCCAGTCTTCTCTTTGTCCCTGGAGGTTCTCTGTTTTTTAAAGAGGCACAGTATTAATAAAATGAATTTAAGGTGGTAAGATCCTTGGTTTCTTGTCCTCCCTCTGCCGCTTACTGGTGTGAAATCTTAGTCAAATCACTATAACTGGCCTATTCTTAGTTTCCTCAAATATAAAATGAGGTCAGATTAGATGATTTGAAGTTTTTTTTAGTTCTCAATTCTTCTAAAAAGTACCTGAATAAAGTATAATTATGTGAAAATAAGTAATGAAATACAGAGAATCCCTTCAGGGTGGTCTCATATTGAAGTAGACTGAAAAAGGAAGAGGAGCTATTATGTGGTCTAGCATGATTAATTATGAATCAAGAACTGTGAGATTTGTTCTTGCTTTGCTTGGCATTTTGGAACTATTTTTTTAAAATTTTGTTTAAAAACCATTCAGATCATTCCACCTCTTGATTAGATATACTGTTTGAGTTCTCAGCATTATATTAGTTCTTTGAGAGACTCAGCCCATTAATTTGGCACTTGGCACAAAGGGACATTGGTTATTTCTTCTATCTCTAATTTCTTATACTAAGATTCCATTAACAGTGGATAACCTTATTTTTTTTCAACTTTGGCTTTTTTACCTACCAGCTGAAACTGAGTCGAGATTTAAAGTCAATGAATATAAAATTTGGGGTTGGGAGCAAAAGATAATTATGGCTTAGGAAGATTCTTGTCGAGTGCATAGAGGGAAAACAACTGGGTAAAAGTTCTCCAACATTTCAGTGGCTTGGCTTAATAGTGAGATGGAAAAGTAAACCCAGCTAGAGCCAGTCTATGTAATTATAAATTAAGGGAAAATTTGATTGTTTTTCCATGCATGAAATATTTAGAAAATTAAGTCTTTTCCTTTTAGTGTAACTATTGACTGTAATTATAGGTAGTAGGCAGTCAGTAACTATAAAATATGGAAGTGCTTTCTATTTCCACTATTTGGTTTATTATTGACAGTTTGCTGGAAGGCTCTAATTTAATGGAATGCAATTTTGTAGAACAATGGAGGAAAAACCATTGCTGGAGAATATTAATGCCTTTTCTATCATGAGACTGAAAAGGCTACTCAAAGAGTGACAAGCTTCAAATAGTTTCTCTACCCTTGTAATTTTAAATTTCAAAGAATTGCTCTATCACTAACTAATCTTTCATAAATGGAAGGGAAAAGACTAAGATTTTATATTGAAATTTATTAAATGTTTAAGTTTCTACAGTCTAGATATGTTCCAAAACTCTTTGATGCAATAAAAGGCAAAAAAGAGTTTATCTGAATTACACATTTGCTTCAAAACTGAATATAAACCAAAGGGAAGATGAATACTAAGAGAAGGTTGATTTTAAGAAATAAAGAACATATAATAGCAATTAGAAGTTAAAAATAGAATTTAGTTAATTAAATCTTGAATGATTCCAAGAATACATTCTTGCACTATCAGTGATTGTATTCATAACAATATTGCTAGCTTTCCAGAAATCAAGTGAATGTTGTGATAAATCATTATATTAGGAATGGTCCTATTGACCAAGAACATTATAATAGGGTTTGGGCTAGAAATCTTCTGGTGAAAAAAAAAGACATCCAAAGTAATCTAGGAACAGAAGATGAAAAGAAATAAGAACAACAGCAAAAATAGAAATTCCTAGATTCATTCTGTCATGCCCCAAGTCAATTGTGATATTTTCAAAGGCAGTATGCGCAAAACAAAGACGGCTGAGTATAAGACAACATGTCTGAATTCAAATTCCAATGGTTGTATATTCTATCAGTGTAATCTTGAGCAAGACTCTTAACCTCTCCAGACTTCAGTGTTAGCATGCATTTAATATATAATAAGATTGTAAAATTTGATTATTGAACCAATTACCTCTATGATCTGTTCCAGCACAAATATGCAAGTCATTTAAAATTTCTGAAACTTAGTTTCATTGTGTCTAAAATGAAGATGTTTGAATTGGTGATCACTGACTCTCTGGCATCTTAATTCCTTAACTTATTGAATTCTTATGTCTTCTATCTCCACTTTGCTTGCAATATCCATTGCCTGTATGTTCTCTCATTCTCTATGCCTTTCTTTGATCTTAGAGGTTAGGTCATTCCTCTTTGAAAAAAGGTTAAAATTATATATAATCAGGATTCTATTTCTTCCTATTTTTGTGTCTTCAGTTTCTTAGTCACCTCTTCTCTTTCAAAGATGTGATTTAATTAATTGTATAATCTCTTTTCTCTTGGCCTACAAATATGTGCATTTCTTCAAGTATTAAAAGTATTATCTTCACCTGGCTAGCCCAAGATTCCTTAGATCTTTATTCCTCCTCTGCTTATGAACTTCTAGAAAGTGCTCACTTTATACTTTTACTAATTTTGGGGGAACATTTTTCAACTTGCTCCTTAAGCACCTACAATTAATTGTCCATTGCACCACTGAACTGAAACTTTCTTCTCAAAGGTCAGCAAAAATGTTCTTAATATTCTTATACAATGGCATTAATTTAGCTTGCAAAATACTAAAGCTTTTTGTGGTATTTGACAATCTTGACTATCTCTTCCCTCTACCTCTATGATACTGGTCTCTTTGGCTTCTTCTTCTGCCCCTCTCTTTTTATTAACTAAAAGTTGATTTCTGATTTTTTTTTTGTTTTGCTTCACATTCATTTATGAATTTACCCTTTACTATATTATATTCTTTACATATTTTTTCTTAAATTAAGCAAAACTAATTATTCAACCAATATATCAGCTTCATGCCTCAAAACATAGTGTTCCTGCTCAACAGCATACACCCTTCAATAAAAAGAGGTATATGAAATTTTTACTCTATCCATTGATATGTCCCTTTGTATCTAAGCCACCTTGTTTCTGTTTGTGCATAAACCTTTCAATTACATGTAATGAATGTTTTTTTTTCCATTTTGTCCTTTGTGATTGCTTTTATTACATTAAGCATTTTCTTACTTACCATAGTTGTGGTATTCATTTTTCTCAATGCTTTATGTGAACTTTTGTATTCAAGTGGTGTATTCATTTGAAACTTATTCTTTTTTATCTGAGAAGATGGTAATTAAAATCTATTATTTGCCAAACTACTTTCCAGTTTTACTAGAATTTTTTTGAAGAATTGAACATTCTTCCCCAAAATATATGCATATCTATATCTAATCTATCTCTAATTTTATATATAGAGAGATATATACACACATATAGAGATACACATACATACATACATATATACACAAATACATACATATCTACATACACACATATGTACATATATATGTACATATATATGCACATATATGTTTCTCTTCTTGCTCCAAAAGTCGGCATATTCCTTAAGATTCTGAACTGGATCCTTTTATCCTGTATGTATACATTCTTTCCCTTGGCAATGTCAGACTCATTAGGTTCAGTTATTTCTTCCATGTGAAAGATCCCCCAAATTCTATTTTCATCCATATACTCTTCCTTAGAATCTAATTAACCTTTTCCAAACGTCTTCTGATTATTTCCACATTTCAAATTTACCGTGTCTAAAATATATATCCTCTTTTCAAATGGCTGTCCCATTTCTCTTGATGGCATCATGATTTCCCCTAGTAATCCAGGTTAGAAACCTTTCCTTTCTTTTCTCTCACTATATACTCTTTCCATAAAGTACTCTATGACATCAGACAATTAAATAGAATTTGTTCCTCCATCTGGCAAATGTTTTGGCCATGTAATTAATACTTTTAAAAAATTTTATTAGATCTATTTATTTTCTTCCTTTCCCCTACTAGATTATCATGTACTGAAGAACATCAGCTAGTTTTTCTTTCCATCATTATTTCCCTTGTGCCTAAAATAGTACCTTTAACTTCACCCACGTGTGTATAGTCATCTTTATCATCAAGATCAATAATAGCTCATTATATTATATATATACATATATGTATATATATATGTATATATACATATATATGTATATGTGTGTCTATGTCTTCTAGTAGCCCTTATATTTTTAACATCATTGTTACTACTTTCCAATGATTATGACACCATGCAGTCAGAAAGGGTATCATGAAGGGTTGTTGGGGTGGGGCAAATAATGTGTCACAAAGAACACATATATCCCTTATCCATCTCACATATATTTTCTAAAAGCTGGGGGAAACAGTGATTAAGACGTTGGACCTGAAGTCAGAAAGATCTAAGTTCAAATCCAACCTCAGACACTTATAGCTTTGTGAATCTAAAAAAATCATTTAAGCTCTGTCTGCTTAAGTTTCCTCATTTCGAAAATGGAGATAAAAAGAGTATCCACCTTCTAGTGTTGTGAGGAAAAACTAGCATTACATATGGAAAATGTTTTGCAAGATGCTAAAATGCTGTATAAGTAATAGCTATTCATTCACATTGCTCACTTAGTCCTACATCTTAAAAATGTTTTGATCTCTAATTTAATATTAAGTATGTCTATATGGTAGAATAGTTAACTCCACATGAGTGTTAATTGTGATTAATAAATCTAATCTGATTCTTTTGTCAAGAATTTGCTTCTCAGAATGATACAAACTAAGAAGGGCTTACTATAATATAAAACTCTAAACTTGTAAACATTTCTGTATTCTGAAAGTCCTTTTCTACAATATAGAATTCTGTGATACATATTCTATAACAAATGGGCATAAGACAGTATTGGTAAAGACAATGTTTTATTCTCTCTAAGTAATTTTTCTAATAACATAAAAGAGAAGAGGGCTTAGAGTCAGGACCTATAATTGTAGCAGTACCTTTCCCATTTCATAGGTGTGTTTTTGTGTTTGTCCTTCATTCCCGAAGAGGACCATGACATCACAATGATGACATGACTTGCAGTTGACTTTGATTTGAGTGAGAGAGGGCTGTACAAGGTCATCAATCTCACTTCCTTACGTGTAAATTTATGGAAATGACTTCATTTTTCTCAGTCCCATTTTCCTTAGTTATTAAATCTAATCATTCTTTTCCTATTTTCTTTACAGGGATATTTTGAGAAAGAAAATATATGATTGTGAAAGTAACATAAAATTAAAAACAATGTATAATTAGAAATTTTCAGTATTTTATTGTTCTTAATATAAAAGTAAAACATGATTTCTGATTTGAAAATCTTACTTTTGCACAGGAAGTTTTTAATAAGGTGACTACCAAATTTTCTGAGTAGCAGAAACACAAATGGCACCATTATGTTGCCATTTATAGTTTATAGTTCAAAGTAAATTTTGTGTTTTTAATGAATAAAATAGGTCTAGTCATGTTATTTCCTTATTCATAAATTAGAACTTGACACACAAAGAGGTTCAGCCATGATATGGTCACATCACATGATAACTTAATTTCAATTTTGATTAGAGATTTCAACCATATGACAAATTTTTGGCTATCTGTATGATGGTGGATCAAATTCTTCTCCAGAAACTACCAGGCAGACCTCATTGTTCTCAATCGCCAAAATATATACCATACTTTGCCACTTTCACAGTTTTTACTCTCACTGTTCCTTGTGCTAGAATACCTTCCTCTGCTCATCTCTACCTGTTGACATTCATTAAAGCAATAGCTCAAATAACATCTTTTCTTGACATATTAAACTCCCTATGTCCCATTTCCTCACCTGTAAAATGTTGGGGTTGACAAAATGTGATGGCAATAAAATTAGGATATTTTATTGTTTTTGTTTTACTGAAAGTGCCTCTAATTAAATAATGTGATTAAGGAGGATCTTTCCCACCCATTGATGGGCCTGCCCATTGTGGGAAGCTTGATTAGGGGACTTGTTTTGCAGGAGGGTCCCACATACCTTTTCTTTTTTCTGTTGAGGCACTGGCTCAGAGCTTTATTCCCTCTGGCTCTAAAAAGTATATAAATACTCTGAGGGTAAGGTTTTACTTTGGGGCTTACTGACTAGAAGTGTTTGCTTAGCCAGATGAGCACTCTAGGAAACCACTAAAGGAGCCCCCTGGCTTTGAAAACTCAGATGTTGATACTTCCCTCCCTGGTAACTATGGTCAGACAGCTGAAGTTGTCTGTTGAATTCAAGCAGAGGAAGCCTTGTCTGGTGATCTTTGATATCTCTGTATTTTCCTTGACTCCCCTGAATTAGGTGAATGATATGTGTGCTTTATTAAAGTGATTGTTAACCCCTTGAAAATTACTTTCCTTTTACGAATGCAGATCTAAGAACCTGTGATAGCAGGCCCCGCTGTGTATGTTGGAGTGCTTAATGTTACACAGAAAGGTTCCTAATATCTCTTACAATCCTTAAAGTGTAATCTAGGATACATTATACTAGTGAATTGCTGCTGTAACAATTTTCTTTCTTGAATATGGTACTTATCTAAAATGATACAGCTGGTTAGTCAATATCCAAGTACTGAGTACTGGTAAAGAGAACTAGGTAAAATGAAAAATCATCAAAATTTGTCTCTTGAAAATGATTACAAAGCACTGAAACAAATTTGGCTTAATCTGAAGTAGATTCATTGAAACAAGTATTAAAGTGGAAAGGAGGAATAAAAAGAGAAGGGATAGCTCAAAAATCCCATGAATGTCTCAATATCTTTTTTGAATTAAATTGGGTACAGTGGTATGGTTAAGAAAGTGTGCATTAATTTTATCTCTCTACATAAACATTGCCCAGAGTAAAAAAATCTCCAAAGGCATAAAACTATGGCCTATTTACTTGGGGCTAGATGAAGTATGGTGATCACATATTGGCTCAGATTGAAATTCATAGACTTCCTAGAATCAGTGGAGAAACTTTCATTGAGATAATTAAATGGAACAAGTAATTAATTCATATTTTTTCCTATTGACCTTCTGGCTAATTTGCTATGACAATTGTCACTATGAATATATGTTTGTATTTCTTTTCAGACTTTGTGAAAGGTGGAAGTTTTTCTTTATTCATTCGATTCCTCTAGGTTGGTTTTTTGATCCTTTATACTTCGAATAATATTATGGTACTAAATTATTTGATTTTAAGAATCATTGCTGCTATACAATAAAAAAAAACATTGTCCATCCAAAGACAAAGTTTCTATACAATATGTAATGTAATGTAACAAAATATATGACAGTGCTTTACTATATATAATATGTGATATGGTAAAATAGAACATAATATGACATGATATAATGTTATATATTATATGTATGTATGTATGTGTACGTATGTTCATGTATGTATGTGTGTATATGTGTGCATGTATACCTGTATGAATGAATCCATGATAACAAGATGGGATATTTCCAAATGTCTAACTTTTTGCCATTGTGTAGGCAACCTATCTAGACCCCTGAATATTTTTTTCCTCTGGGGGTAGACATCTCAAAAATATAGCCAGTGGCTAAAATATGTCAGAAATATTAGTCTGCTTTTTCATTTTTATGCTTCTTTTAAGATAGGTGAGTGAATAATTAATATATAGACAGCAAGAGCATTCATTAACTGACTAGTGTGTTCCAGGCACTGTGCAAATACTAGGAATAAAAATGCAATAAAAAAGATAATCCCTATCTTCAAGGAAGTTATAGTTTAATGAGGAAAGGGAAGATTAAAAAGACGATGGGAAAAGAAGATAAAGACAAGGCTGCTAGAAAAGGAGATAGAAAAATTTAGTGAGTCCAAAGTGGAACCAAGAAAGACAAGAATATTGATGATCTGAGCATTCTATGAAATTATGGCCAAATGCAGGCATTCACCAATCAAAGATAGTCAGAGGAGTGGAGTCATCTTCATGGTGAAAACATATAGTGTTTTTCTTTTAAACGATGAAGACCTTAATCTGGGAACAAAGGTCGAAAATCAAAAACATAGATAAAAGGGTTTACTTTTAGGATTGGCCACTCAACTTAACTTCTCAGGAGACATTGTTACATGAAGAATTTGGGGATGTCAGGATCCCATTTATCCTGGTGACTTTGTAACAGCAACAAAATCACTACTTTCTGAAAATACATGTTTTGTTTTGTTTTTTTAACTTTCATGGAGAAAAGGCCTTAAAATTTCACTATAAAATAACTCTTTTGTTCTCTTAACAGTAACAGGAATATTTTCCTTTCTGGAAGAAGCAAAATACCCCTTATTTCTCCAGAGAAATTTTAACTAAACATAGAGCTTACATTAAAAAGAGAATAATCTACTGTAAACTTATACTAATAACCTGACTGTGGGCTTTCAGTGAGTGTTACATGGCAAGACAATTGTCTTCTTGCAACAAACAGTAGAAGAATAGAATGATTTCACTGTTTAAAAGAAACACTCCATTTTGAATAATATCTATCATATGTCATGTGTGTTCTAAAGTAATAGCAGGAAAAATATAATCAGCTGTTGTTGACTGCAGGTCATTTGGTTTTAATAGCCTTCTGCTACATTTCCCTGTCATGGTATTCATTGTTGGGCATTTTCTAATTCCTTATTCAGATGGATAAAGATATGTATGTATATATGTGTATTATGTATTATACTAAGAATGAAAGCAGCATGTATGCATATATGGAGAAATAAAGAAAAATATATACATATATAATCTTACACATATTATATGCAAGAAAAGTAATTATATTGTATTACATAGACACATATAATATACACATATATAAAATCTTGGGAATTGGGAAGTATATAAAGAGCTACTTAAATGAAAGCCCACTTCAGCTGCATGAAAGAATTGTCATGTTATCTTGCCAGGCTCTTTATTAAAAACTTTGATCTTGCTCTATGTTAGGCTGTTTATTGTGGTCTGCTTTCTGCCTTTGGGGATAGTCATCAGTGGAGCTGTCATTTGGAACAAGATGGGAAAACAGCATAAAGGTGAAAAGAAATGAACCACAGCTATTTCCAATATGGTTTGTCTCAGACAAAGGCCTCCCTCCTGAGTCCTCTCCTTTGCTAGTGTCTCCCGCCTTCATTATTACAAATGCCCTTTGGGCATTTTAGATTAGATATTCTGTTCTACATCTGACCACCATATTTCAGGGACATAGCTCCTTGGGACCACTTCTTATCTGATAATTCATTTAATTTTGTTGATGTAGCAAACAAGAATTGTATCTACAGAAGAGTGAGTCCATTGTTCTGTATCTAGTTTTGTAGAACTTTGATGACAGTTCTATAAGAGTAGAAATAGGATTGTTGGTCAATATACATTCAGTAATTTAAAGTTTATATACATTTCTTATAACACATGTGTTTTACTACTTGCCTACTAAGAATTTTTCTTCTTCAATGGCACAAAACAGATATGTATGTGTATGTGTATGTTTATGTATGTATGTATATATGAGCATTACCAAAAAACATCATGATTTACATATGATAAATGTGAGTAAATTTTTGTTAATTAATTCATTCCTGTATTATATTAAAATAACTTTCAGTATTTATTTTCAGAGACAGAGACAGAAAGAGCCAGAGAGAAAGACCTGGTAAATCATTGTTTTTCTAGAAGTAAAATAATTCCTCAATCAACCAACCCTTGGACACTTTCTGCAAGTTGAGGAGATCTCTTATGCCTGTCTGCTTCTATCTACTAGCAACTGGGGCATACAAATATATCAATCACCCATCTTCTAACAATGATACTAATCAGGGAACTACAGGAACGGGCTATTATCATAAGACACAGTAGGTGTGTTGGTTACATTTGCTGAAATACCTTTTTTTTTGTTCTCTATAAAAATAATCGTTGTTATGAGAGATGGCTCACTGGGTAGGGGAAAATGGAAGGAACATAATCAGAAATGCATGAGATATAAAAAGAAAAGATAACCATAAAATCAAGATATAATTTTAATGAATAATAATGATTGCAGAGCAGGCTATATCAAGTTTTACTAGAGAGTGAATAGATAAAAAGTCACTTGAGTGGATTCCTGTTTAAGTAGTGGAAGAACTAGTTACTTTCTGAGATGTCCTCCAGCCCTAGACTTCTCTGACACCTTAATGCTTCCAGTAAGACAGGAGGATAGTTGTTTATAGCTTTAAAAGCATTTTCACTTGCATTATGTTTATGTCATTTGACTCTAAGAAAAAAATATGAGGGATGCCATCCAGATATTGGTAACCTCATTTGACAGAGGAGGAAATTGATGCTCAGCAGGGTGGATGAGCAAGAGCCTTTTATGTTCCTCTTATATTCAGTTTCATCTCCTGTCTGTGAGTCTTTATAGTGGCTATGCCCTATTCCAGAAAATCCCTCTGCTCTTACGTTTTTTCAGAATTCTCAGTTTCCTTTAAAATTCATCTGAAATGGCACCTTCTAACATGGAGCATTTCATGAAAGACACCCCCCCCCCAGCTATCCAGATAGCTATATTTTCCTTCCCCTAATACACCTTATCTTGTATTTTTGCATGTATGGTGCACACACATACAGAGACATGGGTGTGCATATATATTGTGTGTTTATGTATATACATACATGCACACATATGTGTATGTACCAAAATATGTTTTCTTTTCCCTGAAAGTATATAGGCTGCTTAAAGATGTGAACCAATTTTGTTGGTCTTGTGTGTGTATATATCTATGTATGTATGCATGCATGTATATATATATAGACATTCATATATGTAAAATCTATATGGTCACATATGTGTTTATATAGACAGGTCTATATGTTTACATATGTGTATAAAATGACATGAGCATGTATAAGCATTGTTTATACATACATATGTGCATATACATAGACACATACATAAAGACATATCTCTATCTCTCTGTCTCTATTTCTGAGACAGATACATATATACATAAATATACACATATGTATATATGTATACTTATGTAATGTATATATGTGTGAATGTATATGTGTGTTCATATACACACATAGAACAAATATGTACCTATGTAAGTATGCATACATGTATATATGTACATGCCAAAACATATTTTATGTCCTGAGAATATAACCTCTTTGATATTTTTTCCCTGTTTTTCCTCCAAGTCTAAAAGAGTTTTTGGCAAAGTACATAGCTAATAGATGCTTGCTGTTTGGATATTTAACTGATTGTCAGGCCCATGCCCTTTTTCCATTATTTTCTATTCAAATAACTTCCTAAGTAAGAGATCTAAAGATATTTATAAGTAAGTACCTAATGAGAAGCAAATCTTCAAAAGCATGAGTCACCTATTATGAGTCAAGAAGCACATGAATTCTGTTCTTAACAAGGAATAAAACAAAGAAAACCAAAGCAGTGCCATTTTTTCCCTTTTGAAGGACATAATCTCTTTTTATGTCTTCTTTTGAAAAAAGTTTCTGACACTTCCCCTAAAAAAGCTGAAAACTGAAGAGTAGGGCCTACTCCCACTTTAACTCCTTGGAAAGTAGAATTGGCCAAATGCAAAAGGATGTACAAAAGCTGCCTGAAAAAAATAATTCCTTAAAAATGAGAATTGGGCAAGTGGAAGCTTGAAAAATTGTATGAATGAATTTCTACTTAATGGCAAGTATTCTAAAAATACATTTGGGAGAATATGGAAGAAGAATTGCCTGACTAGAAGAGGAAGAAGATTGAACCCTAGTTCTAGAGTTTCATTAATCTAGGTCCTAATGACAAATCCCACTTAAAAGATAATTTAAGGTAATAAGAGACAAGAACTAGGCTGAAGCTAACTTAGTTTTCACTTCACAAAATGGTGCGTTTGTTATTGTAAGTAATCTAAACCCTTGCGTGCTCAGGGAAAACAAAATACAAACTCATTATCTTCTTCATTTATGCTGGGCAGTGTGGCTAGGACTTTTCACTGTACTAACCTGAAATATTCCTTCTAATCTCCAAATTCCAAAGAATATGTAGCTCACACTATGAGAATAAGTTTTCCTTGAAATGGAATTACGTAAATCATTCCTGTTATAGAACTTTTGGTTGTATGTCTTTCCAAATTTTATCACAATCACTGAACACAAGACTAAGTGAGAGACTCTTGCTTCTAATTGCAGTGTTTATGATAATCATTTAGCGTTTTAAGATTCACAATAAATTTTTCAAATAATATCTCATTTTGTTCTTACAACAATACTGAGTTGCTTGCTATTACTCTCCTCATTTTATAGACAATAAAACTGAGGCAGAAAAGTTTGTGTGATTTGCCCAGGGTCAAACAGTAAGTATCTGAGGAAGTATTTGAGTTCAGGTCTTTCTGACTCCAGTTCTAATGTGTTATTCAATGTACTTCCTAACTCTTCCTCTTACTTACTTATATATTATTTAAAATTTAATTAATTGATTTGTTTTCAGCCATCACTTCCAAAAGTGTTAAATTTTCTCCCCTTCCCTCCATTCCCCCTCTCCAAGATGGCATGCAATATTGTATGAGTTCTACACATACATTCTTATTAAACACATTTTTTCACATTAGTCATATTGCATAGAAGAACTGAAATGAAAGGGAGAAATCTTAAGAAAAAACAAGCCAAACCAAAACATAACACAAGAGAAAATGGTCTGCTTCATTATGTGTTCTGATTCCATAGTTCTTTCTCTGGATGTGGTTGATATTTTACCTCAAGAGCACTTTGGAAATGTTTTAGGTTCTTTCATTGCTGTGAAGGGTTAAGTCTATCAGAAACAGTCCTCACACACTGTGGTTATTACTGTGGCTATTATAATATTCTCATGGTTCTGCTCATTTCACTCAGCATCAGTTCATATATGAATTTGAAGGTTTTCCTGAAGTCCAACTGTTCATCATTTCTTGTAGCCCAATAGTATTACATTACATGCACATACCACAACTTGTTCAATCATTTCCCAATTGATGGACATTCCCTCAGTTTCTAGTTCTTAGCCTAACTCTTCTAAAAAATGAATCTGGGGATGGAATTATTTTGAGGGTAACAGGGACATCAGAATCTTAGCAATGAAGTCTTGCAAACTTTTTCCTAAAAAGATGAATATAAATTTAAGGAGTAGAATGTCAACTTTTTAAATTATTCATGGCATGTTTTTACAGTGAATGAGAAAGAATGAAGGAAATTTATGACATGGAGATCAATAAGAATATTGACCAGTACAAAATTTCTTTGGTATCAATAAGTGTGGTGTTCAGTCTCATGATGTGAGTTCACCTTCTTATTCTGTACCTCATTTGTTCATCCATCCATTCACCCATCCATTAATTCATTGAGCTATCATTGATAATCCTAGTGTCAGACACTCAGAATAGACATAGTGGAAAAAGACTCGAATTTGCACTTAAGTCAGTGCTGGGAATTTCTGATACTTAATTATTTGTAACCTTGGGCAAAACATGTCATTTCTCTCAGTCTCAGTGTCTTCAATGCCTGCATTTTCTTTAGGAATGTTTAAAGGGGTAGAGCCAAGATGGCAAAGAGAAGTGAGGAAGCTGCCTGAGTTCTCCTTAGTTTCACTCAGGACAACATTAAATCAAGCTTCTAAAAGAATTTGGGAGTGACAAAATTCACAGAAATACAAAGTATAACAATTTTCCAGATGAAGAGAACTTAGAAAGAATTCAGGAAAGGCATGTATCACTTGGATAAAAGGAGAGCATAACCCATTGCAGGCAGTGTCTAGGCAAGCCAGTAGAAAGCTTTTAGCCACAACATAGATCAGATACTGAGGGCCCTCTGTCCTGACCTATCGGGCTAATAGCACAGCAAGACAATTGCTAGGCCTCCAGGCCCAGTGCAGAAGGTGAACCAGAACCTAGGGGACAACTTGCATAACTAGGCTGGATCACTCCAGTGTAGTGGACCTTTGAGCACAGGAGACCCATGGTCAGAAAACCAATCACCAGATCCCTGACCTCCAGCATAAGAATTTTGGGACAATGCCTTCTGTGCCCCAAAACAGAGCTCAACTTAAAAAAAAAAATGATCAGATGGATTCACAAACTACTTCTCCCAAATATTTAAGGAACAACTAATTTCAATACTATCTAAACTATTTTGGAAAATAGCCAAAGAAAGAGTCCCACCAAATGCCTTTTACTACACACATATGCTACTTATACCTATACCAGGAAAAACCAGAAGAGAGAAAGAAAATTATAAACCAATTTTCAAAATGAATATTGATGTAAAAATTTTAAGTAAGATATTAGCAAAGAGATTACAGCAATTTATCATCAGAATGATGCCCTATGACCAGGTGAGATTTATCTCAGGAATGCAGGAATCGTTTAATATTAGGAAAACTAAACATAATTGATCACATCAACAACAGAACAGAAATCATATGAGTATCTCAATAGATGCAAAAAAAAAGCTTTTGACAAAATACAGCACCCACTCCTATTACAAACACCAGAGAACATAGAAATAAAGGGAGTATTCCTTAAGATGTTAAGCAGTATCTATCTAAAACCATTAGCAAGCCTTATATGTAACAGGAATAACCTAGAAGCTTTCCCAATAAAATATGGGGTGGAAAAAGGATGCCGCATTGATAATGCATTTTTTTTGCTTATTGTTAATATAATTTTCCTTCTTAATGGGTAGATCTTTCCCACCCATTAATGGGCCTGGGAAGATGTGTAGGAAGGCCCACATCTTTTCTTAATTTTCTAATGAGGCATTGGTTCTCAAGTGTCGTGATGCCCTCTGGCTCTAAAAGGTGTATAAAGACTCCGAGGTCTTACTTTGGGACTTACTGTTTGGAAGTGTTTGTTTGGCCAGAGGAGACTCTGGGAAGCTGCTATGGAGCCCTCTGGTTTTGAAAATACAGATATTGGTGCTTCTTTCTCTGGTGAGTATGTATGTGTGTATGATCAGACAGTTATCTCTCCATCTGTGATGTATGTCAGGCACTTGGAAACCTGTCTGTTGATTTTGATTTCTCTGTATTTTCTCTGAAGTTCAGAGTACTGACTTTTCCCCCTGAACTAAGTGAATGACACATGTGCTTGATTAAAGTGATTGTTGACCCCTTGAAAGTTGCCTTTCCTTTTAGAAAAGCAGATCTAAGAAACTGTGATAGCAGGCCCTCCTGTGTATGTGGGATGCTTTCTGTTACATATGACCATTATCACCACTAGTATTCAATATTGTGCTAGATATGATAACTTTAGCAGTGACAGAAGGAAAAGAAAATGAAAGAATTAGAGCAGGCAATGGGGAAAAAAAGCTATTACTCTTCACAGATGATATGATGGTATACTTAGAGAACCCTAGAGAATCAACTAAAAACTACTTGAAATAATTAACAACTTTAGCAAAATTGCAGGATACAAAATAAAGTCACATATATCATCAACATTTCTGTACATTACTAACAAAGTCAGCAGCAAGAGATAGAAAGAGAAATTTCATTTAAAATAACTGTAGACATTATAAAATGTCTGGGGTCTACCTGCCAAGAAAAACCCATGAATTTTATGAAGATAATTACAAAACACTTTTCATACAAATAGAGTCAGATCTAAACAATTAGAAAAATAATAATTATCCATGAATAGGCCAAGCTAACATAATAAAAATGACAATTCTACCAAAATTAAATTACTTTTTTCAGTGCTATACCAATCAAACTACCAAAAACTTATTTTACAGAGCTAGAAAAATAAAAGCTAAATTCATCTGGAAAAACAAAAGGTCAAGAATATCAAGGGACAGAATGAGAAAAATGCAAAGGAAGGTGGCCTAGCCATACTAGATCTAAAACTATATTATAAAGTAGCAGTCATGTAAAATATCTGGTGCTAGATAAGAAATAGAGTCATGAATCGGTAGGATAATTTTGGTATACATGACACAGTAGTCAATGACTATAATAATCAACTGTTTCATAAACCCAAAGATTCCAGTTTCTTGCATAAAAACTTACTATTGGACAAAATTGCTGGGAAAACTGGAAAATAGTATGGCAAAAACTAGGCATAGATCCACATCTCATACCTCATACCAAGATAAAATCAAAATGAGTACATGATTTAGGCATAAACAGAGATATCATAAGAAATTTAGGAAAGCAAGGAAGAGTAAACCTGTCAGAGTTATTGAGAAGAGAAGAATTTATTTTCATAATTTTTCCCACTTAATAATATTTTGTTTTTTCCTATTATAATATAAAGATAGTTTTCAACATTCACTTTTATAAGATTTTAAGCTACAAATTTTTCTACTTCCCTCTCTCCCCTCTCCCATCCCAAAGATGATAAGCAAACATATATAGACTATACATATATAGTCATGTTAAACATATTTCCACATTAGTCATGTGAAAGAAGAGTCAGAACAAAAGGAAAAAGAAACATGAGAAAGAAAAGAGAGAAAATAGAATGTTTTGTTCTGCATTTGGACACCATAGTTCTTTCTCTAGATGTGGAAAGCATTTTCCATTGGGAATATTTTGGAATTGTCTTAGATCATTATATTAATTAGAAGAACTAAATCTACCAAAGCTGATTGCAGTACAGTGCTGCTGGTACTGTGTACAGTGTTCTGGTTTTACTCATTGCACTCAGCATTAGTTCTGAAAGTCTTTCCAGTTTTTTTTCTTCTAGAGAAATCTACCAACTCATCATTTCTTATAGTACAATAGTATTCCATTACATTTATATAGCATAATTTGTTTAGCTAGTCCCTGATTTTTGGACTTTCCCTAAAATTCCAATTCTTTCTCAACAGCAAAAGAACTGTTATACATATTTTTGTACATGTTATTTGTTTTCCCTTTCTGAATCTCTTTGAAATATAGACCTATTAGTAACATTTCTAGATGAAAGCTAATGCTCTTTTGGGTAAAGTTAAGTCCTTTGGGCATGGTTCCAAATTGTTCTCCAGAATGGTTGGATCAGTTCACAACTCCACCAACAATACATTACTGTTTCAATTTTCCCATATCTTATCGAATCATTTTCAATTTTTGTCACATTAGCTAATTGAATAGATGTGAAGTGGTACCTCAGCACTGTTATAATTTGTGAGTCTCTAATAGATAGAATTTTGAGCATATTTTCATATGACTATAAATAACTTAAATTTCTTCATCTGAAAACTGACTGTTCATATCCTTTCACCATTTATCAACTGGGGAATGACTTGCATTCTTATAAATTTGACTCAGTTCTCCATATATTTTAGAAATGAGGCCTTCCTCAGAATCCATGTCCAAACTCAAGATAGAGAACATTATAAAATGCAAAATGGATAATTTTATTACATTAAATTAAAAAGGTTTTGTACAAACAAACCAATATAACCAAATTTAGAAGGGAAGCAAAAAATTGGGGAAAAAAGTTTTAAAGCCAACATTTTCAAGAAAAGCAGATTCAAATAACTCTGAAATACCACCTCATATCTATCTAATTGGCCAACATTGACAGAAAAGGAAAATGATGAATGTTGAAGAGGATGTGGAAAAATTGGAACACTTGATCTAACCATTCTGGAGAACAATTGGGAACTATGTCCCAAAAGAAACCAAACTGTGGTTTTCTCACACTGCTCCTCCCTGCCCCCTCCCCCCCCAGCAATTCCAATGGTAGGAACTTATCACAAAGAGATCATAGAAAAGGGAAAAGGACCCACATGAAGAAAAACAAATATTATAGCAACTCTTTTTGTGATTGCTGAGAATTAGAAATTAAGGGAATGTACATCAATTGGGCAATGACTGAATAACTTGTGGTACATGAATGTAATGAAGTATTACTTTGCTGTAAGGAATGATGAGCAGGCAGATTTCAGAAAAATCTGGAAAGGTTTACATGAACTGATGCTGAGTGAAGTGATCAGAAGCATGAGAACATTGTATACAGTAAAACCGACAACTTTGTGTGATGATCTACTTCGACAGCGAAGCAATGATCCAAGCAAGACAACTGCAAAAGACTAGTGATGGAAATGCTATCCATGTGCAAAGAACGAAGTATAGAGTCTAAATGCAGATCAAAGAATACTATTTTCACCTTTTTTGGGTTTTTTTGCGTCGTGTTTTTTCCCTTTTGTTCATAGTCTTTTCACATTATTAATGCAGAAATATATTTAATATGATTGTACATGTATACCCTATTTCAAAATTGATTGTTGTCTTGGGGAAGAGGAAAGGAGAAGACTTTGAACTCAAAATTTTAAAAGTCAATATTCAAAACTATATTTACATGTAAATGGAAAAAAATAAAATACTATTAAATGAGTAAAATAATGTGCACACTATTTGTTGGAAAAATATGAAAATTAAAGATAACTTTCATACATGTTGCGTTTTGGCTAAGCTCACAGAGTGGCCTCTTGTAGATAAGCTTAATCTGTGTAACTCTGTGTCCCAAAATGATGATGATTAGATTATATTATCATATATTTAATATATTTTACTAATTTATGGCATAAATATTTAAATGGAATAGTAAGTTCTACATTGTAGATTTTCCATTTCGTGTAGAATCATCTTTTCCTTAAGGACATCCTTATTTTATTCCTCAAATAAAAAATATCATGCAACAATTCAGTGATTCTTCTAGAACAGTCCATATGTTCAATTTTACATGTGCAAGCAGTAACCACGTCTCTTGGGGTTGGGTAAATATTCCTGGGCCCTGTGTTCTTCCAGGGTCCCTCAATAGAAGCTCTAGAGAAACAGAAATACATTTCACAGTTGAGGGTAAAAGGAAAGTCACTTGGTATGGAACTTTTCCTCCTTAGTTGAGATGAATTCTCTCCCTTGCATAAGGAGCTGGGCAGAATTTGCAAGACAACAGAAGAGCCCAGGCTTCTTAAGGTTCCTTTGGAACTCTTCGTACTTTAAGTCTTCTTCAACATTCATTAACCTGTGAGTTGCTTTGGGTGCCCCTGGCTTCCAACTTGGAGATACAAGATCGAAGAGATCAACCCCACTTCAGTTTGCTTGGAAAAAAAGACTGGGAAGACATGAGAAGAGCTCCATATTGTCTGGCAAATTTTCTCTTGTGTATATCTACTTTACTTTCTCTTTGGCTACCGGTTTGGATAAATGCATTTTCTTTGCTTAAAAACAATAAATAAATACTTTATTTTGCCCAGTTCTTCACAGAGAAAAGGGAGGAGGAAGTGGCAAGTATTGTGGCGCTTGCTAAACAATCAAGAATTTTTTCTTAAATTAGATAACTAGTTAAATAGACTCATAGACAGAAACAAAGATAGATAGTAGTATGCCAGGTGCTGAGGGAATATAAAAAATTCAGCTAAGATATAGCAACTGCCCTCATGAAGTTTACTGTTAGGCTCTAGCCTCCTCATTAAGAATTTGAAGCAAGATATTGTTCACAGGGGAAAACAAGTCCGTAGACATCTACTGCCAATATGGAAAGATGAGTTTTGATGTAATCTAAACAATAGAATTTTATAATAATAATAACAATATATTCCCTCCAACTATTCTAATACTGAAAAAGGTCTCATCAGTTACAAATATCATTTTTCCATGTAGGAACATAAACAGTTCAACTTTAATAAGTCACTTATGGTTTCTCTTTCCTGTTTACCTTTTTATGCTTCTCCTGATTCTTGCATTTGAAAGTAAAATTTTCTTTTCACCTCTGATCTTTTCAACAAGAATACTTGGAAGTTCTCTATTCCATTGAAGTTCCTTCCTTCTCCTGAAGCATTATTCTCAGTTTTGCTTGGTAGATGATTATTGATCTTAATCTTATCTCCTTTGACCTCTGGAATATCACATTCCAAGCCATCTGATCCCTTTGTGTAGAAGCTGCTAAGTCCTGTTTTATCCTGGCCAAGGCAATATTTACAGCACTGGCGCTGACTATGAATATGCCTGCATGGTTCTCAATTACAAAATACAAAAATCTCTCTATACAGAAGGCAGAAGAAAAACATTTATTTAGACATCAGAAGGCCAAATTCCAGAACCAGAAAGCAAAATCTGTCACAGTGTCCCAGAAATTAATAAACATGATCACTGCAGGGAGCAAAGCCATTCTCAAGCCTCTGTCTCTGCCAGGACCTTCTCACAAGTAAACATTTATGAGTCTGAGCCTTGCCATGCCTGCCTGCCTATGTCCTCTTTCCTCTCACCCAACTATGTTCACTCTCTTCCTCCCAGTTCTGCTCCACCCTTCCTGTTCCACCTGTTCAGCAAGCTCCTCCCTCCACATGTGACGTAGGCTTCCAGATGATTTAAGCAGATAATACGGGCCTATTAATGAATGAGAAAGATCTTTCCATTTAAATTACTATTATATTTGGCCCCAAGATCTTTCCTATTCATGACATAGGTTAGTGGGGCAATTGTTATTAACAGAACTTTAAGAAGGGTAACAGAAAATAAGCACATAAAACAATATCTTAGGAAACTGGTGTCAACAGAACTTTACAGCAGTATAACAGGGATCACACAAAAGGAGCACATAAAACTATATTTTAGGATGGGGCTTGAGCACAAGTACCCCATCATTTCTCCTCAACAACTGGTGCCCAAAATCTTGGGGTAAGGGATGAAGGTCTCTTCTTCCATAACTACTTTCCACTGGGATTGGATGTTGAGCTGTCCCTTCCCTAACAGGTCCCATTTCAGAGACCAGTTCTTTAGTTGTCATTTGGAGTTTGGTTGACACATCACCATCATGGATAGGGGGTGACATTTGGCTCAAGCCATCAGGCATCTGCAGGTGGAGGGTACTAAGCCTACAGGAAACAAATCTAGCAAACAAGTTTAACAGAAGAAAAGTCAAAAACAAACAAGGAAATAATAACCAGAAGCATGGTAGATATAGGGTCAGCTGTGGTTCTGGAGTCCATGAACCCATTATCATAGCCTCATTCACAGTAAAATATATGAGTTAAAGGTATAATCTGGTAATCATTCTCTCCTGAATAAACAACAGTTACAGTATTATCTTTCTTATGTGCTATAATTTCTACAGCCTTTGGAACATCATCTGGTTTTCATTTTACTCGTACTTTAGCTTCCAATTTTATTTTATCAGTAGAACTCAATCCTTCAGTTCCTCTGTTAGTTATTTCAGAAAGAGGGTCAGTTTTCACAAGGGGTATTGTTTCACAAGGAATGGTAATCACTTGAACTATTCTTTCCTTTTTACAAAACTGTATGAGTTCATCACTTAAATTTTGGAATGTCATAATAATTTCTGGCATGGTGAGGTCCACATGAGCATCTACATGAAAAATTAGTAAACAAAGATATGTCCCATATACCTTTCCATAATTCTTTGTCCCAGATTTGTTTGCCATGAATTTCCCAATTTTGATTTTTCCACATGGACATCCATGTAGCTAACTTATTAGCTACTGCCCATGAATCAGTGAATATATAACACTGTCCTCCTTGTTCTAATAGCTTGGTGTACTGCCATAAGTTCAGCATGTTGACTACTTCCACTTATTCTAGTACTTTCTACGGTCTGCCTAGTGTATGGGTTATAGGCTATTGCTTTCCAATGTCTTTTGTGGCCCAAATATTTTTCTGCCCCATCAGTAAACCATGCATGTCTCTTTTGTTTTTCAGTTAATTAATCATATGCCTCATTCCATTTTACCAAGGATGGCAACAACTCTTGCTTTAGTGTAGAGGGTATATCATTTTCCTCAGTATCTCAGATTCATGAAAAGAAGAAATTCCACTTTTGCCTGTTTCAGATTTATTTTGAATATACAGTTTCCATTTAATTATGCTAGCTTCCTGGCCATGTTCAATTTTGTGAGAAGTTGGATTACTCATTATTCAGGTCATGATCAGGACTCTAGGTCTTACTATTACCTCATGGCCCAGAGTCAGTTGTTCACTCTCTACCATAGCCCTATATGCAGGTAACAACTGCTTTTCAAAAGAGGGATATTGAACTCCAGGTGAAGGGAGTTTCCTAGACTAAAATCCTAAGGGTAAATTTCAGTTTTGTTATTTTTGCCATGAACTCCAAGTGGCATATTCATCCTGTCACTTATAATTCCACCAGCCACTTTGCATAGGATATAAATATGGGCCAATTTTATAACAGCCTTTGCTTTTTCAAAAGCTTTATTCTGTTCAAATCCCCAACCAATTTCATATTTATTCCTAGTTACTTCATATTAAGGTTTCAAAATTTGTCCTCCATATGGTATGTGATGTTGCCAATATCCAAATAAACCTATAAACTTTTAGGCCTCTTTCTTATTGGTGAGGATAAGAAAATCCTGAATCTTTTGTCAGGCTTGCAGGAGAATCTCGTGCAGCCCCTTATTCTATTGTATACCCCAAAATTTTATGATTTGAGCTAGCCCTTGAATCTTTGCAGGGTTAATTTCCCACCCTTTGTTTTCATGTTTAAGTAAAAGCATCAAACTCTTCTCCACTTCTTTTACATTTTTCCCTGTATCATAATATGATTTATGTAGTGGGTAAGCTATACACTAGGTAGCTCTAATTCATCCAAATATTCAGCCAAAATTCTATGACAAATAGTGGGGCTATGCAGATATCCTTTTGTCAATCATGTAAAAGTACATTGTCAGATCTGCCAAGTGAAAGCAAATTGTCCTCATTATTTCAAAGCTATTAGGACAGTAAAGAAAGCACTGGCTAAATCAATAACTGCATACCAAATCCCATGATATTTCTGGATATTTTCTATTAAGGTAATGGTATCATTAACAGCAGCATACAAGGAAGGAGTGACATTATTCATTTGTCTATAATCCACCGTCAGCTTCCATGTCCCATCTGACTTTTGTAGTGGTCAGATAGGATTATTCCATCAAGTGGCTGTAGACATTAAAACTCCTGCCTCAACATATTCTTTTACAGTATTGGTAATATATCTTGTCCACTTGGCACATGATCCTGCTTTAAGGAGATCACTTCAGAAGGTTCAGGTAAAGTGATTGGGTCCATTTTTATTTTACCCACTAAAACTGTATTAATTCATATCTTCCATACCGCAAACTGGTATCTCTTCTTAAGTAAATTTAAAGTCATACATCTCAATATATCTATTCCAATGATGTATTCAGGAATGGGTACAATTGCCACAGTATATTCTTTCTTAGGTAACTGTCTAATTTTCATCATTAGGTTGACTTGTCTGATCTATATTTCAGCTCCTCCCAGTGCTGTGATGGTGATAGGCTTTCCATGTTTAAACTTATCATGATTTCCATAAATAAGGGAGGCTTTCACCCCAGTATCTATTAATGCCCTGTTTACAATATTTGATCCATTTTTCCAACATATGGTCAAATTGATATGAAGTCTGTAATCATGTCTATGTATTTCTTTAACCTGAGTTGAGGTTTGGACAACTTCCTATTCTCTCTGCAGGTGTGGCAAACTTGGATACAAGGGTTCAGGAGAATCTGTAGGGGTAGTTCTTACTTCTCTGTTTTGATTAGTATCAAGTCTCTTTTCTCAGTACGTTCTGTATAGTTCATTAGTTGGAATACCATCTGTGCTTCCAAAATTTATTCTTGATCTCAATGGAGCAGTAAACAGTTTTCTCC
Organism: Notamacropus eugenii; assembly: GCF_028372415.1. Lineage (NCBI taxonomy): Eukaryota > Metazoa > Chordata > Mammalia > Diprotodontia > Macropodidae > Notamacropus > Notamacropus eugenii. The sequence goes on from NC_092872.1 coordinate 669,721,641, forward strand.
TTGTCAATTTATTCTGATTTTGAATCCACTGGCTATTTACTTTTCTCTCTCTAGGAATTTTGTCTTTTCTGCAGTCCCTTAAGTCACTTAACTGTGAAATCTTGTCCAGCACTTCTGAAAAAGGATGCGCTATTTCCCATTATTAGAGTCAAAATCAAGTGCTTGCAAGTAGGAGAAGCCATCTTCACTATTACATTTGCATGGTAAACTGCAAAGGGAGTATAATAGTATGCACATGCATTTCCAATGATTATGGCAGTCTTCAATGCCTCCTCCTTTAAATTTCTTTTACATTTCCTAAGTGAATATCAGGGTCTGTTTCCACTAGGCTGCTTAGTCAGTAGGATACTGCCTACTGCAGCCTTCTTCATCCAAAGCTAACAGATTAGTTGTATTGTTACCTTCTTGCGTATTGTAATCTCTAAAAGTTTGCTGTATAAAAGGATTCTGATTAATAACTATATTTTTTTAAACAGTCCATGTATCTTTAGATAGTCCTCCAGCCCCTTCATCACTAATTTTCACCATCCAAGATATTAACGATTCTCCCATCTTTTGGGTCAATTGATTCAAAATTTTTGTGACCTCCTGCTGAGTAAAATCCTCAATTATTTCCCTAAACATTGTGTTACCTCCTTGGTTCTCCTATTTCTGCCTCACTATTGATCATACTTCTGCCTGACAAACTCCTCCCTCTAAAATTATTTCCCTTCCTTGTTCACTGTGGCAACTAGACTGATTCTGTACAAAGGTCATATGAGTATTTATCTTGTCAGCCTTCAGTTCCTTCTGAGCTGAATGAACAGCATTTCCTTCTGCCTTGAACCCACCAGACTGCTCTCGTAAAGGAGATCCTGAAGGCTGAGAATTCCCATGCAGACTAACTAACTTTTTCCATCTGAATTTTTTTCTTAAGCAGCTTGTCTTTGTTTTTACACATAATATGGTAACCCTTTAATAAGATCCAGCCTCTCTTACTTACCCGTGCCAACTCCTTCCCTGGTCTTATTGGTATTCCTTGCAAACACTTCTCCACATCTCCCTCCTATAACCTTGCTTTCCAGCTCTCACAGGGTCCTGTGCCTTTGGACCATTCTCTGGTTACTAATGAAAAAGTTAATTCTTCCCAACTTGGGACACTAGTTTCTTCCTCTAAATCTTTTCTGCCTCCAAATAGAGATTTTATACCCTCTGATCCTGTTTGTGACACCAAATGTATCACCAAATGTATCACTGATGGTGACTATGTTCTCAGTCACAAAATGTAAAATACTCTCTAAATAGATGGCAGAAGAAAAACATTTATTTAGATATCAAAAAGTTAAATCTCAGAACCAGAAAGCCAAATCTCAGAACCAGAAAGCAAAATCTGTCATGGTGACCAAAAAGTTAATAAATAATATCACTGCAGGGAGCAAAGCCAGCAAAGTTATTCCTAAGCCTCCCCCCTCTCCCCTCTGCCAGGGTTTTTTCCATTTTTTTTTTTATTAATTTTTTTATTTTTTTTAATGTTTAACAATCACTGCCATACAATTGCGATTTTATCCCTCCCCACCCACCCCCCACTACCTCCCTCCCTCCCCACGACTGCATACAATTCTGTATAGATTCTACATATACTTTCCTATTGAGTATATTTTCACTATCGTCATGCTATGTAGTCAGACTAAGATAAATGAAAGAATCCGTATAACAAATCAGAACATGATACACAAACAGATACACATACACAAACATGATCTGCTACATTATGTGAGTGACTTCCATATTTCTCTCTCTGAGTGTGGAAGGCTTTTTGCCTTGAGGTCCACCATTGGGATTTTTTTTTTTTTTTCAGAAGTTCTTGTGTTATTACAAAAATCTAAGTCTACCAGAAAAAACTCTCACACACTGTGGTTGTTGCTGTGCATAAAGTTCTCCTGGTTCTGCTCCTTTTACTCAGCATCAGGTCATATAAGTCCTTCCAGGCCTCTCTGAAGTCTTCTTGTTCATCATTTCTTATGGCACAATAGTACTCCATTACATTCATATACCATAATTTATTCAGCCATTCCCCAATTGATGGACATCCCCTTGACTTCCAGTTTTTGGCAACTACATAGAGTGCTGCTATAAATATTTTTGTACATGTGGGACCCTTTCCCATTTTTATGATCTCTTGGGGATATAGTCCTAGTAGCGATATTGCTGGGTCAAAGGGTATGCACATTTTTGTAGCCCTTTGGGCATAGTTCCAAATTGCTCTCCAGAATGGTTGGATGCGCTCACAGCTCCACCAACAATGAATTAGTGTTCCAACTCTCCCACATCCTCTCCAGCATTTATCATTTTCTTGTTCTGTCATGTTTGCCAATCTTATAGGTGTGATGTGGTACCTCAGAGTTGTTTTGATTTGCATCTCTCTAACCAATAGTGATTTAGAGCATTTTTTCATATGATTATAGATAGCTTTAATTTCTTCCTCTGAAAATTGCCTGTTCATATCCTTTGACCATTTATCAATTGGGGAATGACTTGTATGATTATACATTTGGGTCAGTTCTCTATATATTCTAGAAATGAGGCCTTTATCCCCGAGCTTAGCTGTAAAAATTTTTTCCCAATTTACTACATCCCTCCGGATTTTGGTTGCATTGGGTTTGGTTGTGCAAAAACTTCTCAGTTTAATGTACTCAAAGTTATCCATTTTGCATTTCATAATGCATTCTATCTCTTCTTTAGTAAAGAATTCTTCCCTTCTCCATAGATCTGATAAATACACTATTCCTTGCTTCTCCAGTTTATTCATGGTATCAATCTTTATACCTAAATCATGTACCCATTTGGACTTTATTCTTGTGTACGGTGTCAGGTATGGGTCTATGCCTAATTTCCGCCACACTGTTATCCAGTTTTCCCAGCAATTTTTGTCAAACAATGAGTTCTTATCCCAGAAGCTGGGGTCCTTGGGTTTATCAAACAGAAGGTTGCTATATTCCTTGCCTACTGCATCTTGAGTGCCAAGTCTATTCCACTTGTCTACCTCTCTGTTTCTTAGCCAATACCAAGTGGTTTTGATAATTGCTGCTTTATAGTACAGTTTAAGGTCTGGTAGCGCTAGGCCACCTTCCCAAGCATTTCTTTTCATTAGTCCCTTTGATATTCTGGACCTTTTGTTTTTCCAAATGAATTTTGATATTATTTTATCCAGCTCTAGAAAGTAATTGTCTGATAGTTTAATTGGTATGGCACTAAATAAGTATATTAATTTGGGTAGAATTGTCATTTTTATTATATTAGCATGGCCTACCCATGAGCAACTAATGTTTTTCCACTTACTTAAATCTGAGTTTATTTGTGCAAAAAGTGTCTTGTAATTGTGTTCATATAGTCCCTGGGTTTGTTTTGGCAGGTAGACTCCTAAGTATTTTATACTGTCTACCCTAACTTTAAATGGGATTTCTCTTTCTATCTCTTGCTGTTGAACTTTGTTGCTAATATATAGGAATGCAGAGGATTTGTGTGGGTTTATTTTGTACCCTGCAACTTTGCCAAAGTTGTTTATTAATTCAAGTAATTTTTTACTTGAATCTCTGGGATTCTCTAGGTAAATCATCATATCATCTGCAAAGAGTGATAACTTAGTTTCTTCTTTGGCTATTCTAATTCCTTGAATATCTTTATCTTGTCTAATTGCTACAGCTAACATTTCTAGTACCATATTGAATAATAGTGGTGATAATGGACAACCTTGTTTCACCCCTGATCTTATTGGGAATGCATCTAGCTTATCCCCATTGCATATAATGCTTGCTGAAGGTTTTAGATAGATACTGCTTATTATTTTATGGAAAGTTCCCTTTATTCCTACATTCTCCAATGTTTTTAGTAGGAATGGATGTTGTATTTTGTCAAAAGCTTTTTCTGCATCTATTGAGATAATCATGTGGTTTTTGTTAGCTTTGTTGTTGATGTGGTCGATAATGCTAATAGTTTTCCTAATATTGAACCAGCCCTGTAGTCCTGGTATGAATCCTACCTGATCATAATGTATTAATCTCGTGATTAGATGCTGTATTCGTTTTGCTAAAATCTTATTTAAAATTTTTGCATCTATATTCATTAGGGAAATTGGTCTATAATTTTCTTTCTCTGTTTTGTCTCTTCCTGGTTTGGGTATCAAAACCATATTTGTATCATAGAAAGAATTTGGGAGGACTCCTTCTTCCCCAATTTTCAAGAATAGTGTATGTAGTATTGGAATTAACTGTTCTTTAAATGTTTGATAGAATTCACTTGTGAATCCATCTGGCCCTGGAGATTTTTTCCTAGGGAGTTCATTGATGGCTTGTTCAATTTCTTTTTCTGAGATGGGGTTGTTTAAGTATTCAACTTCCTCTTCTGTTAATCTGGGCAATTTGTATTTTTTAAAATATTCATCCATCTCGTTTAGATTATCGAATTTGTGGGCATAAAGTTGGGCAAAGTAGTTTCTAATTATTGTTTTAATTTCCTCCTCATTGGAGGTGAGTTCACCCCTTTCATTTTTAATGTTAGTAATTTGGTTTTCTTCTTTCTTTTTTTTGATCAGATTAACCAAAGGTTTATCAATTTTATTAGTTTTTTCATAAAACCAACTATTGGTTTTATTTATTAATTCAATAGTTTTCTTTATTTCAATTTTATTAATCTCTCCTTTGGTTTTCAGTATTTCTAATTTGGTATTTACTTGGGGATTTTCAATTTGTTCTTTTTCTAGCTTTTTCAACTGCAAGCCTAAGTCATTGATCTCCTCTTTCTCTATTTTATTTATGTAAGCATTCAGAGATATAAAACTTCCCCTAATAACTGCTTTTGCAGTGTCCCATAAGTTTTGGTACGTTGTCTCTCTATTGTCATTCTCTTGAATGAAGTTGTTGATTGTTTCTATGATTTCTTCTTTAACCCAATCCTTCTTTAGAATTAGATTATTTAGTTTCCAATTGATTTTTGGTTTCTCTTTCCATGGCCTTTTATTACATGTAATTTTTAATGCATTATGATCTGAAAAGGATGCATTGATTATCTCTACCTTTCTGCACTGGATTGTGAGATTTTTATGTCCTAGTACATGGTCAATTTTTGTAAATGTTCCATGTACCGCTGAGAAAAAGGTATATTCCTTTCTATTCCCATTTAATTTTCTCCAAAGATCTATCATATCTACCTTATCCAGAGTTTTATTTACCTCCTTAACCTCTTTCTTGTTTATTTTAAGGTTGGATTTATCTAGTTCAGAGAGGGGGAGGTTGAGGTCCCCCACTAGTATAGTTTTGCTATCAATTTCTTCCTTCAACTCCCCCAACCTCTCCTCTAAGAATCTGGATGCTATACCACTTGGAGCATACATGTTTAGTAATGATATTGCTTCATTGTCTATGGTGCCTTTTAGTAGGATATAGTTTCCATCCTTATCCCTTTTGATTAGATCTATTTCTGCTTTTGCTTTGTCTGAGATTAGGATTGCTACTCCTGCCTTTCTTACATGAGCTGAAGCACAATATATTCTGCTCCATCCTTTGACCTTTATCCTATGTGTATCCCCCCGTTTCAAATGTGTTTCTTGTAAGCAGCATATTGTTGGATTATGGCTTTTAATCCATTCTGCTATCCGTCTCCGTTTTATGGGAGAGTTCATCCCATTCACATTCACAGTTATGATTACAATCTGTGTATTTCCCTCCACCCTCTTTCCCACCATTTATGCTTTTAACTCTCCCGTATCCCTTCCCCTCCTCAATAGTATTCACTTTTCTCCCCCTCCTCCTGCAGCCTTTCCCTCCTTCTTTTAGCCCCCCTCCCTTTTGGTCCCCTTTACTCTTATTGCTTCTTTCCTCCCTTTTAGCCACCCTCCCCTTTCTTCCCCCTTCCCCTCCTACTACCTATATAGCTAGTTAGGATTATCTGCTTAAGGTTATTGTTCCCTCCTTTGAACAAATCAGATGAGAGTGCCTCTCAAACAATGCTCATCTCCCTCCCCTCCTTCCCTCTACTATAGTTTTGTACTTCTTCCTGTGATGTAATTTGCCATTTTCTGCTTCCTCCTTTTCACACCTCCTATTACAATCCCTTCTCATACTTAAATCATATTTTTGCCATGACATCATTTACTTTATGCCCGTTCCCTCTACATATATCCCTTTTATCATAATAGCTGCACAGTTCTCAAGATTAACAGGTAGCATCTTCCCTTACAGGGAGGTAAACAGATTGCCCTAATTGAGTTGCAAGTTTTTGTTTTTGTTTTTTCCCCTCTGTTTACCTTTTTATGATTCTCTGGAGACCTGCATTTGAAGATCAAATTGTCTATTGAGTTCTGGTGTTTTGGTCAGGAAGCTCTGGAAATCCCTTATTTCGTTGAATGACTTTCTCCTTGCCTGAAATGTTATGCTGAACTTTGCTGGGTAGTTGATCCTCGGTTGGAGTCCCAACTCCTTTGCCTTACGGAATATTGGGTTCCAATTCTTTCGATCTTTTAATGTAGAAGCTGCAAGGTCCTGTGTGATCCTGACTGTGTGACCTTGATATTTAAATTGTTTCTTTCTGGCTGCTTGTAGTATTTTCTCCTTCACTTGATAGCTCTGGAATTTGGCAACTATATTTCTTGGGGTTTTGAGTTTGGGATCCCTTTCCGGTGGGGAACGGTGGATTCTTTCGATGACTATTTTGCCCTCTGAGTCTAGTACTTCTGGGCAGTTTTCCTTGATGATTTCCTGGAAGATATTGTCCAGACTCTTTTCTTCATCATGGGTTTCTGGCAGGCCAATAATTCTTAGATTTTCTCTCCTGGATCTATTTTCCAGGTCAGTTGTTTTTCCAATTAAATATTTTAGATTTTCTTCCATCTTTTCATTCTTTAGATTTTGTTTGACTGACTCTTGTTGCCTCATTGAGTCATTAGTTTCTACTTGCCCAATTCTAATCTTGATCGTATTGTTTTCTTCAGTTAGCTTTCGCATCTCCTTTTCCATCTGGCCAATTTTTCCCTTTAAGGAGCTATTTTCTCCATTTAATTTTTGTACTTCTTTTTCCATTCGACCAATTTTCCCAGTTAGGTTTTGGGTTTCCTTTTCCATCTGATCAATTTTCCCTATTAGGTTTTGAGTTTCCTTTTCCGTTTGATTAACTCTTCCTTTTAGGGAATTATTCTCTCCAGTTAATTTTTGAACTTCCTTTTCCATTTCTTCAATTTTCTTTTTCAGATTGATGTTCTCATCAGTGAATTCTTTTTTTATGGTTTTAAAATCATTGGCCAGTTTTTCTTTTATATCCTTCTTCAGACGTTCCAGGTAATCTAGTTGTGCTTGCGAGAAATTCATAGTCCCATCTGAGGTTTCAGATGGAAGTACAGTCTCAGCTCTGACCTCTTTGGTGTTTGTGTTTTGGTCCTTATCCCCATAGAAAGATTCTATGGTTTTTTCACTTTTCGTCTGCTTTTTCCGATTCATGATGTTGGCTGAGTGTTGTAGCTTTTGGTTCTTTCAGTCAGACGATACAGATCTTTTAAGTTGAGTTGATGTTTGTCTAGGCTAAAAGCAGGCTTTTTGTTGTTGTTGTTGTTGTTGTTTCCCAGATCAACCCTGGGTTTAGCTTGATAGGTGTGTGGGAGGTGTGGTCTGGTCTCAGGCTATCTCCTCAGCTGGCCTGAGGCAAAGGCAAGGTCCGGGGGGATGGTGATCCCAGCTTCCCTATTGTCTTCCCTTTTCCCCTGGAGGGCTGGGGCACGCCTAGAGGCTAATGCGTGTTCCCGCCCCTCCTGGGGCTTGTCTCCCGGGCTGAGGCTTGCTTGGGTCTCAGTGCGAATTTTTCTCTGCCCTGGGTCGTCTGTCCCTCCAGACAGCCTCCACCACGGTAGGAAGAATCCCCCTTTGCCACCTCTCCAGCCTCTGGTGTTACGAGACCACTCGCCCCTTTCTGCTGCTCCCACTGATCCAGGATCAATCTGGGGAAGAATTTTATGGTTCCCTCACGGTCATCGGGGGGGAGGGGAGAGCACTTACTGATCACTCCGGCATCCCAGCTTCTGGATGTTCAAGTAGTGAGCCACTGAAGTCCCGTCTTTAGGCTGAAGATTTCAAAGGCTGTTGCGCTGATATCGTTGGCTCGGCCTGGCTTATCTCCTGCTCCGCTGGTCTCGCCCGCCACTCTCGGGCCCCTCGGGTCGCCTCCGCCCTGCCGCGCCGACCGCGCTGCGCTGTGCGCCGGGCTCTTACCCCCGCGGAACAGATCCCTCCCGTGGACCTTCCAGTCCAGCCTGGGCTCCGAATCTGTCAAAGTCCGTCTCCCACTGGATTCTACACCTCCAAAGTCTGGTCAGACTCTCCCCCCAGAAATATCCAAAGGAGTTTTTCCAGGAGCTTAGGTGAGTTGTTGCTTTCACTCCGCCATCTTGGCTCCGCCTCATGCCAGGGTTTTTTCACAAGCAAATACTCACAAGCCTGAGCTTTGTGGTGCCTGCCTGCATCCTCTCTCCTCTGACCAAACTGCACTCATTTCCTCCTGGTTTTGCTACACCTTTCCTTTTCCACCTATAAAGGCTTCCAGGTTATTTAAGCAGATCATGCAGCCTATTCATGTATGAGAAAGCTCTTTCCATTTAAATTACCATTACACCTGGGAATTCTGGAATTTAGCTATAATATTGCTAGGAGTTTTCCTTTTGGTATCTCTTTCAGGAGGTGATCAGTAGATTTTTTTTTCCATTTCTATTTTCCTCTCCGATTTGTAGAATATCAAGGCAGTTTTCTTTGATAAATTCTTTTTTTTTTTTTTTAGGGGGGCTTGAAATTTTATATCTCAATAGAAATTGCCTTACATAGAAAAAAAAACTTTTGTTCCAAATTCAGGTGTGAGGACATAAATATGAAATTATTCAGTGTCAGTTAATATTTATACAAAATATTCCAATTAATACAAGAATCCGTATTAAATCTAGTAAATTCTGGGGCATAAAGTGATTTTTTTCATTTAAAATGTTTTCAAGTAAAAATAATTTTCCCTGTTGAAAATTGTGCTTTTTGAATTTTCAGACAATATAATGAGGAATGTAATTTCCTTAGTGTATTTTGGTTTTTTTGGTCAGGTGATACTTCTTTTTAAAACATTTACAATATGGACCACAACAGAATTTTTTTTTTTGAACATTAACCAACTGAGACACAAATAATATTTATGTTGCTAACTCCACAAGTTCTTGACCTAATTGTCTCCACAGTATTACTAAGAATTAAAGGACCCTAACTTATTGTTGTTGTTCTAAAGTCTTATGCCTAATAGCTTAATTTTAGACTTAACCTCAGATGTTCCGCTATCAATACTCTATAAGTGAATAGATCTAGTATTAAGCTTGCAAACCTTTTGACTATAGGAAATTGCCACCAAGAGTAGGGACATTGCAGGGATACAATATCTCCCCAAAATCATGTCAATTTCAGCAGGAGTACATTGTCCACTTGCATTTTCAGTCAGGCTTAAAGTCTGCCACGTGTCAGTGGGGAAATTGTGTCAGGAGAATCCTACCTCAGCCCAGGCTGAACAGCCTCTCTCCTTCCATTCCCATGAGATCATCTTTTTCAGTTCATACCAGCATCTCTCCAGCTTACTGGCATCATGGATTTGAGGCTCAGATCACCTTGCTTGCTTTCCATACCTGGAGTTAGAAGAACAGTCACTTAATAGTTCTATAGCTTCTAAAAATGAAACCAGGTTTCAAATATGATTATAATTTCACTTTAGCTAAGGAACATCTTTTGAGGCAAGTCTTAAGCGGCTTACATGCCTTTCTACACCCATTCTAGCTCCTGATTAAATAGCAATCATAAAATCAAATTTACCATTAGAATCTTAACTTTTCCATCAATGCCAAATTTTACCCAAAGCCACCTTCCTCTAGGAAACTTAGACTGAAATTCTTTTTCCCAAACTAAAGATGTCGTTGATTTATTCTTAGTAATTAATTCAGTCAATTGTTTTAATACTAATTGCTTTTACCTCACTTTGTAACATGTCCAATTTTTCTCCCCATCACTCCCCTCCCCCAGCTTCCTAATACCTTGCATTCTGATTGCTTCTTCCCTCAATGTACCTTCAGTTGTATCACACCCCACCCTTCCCTTATCCCCATCTTCTCTCTTTTCTTGTAGGGAAAGATATATTTCTATACCCCATTCCCTATATTTCTTATTTCCTGATTATATGCAATAAAAATTCTCAACATCCGTTGCTAATACTTTGAATTCCAACTTCTCTCCCTCCCGCGCTCCCTCCCTAGCCTCACTGAGCAAGCAAGCAATTCAATATAGACTAAATATGTGTCTTTTTGCAAAAGACTTCTATAATAATCATGTTGTGTAATACTAACTATATTGCCCTCTGTCCTACTCTGTCCCTGCTTATTTTTTCCACCACAATTGACGTTGTCCTTCTCAAAAGTGTTTATTTCTAGTGACTCCCTTCTCTCATTTGCCCTCCCTTCTTACATTCCTCTCACCCCACTTGCCTTGTCTCCCACTTTCCTGTGGTGTGATATAAGTTTTCATATCAAATTTAGTGAGCATGTTATTCCCTCCTTCAGTCAGCTATGGAGAAAGTAGCTTCATTTTTCCCCTCTCCCCTTCTCCCTTTTCTCCTCCATTGAACAAGATTTTTCTTATCTCTTTTATGAGTTATAGCCTGCCCTGTTCCGTTTCTCCCTATCTCTTCCCAGTATTTTCCTCCTTCACCCCTTAATTTTTTTTTATTTTATTCTTTTTGTGTGTGTGGATATCATCTCTTCTGATTTAACACACCCTGTACTCTCTATCTATATATGTGTATGTATGTGTGTGTGTGTGTGTGTGTGTGTACGTACAATCTCTCCATCTACCCAAATACTGAGAAAAAGATTCAAGAGTTATGTTTTCTTTCATGTAGTAATGTAAATTGTTCAGCTTTAGAAAGTCTTTTATGATTTTTCTTTCCTGTTTACCTTTTCATGCTTCTCTTGATTCTTGTATTGTGAAGTCAAATTTTCTATACAGATCTGGTCTTTTCTTCAATATGAATGATTGGAAGTCCTCTATATCACTGAATGACCATTTATTCCCTTGAAGTATTATACTCAGATTTGCTGAGTAGGTGATTCTTTGTTTCAATCCCAGTTCCTTTGGCCTCTGAAATATCCCATTCCAAATCCTTCAGTCCCTTAATGTTGAAGCTGCCAGATCCTGTGTTATCCTGATTGTATTTCCACAATACTTAAATTGTTTCTTTTTAGCTGCTTGCAGTATTTTCTCCTTGATCTGGGAACTCTGAAATTTGGCCACAATATTCCTTGGAGTTTCTCTGTTTGGGTCTCTTTCAGGAGGTGATCAGTGGATTCTTTCAATATTTATTTGTCCTCTGATTCTAGAACATCAGGGCAGTTTTCCTGGATAATTTCATGGAAGATAATGCCTAGGCTCTTTTTTTGATCATGACTTTCAGGTAGTCCCATAATTTTTAAACTGTTTCTGCTGGATCTATTTTCCAGGTCAGTTCTTTTTCCAAAGAGATGTTTCACATTATCTTCTATCTTTTCAAATTTTTGGTTTTGTTTACTAACTGCTTGGTTTAACTCACAGTCATTCATTTCCCTGAACTCAATTCTCTCTTTCAACAAATTATTTTGTTCAGTGAGTTTTTGAAACTTCTCCTCCTTTTGGCTGATTCTGTTTTTTAAAGCCTCCTTCTCCTCACTGACTTTTTAGATCTCTTTTTCCAATTGAGTTAGCCTCTTTCCAAAGCTGTTATTTTCCTCAGAATTTTTTTGGTTCTCCTTTAGTAAGCTGCTAACTTGTTTTTTAAGGTCTTCTATTGCTTGAGCTCAGTTTAAGTTCCTTTTGGAGGCCCTGGAGGCAGAGGCTTTGACTTCCTCTGACAGTATGCCTTGTTCTTCCTCATCTGAAAAAATGGGGGGAGACACCTGTTCCCCAAGAAAGTAACCTTCTATGGTCTTATTTTTCCTCTTTTTTGGACATTTTTTCAGCCAGTTACTTGACTTCTGAGTTTCCTCTCCACATCCACCTTGCCTCCTGTTCTGCCAAGCCAGCACTGGGGACTGAGATTCAGATGAGTTGCTCCAAAGCCGTAGGGGCTTTGTGGTGGCAGAGCTGTCACACAGGGTTCAGTTCCCTCAGGGTGTTTACGATGAGACCTTAAGCAATGAATGCAGGCTACTGCCTGCTTTGGGAGCCCCGTCTGCTGCTCCCTCTACTGCTGCCACCTGAGGTGGATGAGTTATGGGGACACTCTGCTTCCTTCTTGGCCAGCCAAAAAGACCCTCCCACTGATCTTTGGCACCTGTGGGTTGAGGGATCTGTGCTGCTGCTGACGATTCTGTCCCTGAAGCCTGCTGGGATCTGCTCCTCTCAGTGCCATGTGGCCAAGGCTGGGCTAGGCTCTACTCTACATCAGGTGGGACAGTCTTTTCCAATAGGTCTTTCAGGTCACTCTGGGATAGAAATCTCCTCCACTCTGTTGTTCTGTGGCTTCTGCTGCTCTAGAATTTTTGAGAGTTCTTCTTTACATGTATTTTATGGGCTGTGGGGTAAGAGCTAGCGTGTGTGTGTCTTTCTACTCTGCCATCTTGGGCACCCCCTGAAAATTTCTTGAAAGATGATGTCTAGGCTCTTTTTTTGATCATGGATTTCAGGTAGCCCAATAATGTTTAAATTATCTCTCCTGGATCCATTTTCCAGGTCAGTTGTATTTCCAATGAGATATTTCTTTTAGTTTATAATTTCTTGATTTCTTACAAAGTCATTAGCTTCCATCTGCTCCATTGTAATTTTAAGAAATTATTTTATTCAGTGAGCTTTTGTACCTCTTTTTCCATTTGGCCCATTCCGCTTTTTAAGGCATTCTTCTTCTCATTAACTTTTTGGACTTCCATTTGGGTTAGTGTAATTTTAAAGGTGTTTTTGTCTTCAGGATTTTTTGGATCTTTTAGCAAGCTATTGCTTCAATTTTTATGATTTTCTTGCATCACTGTCATTTTTCTTCCAAATTTTTCCTCCACTTCCATTACCAGATTTTCAAAATCCATTTTGAGCTCTTCCATAGCCTAAGACCAATTTATATTCATATTTTTCTTGGAGGCTTTGAATGAATAAGCTTTCACTTTGTTTTCTTCTTTTAGTTGTATGTTTTGATCTTTCTCATGACCAATGATGTAAGAAAATATCTCTTCACCAAGGAAGTAAGAATCTACATTCTGTTTCTTTTTCTCCCTTTTGCTCATTTCCCAGGCAAATATTTGACTTTTGAGCTCTTTGTTAAGTGAGGGGCTATAGAAGCAGCTTCCTCTTCAGTATTGGCTGCTGTCACCATGGGGCTGGGGTCACAGCTGAGGGAGGAGCTGCTGCAATGACTGGGGCAGGGGCTGTGCTTGGGACAAGGGCTGGGCCATGCCCCCCTCTTAGCCAGGTGAGAGATTCTTCCCATTGACTTTGGAAGCTGTCTGGTGTTTGTGGGTTGAGAAGTCTGCAATCTGTAGCCACTGCCAGTGAATCAGTTCCCTAAGGCCTGCTCCAGGTCAGTCTGCACTGGCATGGTCCATGTCGCACTGCACTTCACTCCCAGTCTGGTGCAATAGATCCTTCCTCTCTACTTTCCAGGTTTTCTTGGGTTGGTAATTTGCTTCATTTTGTCATTTTGTGGCATCTGCTGCTCTTGACTTTGTTCAGTCATTTTTACAGGCTTTTTGGTGGGTTTGGGGGCAGAGTTCTAGCAAGTCTCTGCTTCTGCTCTGTCATCTTAACTCTGCTCCTCTTCATTGTCTTTTATTGAATGTAATTTTTATTGCATTATGAGTGAGAGAGATAGAGAATTTTCTAGGCACATTTTCCAAGTCAAGGAAGGAAAACAAATGAAGATATATGTTTGCTCCATGTTGCCCACATGCAGTCAGTCAGTGTAGGCAACTATCATTTGTTAAGCACCTACTATGTACTGGGAACTTGCTTAGCACTGGGGATATAAACAAAGGGAAAAAGCAGTCTCTGATTTTAAGGATCATCAGTCAAGCGGTGGAAGCACCATACAAATTGCATTGGACAAGGAAAAATATATATGGAAGAAAATGAAGATAATCAGCAAAAGGGAGGGACTAATATTAAAGGAGTTAGAAAAGATTTCTTAAAGAAGATGGGACTTTAACTGGGACTTGAAAAAATCCAGGGACTTTAGGAATTAGAGATAATAAAGGAGAGAGTTTGAGCCAGGGGGACCAGTAAGTGAAAATGTCTGGAGCAAGGAGATGGAGGATCATGTACAAGGAACAACAATGAGGACAGTGTCACTAGTTCACAGAGTAATTGAGGGGGTGTAAGGTATAAGAGGAATGGAAAGGTAGGAAGAGACCAAATTATGAAGACCTTAAAAAGTCAACGGGAAGATTTCATATTTTATGTTAAATAGAGAATAACTGGAATTGGTGCTGCAGAAGGAATATAAAAACTAATGGCCACAGGCATATTGTTGACAGTGCTGATGAAGCTGAACTCTATCGATTTGAAGAGGCAGATCCCTGGAGACAATAGTTATTACAAGAAAGCATTTGCCTGTGCCTCCCACCTGGCCCCACACATACACACATACACACATGATGAAGGGAATGTACTGAGCAAATACCTCCTTTCCATTATCCACGCAGGTAGCCCTTTTCTTTCCTGGAGTCACAGAAATCATAGCCTGCTATATTTTCCCCGTGCAGATCAACTTCTCTGCTTTCCTTCTTTGTTGAGTGTTCTGTTCACTCTCTCCTTTCATTATAATCCATCCTTCTTGACAGATGAAAACTATTTCAGCTTGCTAGCTTTGGTTATGTGACCATTTGAACAATGCTAGAGATGGGGGTGGGGAAAATAAGCCATGAAGATTTAGTCTAGAATAATTACAATAATTTACCCAGGGCTTGGTTTAGGAGCTAGCCTTTGGGACTAAACTAACTAGGAGATCAATGAGCTTCCACCAGGAAATATGTTTTAAACTAGCCCAAGGTGACAGACAACCAGGATAAGTGAATCAGAGAGAGTCTTATAATCCACTTGGATTCTCCTCTAAACTATATGAGGCTAATAGTATACATCTGGTGCTCAAAATGGGTAGAGTAATACTTGTAGATGATCATATTGCCTGCATTTCCTCCAGGTTCCTCTGTCCCTCACACTTGACTCTCCATTCAATACAAGTGAGCTGCTAAACCTTCATTATAAATGGAGCACTCTCATGCTCCATTACAGGACTAGGACAGTGGCAAGAGAAATTTATTTTGTACTTGGAAAAAGACAGGAAAGAGATAAATGGGAGTCAGGGGAGAAAGCAGATGTGATGTGGACCAATAGAAAGGGGTAACTGGGGCATTTTGACAGCAATCTCTTCTTTACAAGGTCCAGCATTGTGGTTAGAAAGTGAGGCAGCTAGGTAACATGATGGATAAATTGTCAAGGTTGGAATCAGGAAACCTGCATTCAAATCAGGCCTCAAATACGTACTAGCTATATGAGCATGAGTAAATTACTTAATCTCTCAATTCTAATTTACTCCTTTACAACAGTTCTTATTACACAGGGTTATTTTGAAGATAAATAATATACGTAATGTTCTTTACAAACTTGGAAGTTCTGTGTGAAAGCTGTTGCTTTTAATGAACCTTGGCTTTTTGAAAACTGTGCCATCCACCAAAAGATAAGAGATGTCAGTTTGTTTCATCCTAGAAATACTTAAAAGTATTGTTCTGGCCACAAAATATGTTTGCTTTACAAAGATGAACCTAGTTAAATAATATAAGAGACCACATGTGGTAAGACCTCATATATGGCACAAATATTTTATGGTGGTGCACATATCTCCATAAGACAATGAAAGCAGGGATATATTCAAACTGCATGGGTAAACAGTATCACGAAATTATGTAGAAATACTTAGCAATCAGTAAGCACTTTAAGTGACTACTATGTGCTTTGTTTGTTTGTTTGTTTGTTTTTAATATTCAGTCAATCCAATTATGTCTGACTCTTCATGACCTTATGAACCGTAATGTCCAAGGTGTCTTCTTGGCAAAGTTACTGGAGTATTTTGCCATTGCTTTCTCCAGTGCATTAAAGAATAGAAATGCTATTGCCCAGTGTCATACATAAACATCTGAGGCTGAACATCTGGCTACAGACCCTGCACTCTATCCACTGAGCCATAGAGCTGTTCCTTCTGTGAGTAGTAATGTACTCTTTATTTGGAATACAGATATAAAAATGAAACAGTATTTTCCTTCAAGCAGTTTATATGCTGTTGGAGGGATACAGCATATTAATAGGTAAGAAAATATAGCCTATTTTCACAATAACTACAAATTCAATTAAGGAGGGGTAAATGGTACAGTATTAACAGTATGATCAGAAATCATTTCTTTATTTTTGGAGGGGGAGGAGTGAAGACAATTGGTGTTATGTGACTTGCCCAAAGTCAAATAAGTAGTGTCAAGTGTCTGAGACCAGATTTGAACTCAGGTCCTTCTGACTCCAGGGCTAATGGTCTATTCACTGCACCACCTAACTGCCCCAGAAATTGTCTCTTGACAGAGATGGCACTGCTTTGTGGAACCATCCCACAAAGGGAATCAGCAATTTCAAAGTGTGAAGGTTGGAGAAAAAAAAAAAAAGATTGCAGGAGTGAGAACATTTGCATAGGGTGATGGCATATGAAAAGATTTAGAAAAGGTAGGTGGAATGTCATGTATGTCATGAAGGGAATTTAGTTTGCCTGGAAAGAATATATGATAGTAATGTCATATGAATCACCTGAAATAATAGGCTGTATTTAAATTATGAGGAAGTTTCATGTAAGAGTTGGCATTATATTTTAGGAACAAGAGGTAACTACTAATTTTCCTGAAGTGGTCAAGCCTGTGTTTTATGAATATTAATTTGGCAGCTTTGGGGAAGTTGGATGAATTAAGGAAGAGAAAAGATAAAGGAATGCCTGTTAGGAGACTATTACAATAGTCCAGGTAAGAGGAAATAAGGAAAAATGTTTAGAGAAACTGAAGAGGTAGGGAAAAAAGAAGCTGATTTTAAAAGGGAGGATGAATGAGAAAAAGAGTTGAAGATGGGGATGGGAACTTGGATGAATGGAAAGATGGTGGAGTCCTCAACATTAATAGAAACATTTATTTAGGATTAAAGGTATTCAGTTGAGTTGCAGAAGTGTTATACTGGACATTCAGAGAGAGATATCTAGCAGGTAGTTAAAGATTTGTATTTAAAACTGAAGAGAAAAATGAGGTGTTGATATGTACTTCGGTGAGTAATATGAATTTGAATTCATAGGGGTTCATGAAAGAAAATGGAGAAGAGAGATAGAATTTTGATTCAAGCACATGATTAGGAGACATTAAAAAGATAATGATCCTAAATGTGGGGACCTTGGAACTGTATGCATGTAAAGAACAAGAATGCCCAAGGTACATGTGTGGGAGGGTCAACTTACA
This sequence comes from Notamacropus eugenii, assembly GCF_028372415.1. NCBI lineage: Eukaryota > Metazoa > Chordata > Mammalia > Diprotodontia > Macropodidae > Notamacropus > Notamacropus eugenii. Next base: position 669,739,162 of record NC_092872.1, read on the forward strand.
AAATGCAGCAGTTTCACTCATATCTTCTGCTTCTGTTTAAGTCTTCTGCTACTTATCAGGCATGTCAAGAAATCACTTTTAAGAGTGTAGTTTTTGCTGATATTACTCTTTTTCTGAGGTCACAGTGTCATTGTTGGACAATGTTCCATGGATTCCATGGTGACAAACTATTTGCTGTATGTTGCTCTATTTGACATGCAGTTGTAGAGTTTCTCTGTTTCCATTTGCTGGCTTTCACTGGAGTCTTTAACTTAGATCACCTAATCCTGTAGAAGTCTGTCTAAGAATTGAAGTTGAAGAAAAGGTTGAAACCTGTACTGGAAAAACATATCCTTCAGTTCCTCTCATTCATTTATCTCTATATCAAAGAAATAATAATTGAATACCTATCCTTACCTCAATTATTATTATGTCTAAAGCAACATAGGTGTCTTTGAAGGAGAAAATATGGAAAATGACTTAATATTCCCTTATTGCTTAATACTCCTGCTGTTTCTGCACCAGGTCTTCACTTCTAGATTTGGTACGTGTGAAAATGAGGATTCACATTCCTCAGGCTACAATTGATTTTACGTGTAAACTAAATTATTGTACAGTAGCAGGATTACAAATGAACTACTTAACATAATTATGAAATATAATCATTGCAAAAATAGAATTCATTACTTTGCATGGGTTCAGGAGAATGACTTAAATGAACTTTAGAAATCTTTCCCTGATTGAGGAAGAATGTGAACTTTGATTTTGGTAAAAGTAAACACACACACACACACACACACACACACACACACATACACATACATAGACCTATGTGGGACATTTGCATCATTTTCCTATGCCCATACAAAATGAATAATAAGGTTGCTAGAAGAAGGTATTTAGACCCTAAACTTCTTTCAAAGTCCTTGAACCCCTGGAATTTTTTCTGCTCCCACAGAAAAGCCTACTTTGTCCTCTGAGAGGAAAAAAAATCAAATACTATGCAGGCTGAATGAAAAGAAAAGCCGATTATCTCTGCAGGGGTATGGGAATAATGTGATTTTAAAATACTGTACTGAGTTTACTTACTAAAAGTGGTCTTTAAGTGTGGGTTGCTGGCAAAGACAAGTCTATTCATCTTTTCTCCTTTCAGATATTAACTCTATAAATGACTCTATAATAGTACATGTTCCAAACTACATATATATATAATCAGGTATTGGTCAGGAAAGCAATTGAGTAATTAATACATCAATGAAGACTGTAACTAGTTGATATTCTAAGATAATTTAAATTCTAATAGTAAATATGGTAACAAACTTAAATATGTTTAATGTAACAAAACCATATGAGAAACCAAACTGTAACCCAATGAGAAAATCGATTTAAATAAAAAATAAAGTACTTTCATAAAAAGGAAATGCATTATCTCATTGATTTGGGTTCTCCTTTCAAGTGTTTAGCTTTCCACTCATTTTTGAATCTTTTTGTAGAGATCACTTAATTCAAGTCCATCATTTAATGAATTAAAAAACTGAGGCTCAGGAAGACTAAATGACCTGCTTAATCTGACAAGGCAGCAAGGAGAGCTGATACTTGAAGTCAGAATACTAGTGTCAAGTTTAGAGCTTCTTCGACCTCGCAAAGTTGTCTCTCATACTTGTCCCAACGTTCCACCCTCCAAGAAGCCAGCCAATATACTGTAGAACTTCTGGTATTATTTAACATTTTGTTGATGCCAATAGAATGTTAGAGAGGCAGATTTGCAAGAAACATTTAGTTCAGCAAACAATTATTAAACACCTATTGTATGGAGTACACTGTTAGCATCTAGAGGAAAAACAAAATTTGGATGAAACTAAGTCATTGCTTTCCAAGGTCTTCCATCTGCACTACTAGAATAATAAACCATCACAAATAACCACATTTGACAGTATGGGAAGATGATGATGGTGATAAAGAAGAAGGAGGAGGAGGAAGAGGAGGAGAAAGAGAAAAAGAAGGGGGATGATTAGGAGCAGGTGGTGGTGGGGATGATAATGATGGTATTTAATATATCACCATACCAGTGAGCTACATGATTTCATGATTTTTTAATTATATATGCCTAGTAGAGAAATAAATGCATGTGAAAATAAGATAAAGTGTACTTCGTCCCTATTATCCTATACATACACACATATATACATATATATGTGTGTATGTATATACATATACTTATATATGTACATATGCACACACACACACATATATATATATATATAAAATCTGAAGATTTTCTCAATGACCTGACAAACTGATCCTATATTCCAGTACTTCTCTTTTCAATAACAAAAACAATCAAAAATTATATATTATACACCTGTGAAACAATCTGAAAAAGAACATTAAGTAACAAATAATTGTAAGAGAAGAATGACTTTTCTCAGAACCTGACTCCCAATGAGAAAAAATACAAAATAAGATGAATAAAAATAATAACCATAAAATACCAATTGACATTTATATAATATTTTCAAGTCTGCAAAGCAATTTGCAAAGCAGTCCTGTATTATCAGTAGTTTATGTGTTATTACCCCCTTTTGACAAAGTGCATTGGAGAAATGCAAGGCAGATGTGCGTGATGTAGGATGATACTGGAGACCAGAACTGATTCATGCATTTTTCAGCTTTTCAGGTTTAGAATTGGAAGAGGCTGAGAAAGTTATAGGCCATCTACGAGGGTTGGGGAACCTGCAGCTTTAAGGTCATAAGGGGTCTTCTTTGCTCTCAAGGGCAACCCTTTGATTGAATTTCATTGAAATTCTCTTAATAAAAGAATCTATTCTGTAAAACTTGGACTCAGTCGAAAGGCCATATTCAAGGACCTAGAATTCTATATGTGGCCTTGAGACTGCATGCCCACACCCGATCTAGCCAATAACAAAAGGAGATTCAAATAAACTGTAGCATGGAAAGTATAGTTAATAGAAATATATAATTAATTCAGTTCAGAATACATATGCAACTTCTTTTTCTCTTCTTACCATGCTAGTGCCCAGGTCACCCTTGAGGGAAGATCTGGGACAAAACAGAAACTTTTCAAAATTGTTCTAAGTCTATGGGATATGAATTATATCCTCCTGAATATACTAGGGATAATTATGTTGATTTATATGAGATCTATTGACTGATTTATTGATTGACATCATGAAATCAGAGGGCTGCAGGCAGGTGGTGGATCCTTAAAACCATTTGATCTTTATTGCATTATATTCTCATTAAAGAGAAAACAAATCACTTGAAGAAGAGCACATTTGAGAACTTAGCCTCTGGAGAGAGAGTTTTCCAACTCAAAGTTAAATTCATTCTTTCTGTTTCCAGGAGGGAAAGATTAGGGAAATGTGAGGGGCTGGATGGAAGGCTTGACAGATGGGAATTCCTTTTTGTGACAGAGAAAAGAAACTGTAGTTTTAGTCTAGATAGTGAAAAGAAAAATGGGATTAAGAAATAAATGATAAATTTATTATTAGTCTATAGAAATCAACAGATGAAAATATTTTAATGTCAGTCTCCGTAACCTACAAATCATAATTCTTAAGATTGTTTTATCTCTCATTGGAAGATTTGATTGTCATTTTTCTCCTTTCAATATGGGAAAACTTCATTAATCCATGTGTACATGTGGGGAGATGTAGTAGAAATGGGATATTATCTGTGTCTCCCTTCCTTTGGGGGAATCTAGCTTGAATACTGAAATGTTTTGTTTGTTGGACTTTGCATAAAGATCATGGGAAATGAGAAGTCTCATTATTAGACCTCCAGAGATCACTATTAGTATAGAAACCCAGTCTGGAGAACATCAGACTGTGAGTCATTTGTCATTTCTACTTTCAGGAAAAGGCAAGCTGGGTAAAGTCTTAAGAGTCATATAAACAATATAGACTCCTTTGAATCCATGGGGTTCATTTGTTTGGGTGGAGGTTTATCTTTGTTCCCCCTTATTTACAACACTTTTCCAGCATTATCACATGCTCTTGGATGCTTTCTCCTTTCCAGGTTTTTGTGCCATTTTCTCCTTGTTCTCCTACCTGGTTGACTACTTCTTTTCGTTCTTGTTTTCTCAATCTTCATTCACTTCATACTCAGTAACTGTGGGAAAGGCAAACCTTTTGCATTGGTCCTTTTCTTCCTTACTTTCTAAGTCAGTGATTTCATTAGTTCCCAGGAATTCAATTATCATCTTTAAAGACCCCTTGATCTATATATCTGAGCAATGACTTTCTCTATTGAACTGTATCTCTACATCAAACTTTTTCCCATATCAAACTACCTTTTGGACATTTCCCATAGGCATACCAAACTCAACATGTCCAAAAGAATATTAGTCATGCTACCTAGTTTCCTCCCTTCTTCTGAAATTTTTTTTTTTGAGGACATCACTATCCTCCCAAGCACTCACATTTTCAACCTCAATGCCATTCTCAATTCCTCATTATCATTCACTCATCATATCTGATCAACTTCTACATACTGTATTTTCTAGTTTTATCACAACTCAGCTATGAGTCCCCTTCTGTCTGTTCATGGAGTCACCACCGTAATTCAGGACCTTATCACCTTTTTTCCAAGAACAATGAGTGGAGGGAGTTTTAAAGGAGCCAAGTTAGACTTGATATCAAAAGAAACAACAACAAAAAAATCCTTCCTAATAATTACAGCTGTCTAAAAGCACCATGGTTTATCTCTAAAGGTAACAAATACCCCCTCCTTGGAAGTTTTGAAACAGAGAATAGAAAACTACTTTACAGAACTGCCGTTTCAGCTGAATGCTCACCTTCTACAGAGAACCTTTACAGTACTCCAAGTTACTAGTGTCTTCCTATCTGAGATTACACCAGATGGATACAGCTTGTATGTATCTTTTTACTTATATGTCCTCTTCTCATTAACATGAGAGTTCCTTGTTTCTTGAAGTCAAGAACTACCTCATTTGAACCTAGCATATATGAATCACTTATTCATTTTTCTTTTCACTTATAGATTTATATTTCACAGATAGATTGAATTATATTATTTAATTACTTAGTTAAAGGCTGAATGACCATTTGTCAATATGTTGTGGAGAAGATTTTTGTTTAGGCACTTGTGATGAACTGACCTCTCTAGTCCCAAATCAGAAATTCTGAGAATTAGTGATTATATGAAAATGAGGGAATTGAAATGAATGCCATCTAATACCTCTTCTAGTTCTTGAGTTCTGTGATCCTATTCCAGGCTATTGGCTATAGCAGAAACTTCTTAGCTATCCTAGATTCTTTGTAGTTTCAGTAAAAATCATACAATCTATAAGAAGTCTTTTCAAATATCCTTTATTTTCATTGCCTTCACTCTTTTGATTATTTCCAATTAACTCTGTCTATATCTTGTTTCCACATAGTGATTTTCATGATATCCATTAAACTTTGAACTCCATGAAACCAGGGACTATTTCATTTCATTATGTTCTCAGTACTTAGCACAGTGGCTAAACCATAATAGGTGTTTAATGTTTTTTTCCTAAGTATTAGAGTATTGACTTTCAAAAGAACATAACCAAAAAGATACTTCCTTTGGAAATAAAATTATTACTCATTCAAATCATGTCTTCTCTGTTTTAAATTGGTAAATGTAAGTTATTTAATGCTATGAGACATTTGGGACAGCTAGCTGGCTTAGTGGATAAAGCTGACAGACTTAAGAGTTAGGAATTCTTGTCTTCCTGAGTTCAAATCTGGCCTCACACTTTTATACTAGCTGTGTGACTCTGGGCAAGTCACTTAACCCTGTTTGATTCAGTTTCCTCATCTGTAAAACAAGCTGGAGAAGAACACGGCAAATTACTCCAATATCTTTGCCAAGAAAACCCCAAATGGGTTCACAGAGTAAGAAATGATTGAAAATGACTGAACAACAACAAGAAACAGTTGATAATTTCATATAGCAATATCTACCACAAGTCTTTGCCAAAAGACATCCATGAAAATCATCTATTTGTGTCCCACATGAGTTGCACAGAAAATAGAAATTTTATTTAATAATTGTTGAAATCCTCCACATTGTTACACTTTGATACCCCATGACTTCAGCATAAATTAGATATAGATGTATATGGTAAGAAATATATTGGAAAGCATGAATCATGATGAAATAATGAAAGAGGCCCAAAACTAGCAGACTACTCAGAAACTTCATACCTTTACACAATGGGTTCTTACTCTGAGAAACATTTTGTTAGGTACTATGAGAGCCACAAAGAAAATATATTCGAGTGCCCTTGCCTTAAAAGAGCTTATAAAAAAAAAACAAAACCAAAAACGTGGGTTTTCATGAAAGATTATGATTTTGAGGGGAGTAGAGAAGTATGGTGGTGGTGAAAATTTATGAAAAAAGATTCTTTATTAGAGGAGGATACAACACAAGTTTCTTTTTAAAAAAGTAAAATAAAAAAAAGGATGATCTAATTTGCAAATACTTCCTCTAACAGACTTCCTTTCAAGGAATTATCAATCACAAAAAAAAAAAAAAATGAAGCAAGCTAGTGCTAACAATCTCTGACCTATACTCCTACATCCTATAAACACTTGGATCTTCCATAATCTCCTTATTCTCAGTCTTAAATATTTGGAAAAATAAATATTATCCCTCTGGAAGTTTTTGCAGATGCTTTCTTTTTTTATGGAAATGCTTTGCATGCACAGTACTTTCAATTTTAGCATGAAAATGTAAGATCCATGAATGTCTTTTTGAAGTGAAAATACCCCACATTCCTGCAGCATTTCCCTAAACCTTAAATAGCTATCCACATATTTACAAATATCTATTCCATTATACACACACACACACACACACACAGAGACAGACATTCTCTAAAATACTAATTTTAATGGAATTTGTTGTATTTTGCCTCAACCTTAATTGCTGAACATATCTTTCTCTTTTTCCCTATCCAGAAAGATATCCCTTGCTATAAACATTGTAAATGTAGGAGAAAAAAAGGGCAGTTCATCTAACACATCAACTATGTTGTCCGTTGTATTAATATCCTAAGCCCCATACTTCTTTAAAGGAAAAAAGGAGATTCATTTTTATCAGCTATTCCCAAGAGACAAAATTGACTGCTGAAATTTGAGTGTGCAGTTTCTTTGTAGTTGGTTGTTGTTTTCACCACTTATATTTTTATTTATTATACATCAGTTCATGAAATTGTCCCATATTTCTGTGGATTCTTCATATTTGCTGTTTTTCACAGTGCAACAGCATTCTACTTCTTTCATATGCCGCAATTCATTCAGCATTTCCCAAATGATTGTCATATGTTTATGTTCATGGACAGCTAGGTTGTGCAGTGGATAGGGTGCTGGGCTTGGAGTCAGGAAGACTCATCTTCCTGAGTTCTAATAGCAAACTACTTCAGTGTCTTTGTTTAGAAAGCCCAAAATGAAGTTACAGAGTGAAAACAACTGAAAAACAACTTTATTTTCAGTTATTTGATACTACAAAATGTTTTTCTTTATCTGAATATATTGTTATATATTGATTTTCTCTCTGTGTCCGTGTCTCTGTCACTTTCTCTGTTCCTGTTTGTCTGTTGGTGTCTCTCTCTCTCTCTGTCTCTCTGTCTATCTCTCTGTCTCTCTGTCTATCTCTCTCTCTCTCTCTCTCTCTCTCTCTCTGTCTCTCTCTCTCTCTGTCTCTCTCTCTCTGTGTCTCTCTCTCTCTGTGTCTCTCTCTCTCTGTGTCTCTCTCTGTGTCTCTCTCTCTCTGTGTCTCTCTCTCTCTGTGTCTCTCTCTGTCTCTCTCTGTCTCTGTCTCTGTCTCTCTCTCTCTCTCACTCACTCTCTCATCTCCTGGGTATAGAAGTCTAGCAACAAAACTCTAGGGAAAAGAGTATGGTCATTTAAGTCTTTTTCTTTAATGAAAATAAAATATTTTTAGTAGCCTAAGTTTATTTGTTATTATTCCAGCCCTTCTTTAACTTAAAAAAACAAAACAAAACAAAACAAAACAAAAAAAATCTGTTCCTGAACATAGAAAGTAGAAATGGTTTCCAAGTTTGTTTGGTACTTTCTTTCTCTAATTCTTCATTTATCAATTAGAGGGAGAAAATTCACTCTGTGGCATAGCTAGCTTTTTCTCCCATTTCTTTTTCACCAATGTAACTCACAAATTAGAGTTAGTTTTATTAAGAAGAATCAAAAGATCAGGTGATGCAAGGGTAATGGTAAGTTTCATGAAGTTGGCAGACAGGCCTTATTGAGAATTTAAAGAAAGATAAGTAGGAGACTAACAGAAGACGTGAAAATATCCATAGGCTATAATCTGTATAGATCAAGGGAGTGACATACATCAGTAATATTAAGGATTGAGCAAAATATCTAGAGAACTCAATAAATCCCTACTAAATGAGTTCCTGGCACTTACTATTGTCCATTACCTATTGTACAACCTTATCTTCATAACTCATTTGTTCTGTGATTCTTCACTCTATAACCCAAAAATTCAGGTACTGCTTTTTTTATTGTTATTGCTGCCCTCACCCCATCCTTCAGAACCTTCTTACCCCTGGGCTATTAAATGAGAATTACTCTACTTGCCAGAAGAAGTAACACTGGATTGTATAAGAAAATTCACAATAAATTATCTTCTAGAAATGTGCCCTATTCTCCTAGGGCAAAAGGATAATTTTTTTCTTGTATAAGTAACAAGATCTTGCAGGAGGAATGTTTTTTTATCTTTATCATTTGCATCTATTCTCTTCTTCTTTCCTTATAGCCACCATACAGATTTAGACCCTAATTACCTGTCACCTGGCCTGTTGATGTTTCCTGATTGTAACCTCTGTTTCTGGTATCTCCTTTACAATTTATTTTCCTCATAGATATAAAATAATCTTCCTAAAGCATAGCTCTGCCCATTCCTCTCCTCAAGAAACTTTAGTTACCCCTAGGATGAACTACAAATTCTTCAGTTTGGAATTTTAATCCCTCCAGAATCTTGTTTTCCTAAATCTTTTGAGTTTAATTTCAAATCACTCTCCCATTCAGGAATGTCAGGTTCCACCCAAATTGACCTCTTTTGTTTTTCAGCTTGCTGATGGAAGATGGAATTCCATTTTCAGTTCCATGAATTTACACAAGCAATATTCTAAGTGTGTAATGGAGCAGTTCTTTGCCCCCATCTCTGACAATCCTAACTTCCTTTGAAGTCTAATTTAGATGATAACTCCCACAAGGATGGGTTTTTTTGATGCACCTAGTTCTTTTCTTTCCCTCTCAAATGATGTCTATGTATATGCCTAGACAAATACAAATTGCTTGAAAACTGTTATTTAGTTCTGATTTTGATTTTGTATTCTGTATCTAGGAGAGTATCTTGAACATAATTAGACAATCTTAAGATATTTTTCAAATTTACTAAAGATGCTTTGGATTCATCTCTTGTAAAACGGTGTAATGGCAAGTAAAATAGAATCTTTTGCTGTTTTTATTTTAGTATAATCAAGAAGTGGAGGATCTTTTCCACCCATCTATGGGCCTACTCATTGTGGGAAACTTGATTAGGGGAGTTGTTTGTAGGAAGGTCCCAAGTGCCTTTTGTTTTTTCTATTGTGGCAGGATAAGACACTGAAATCCTTGCTCAAGCTGAACTGTCAAGTATTCAAACTATGCTTCAGAGAGTGCAACAGCAAGGGGCTGGCTATGTTGTTTGAATGCAAAATGTACGCTTGCCAAAAAGACTATTTTATAGAGAACTCACACAGGGCAGGTGATCAAATGGTGGCCAGAAGAAGTGATACAAGGACACTCTCAAGGTCTTTCTCAACAACTTCGGATTTGACTATGCGACATGGGAGACACTGGCACAGGACTGCTCAGCATGTGCCCACATCAGAGAGGGTGTTGCTCTCTTTGAGCAAAGCAGAATTGAGACAGCACAAAGTAAACGCAGGATGTGCAAATTTGGGATATTCACCCTAGATATTCACATGGAATATCTGTGCCCCACCTGTGGTAGAACATTCCAAGTTCCTATTGGTCTGATCAGCCACAGTTGGACACACTAAAATTTCACTTTATCATGGTGATATCATTTTGGTCCTCATCTAAGATGAAGGACTACAACCAACCAACTGGTCAGACAGCTGTACCTATCTGTTGAGTTATGGTCAGACATTTTGGAAACATGTCTGTTGACTTGATTTCTCTGCATTTTCTTTGAGGTTCAAGGTGTTAACTACCCTGGACTAGGTGAATGATGTGCTTTGTTAATGATACGTGTACTTGATTAAAGTGATTGTTAACCCCTCAAAAGTTTCCTTTCCTTTTATGAAGGCAAATCTAAGAATCTGATAGCAGGTATATGCTGGGGTGCTTACTGATACAAATAGTCTTGAGATGGGTGGAAAAGCAAATGGAGAAAAAATTTCAGGTAAGGCAAGTCTTAGGAGATAAGACTTATTAAGTACCTATTATGTGCCAGGCAATTTGCTAAGCACTAGGCATTATGGAGTGCAAAATCATCCAATTTGCAAGGAAAAAATGCTAAGACAGAGCTCTGAGCCATTAAGTATTTGTTAAAGGGACCAGACCACTTCAATGAATGGACCTCATTCTTCATGAACTGAGATGCCCACTTTCCTTAGGGCCTTATGTTTATAGGGCTTGACACCTAGATACTAAAGAAGCAAAGTAAAATACAGCTCTTGGTTGAGATACCTTGCTTTTGACCATCTAGGAAAGACAGAAATGATGCATTATCATGAGTGGTAGCAGGATGGACAAAGCAAAGGTCATCTCTCCTGATTAAGTGGTCATAAGATAGTCCCCTCCTCATGTTGGATAGTAGAGGTTGGTCCAGAGGTACAAAAATAAATAAATTTCATATCACATCAAGATATTTCATTCATGCTGGATTTGGTCATCAGCATTCTTATGGTTAGGCAAGTGAATTTTAGTGAACAGTGAACTCATAGCTTACAAAGTTTAGAGCCTAATATAAGACTCTATCAAACTTTATAAAATTAGTCCTATGCCTAAGATATATAAAATGTTTTCATATATGTAATTCCCATACTCACATTAGTTGACTAAATCCACTAAATATATAATATATTATATTATATATATAATATCTAATAAATATATAATATATAAAAATAAATATATAATATATGCATATATTATATATAATATAAATATATTATAAATGTATAATATATTTTTATTATATATAATACATGCATATATTATAAACATATAATTCATTTATATTATATATATAATATATACATATACTATAATATATAATATATAATACATAACACTACAAGAGTATACACTAGTAAATACTTAAATTATTACCCATGTGAAATACAAGGAACTGATCATTACTGATTGTAATAAAATATGAGTCCAATAAATAATTTATCTCAGGATAAAAGAAAGGCAAAGTACTTTCCGTGATTCAAGTAAATCACAGTCTAATGAGGAAGATAACATGCAAGCAACAATATACAAACAAGCTATACACGGAGTAAGCTGGAGATAGTTATCAGAGGTAATGTGTTGGGATTAAATGTCTAACTAAAAACAGTTTCTAAATATTTCATAGACAACTTAGCCTCCCTTCTTATCAACCGAGAGTGGAATATGGACTTCTTTTTACTTCTATTTGATTGTGTGGTAATAATGATGATAATAGTAATTACAGTAGTAGTGGTTGTGGTATTGATGATGGTGGTGGTAGGTGAAGGAGGAGGAGTAGATGTAGGAAGAAGAGGAGAAGGAAGAGGAGGTAACATTTATATCACACCTATGTCTCAGGCACTGCGTTAAATATCTTAACATTTCTATCTTACTTTATCTTCACATCAACCCTGTTAGATGTATTAATATTATCCCCATTTTACAGTAAAGAACCATGTGACAGAGGTTAACTGACTTGCCCAAGATCACATAGCTAGTAAGTGTCCAAGGCCATATTTGAACTCAGGTCTTCTTGACTCTAGACCCAGCACTCCATGCACTAAATCACTTAGCTATCTCTAAAATAGCATTTTAGGGGGGTGGAGTATGATAGGGGAGGAAAAGTGCCATCCCTTTCCTCTGCTCTGGAGGAAGTCAATTCTGAATTTAGGGTCTTAAGGTCTGTGCTTTGCATTGAAAAGTAGACACATATTCCTAGGCATCAGGTTGGACTCCAATCTGGAAAATTATGCTATCAGCTTTGAATCCCATATTTCGGGAAGAATTTCCCTAGTATTATATCAGTATCTGACATCAAAATAGTGAAGGACTAAAGAATATAGAGTGTTAGATTGAAAAACTATAGTGACACCCTCCCAGTGCCTTCCTTTATAGAAGGCAGACTTGTCAGCTCTCTCTACTCTGTATCTGCTGCTCACCCAGGTTTCAACTCCATGGAACAAGCTACCCCATAGAGTTATCTTTCCCACTGCCGGTTTTCTTACCTCCCTTTGTGATTGCTTTTCCTCATTAGATTATAGCTCCTTAAGGGCAGGGACTGTCTTTTATTCATTCATTCATTCATTCATTCATTCATTCATTCATTCATTCATTCATTTATTTATTTATGGCATTGCTTGTGTCACAGCTCTTACTTCCCTGCCTGGCACATAATAGGTGGTTGATAAATGTTTCTTGGATTGCTGCATATTTTTGAAGAACACAGAGCTCAATACCTAGAGAAATGAATAGAAGGAACTATGAGAACCCAAAAGAAGACCAAAGCAAAGTGTGGACGTTCCCTTCAGAAGTACAAAAACACTAGACCTACTGCAAATTCCAATATCAGGAAGAAAAAGTTAGACAAATAATCAACCAAATAAATGAATGAATGAATGAATTAGTAAATCCAGCATGAAGAGTTATTATGGTAACAGGGATGCCTAAAAAATAGATCTAGAAGAAAATGATGCCCACACAATCCAAAAAAAACCAAAACAAAACAGTAATTTAAAGAAAACCTTACATATAACTTTAAATATAATTCTTGAAAGATATTAAGCAGAAATTTTCAAACAAATTAGGTTTTTTGTGATTTAATACATGACAAAAAAGTCAGAAAAATGGAAAATAAATAAAAGCAACTAAGGAATGATGTGAAAAGACAATTAACAGAACTGACAAGGAGAAGCTAAATGGCACATTGTGGAAGAGTGCTGGGTGGGACTCTGAGTCATATCCACTGAAATTCTGCTTTAGATATTTACTAGATGTGTGAATCTGAGTAAGTCTCTTAACCTCTCACAAACAAATATAGAAAAACACAATTTTGAAACACATTTTTACTGATCACAATTAAATTAATTTATATCTATAAAGAATTTATGAAAATAATTACAGATTAATTGATTAAACAGCTTAATTCTTAAGAATGAGTATCAAAAAAAGAATCAATGAACAAAACTTTAAACAAATTCATTAAAAATAACAAGATTGAAACAATATATCAGAAGTTTGGAGTATAGCTGAAACTGACTTAAGAAGAAACTTTATATTTCTAATCACTTATATCAATAAAAGAGAGGGTGGAAAGGATTAATGATTTGATCATGCAACTAATAAATTGAAATCAAATAAATTTAAATAAAAAAAGAATTCAACACAAAAATAAAAATCTCAAAAGTAAAATAAAAGTTTGAGAAAATTTAAAGGAAAAATGAATTAATGATTAGAATTAAGAACTTTTTAAAATATATTAGATAATTGGATTTTTGAAGGGAAATTAAGTGACTAGTGTCCACTAGAAAAATGTGAATTCACAACTAATTGGCAACTGAATAAAGTAACAAGAATAGCACAATTTATACAATAAAAACATTTTAAAAACAACTTAATCAACATTTAATAAGCATTTACTATGTGCCAGGCACTGCACTAAGTTCTGAGAAAGCAAAAAGGGGCAAAAGACAGTCCCCTTCCTCAAGGAGTTGACAATCTATTGGAGGAGACAACATGAAAACAAAATATGTAAGCTTATAAGCAGGTTAAAAAGGAAATGATCAACATCAGGAAGACCATAGTATTAAGATTGGCTGGGAAATGCTTCCTATAAAAAATAGGATTTTATTTGAAACTTAAAGGAAGGCAAGTGTATCAAAAGAAAGAGGTGAAGAGGGAGAGGGCTTCAGGGAGATGGGGAGACCAAAGAAAATGCCCAGAACTAAGACATGGAGAGTCTTATTTGTGGATGAACCAGACCACGTCACTTGGTCAAAGTGTATATGGCAGAGACTAAGGTATAAGACTCAAAAAAGAACTAATTTATTAAGGGCTTTGAATGGCAACCAAACATTTTGTATTTTATTTCCTCTGTGTGTGTGTGGGGGGGGGGGGGGGGGGGTTCAACTCTTCTTTGTCCCTTTCAGAAAACGGGAGATTCATTTAATGATCAGTTTTTCCACTTGTTCCTCCATGTTTCTCAAACTTTCTTCTCATATATTCCATTTATGATAAACAGTGAGTTCCATCCTTATCTTCCTCCTTGCTAAGCTAACATCTTGCTTTCTTTTTAACCCTCATTTCTCTATGTTTTCCATATCTCAGGGTTGGCATGAGATTCAGGGCATTCAATTCGTAGGACCTTCTTTGGTATCCCAGTACAGAATGGCAGGTTCCTCAGAACCTCTTCATCTCACCCCTCCTAGTCTGAGTGATGTGACACTATTCTAATCAATGTATACATACTTACGGGAATGCACATAAAGACCAGAAAAAACCCATATTTATGTATATTATTTACTTAATTTTAATTTTAAATTTGACTCAATCACAAAAAAAATTTCCATTAAATATCTGAAAATTGAGAAATGCAGTGTGTTTGTAGGGCAATGGGGGTATACTTTACGTTATAGGATTAAGTGGAAAATGGGGCAGAGATGGAATGAAGTCTTCTTTCTAATGTTCCAAAAGAACTATTCTGATATATCAGAGGAAAACAATGAAAATTTGTATTTTTCTTTTCCTTTTATTTCTGTACATTTAATTATATTTAGATTTCCTACAATAAGCTTAGATTGAAGGATTGTTATCTGTAAGAAGGATTTGGCATGTTTTGCGTGGCCCTGGAAAAACTAGGGGCAACATGAGTAGTAGGAGGAGAAAAAGAAAAGAAAGAAAAGAAGCTTGTTTAACAATTAGAGTTTTCTAAAATAGAATGAGCTGACTCAGTAGAAGTGTGTTCCCTGTTGCTGAAGGTCCTTAAGTAAAGAAAGAATCATCAATTTTTTTCTTTTTGTTCTCATATTCACAGTGACCAGCAGAGTGCCTGTCACAAAGTATGTATTGACTGATTCCAACTCACAGATTGGGTGACTATTGTGTGGGTCTGAGACCACCAACTCAAATAAAAATCAGAGACTTCTCAAGGTAGAAGCAAAGCAGCAAGATTTTATTACAATCTCGTGAGAAAGGGCGTCTCCTCTCTGACAGGTAGGCAGGAGAATGAGGTAATTACAGAAGGCAAAAATAGAGATTATATAACCCTAATGCAGATTCCACCCCCTATTGGCCTTTTACTCCCACTGGCTGGGAGACAGGCTCACAATTTAAACGTGACAGTCTACCCTGTGAATAGGGGACAAGGAAGCAGTGGAATAACCAATAGACATTATGTTGATGTGGATGTTGATGTTGCATCCCAAGTGGGGGAGGGATGTTGTGTAATGCTGATATGACAACCCAAGGGGGCAAGGGAGGTTGTGTTATGTTGACATGGCAACCCAAGGGGAGATGTGTTATGTTGATGTGGCAACCCAAGGGGGGGGAATTTAAGTTTCATATTCCTAAAAGTCACATGATTTCTGGGAAACAGAAACTAACCGTCTACTAAAAGCCTTTTGTTAAGCACTGAGAATTCTTCACTAACTTCATTCTATTCACTGTGAATGTGATAAAAGCAAGAGGTAAGTATATAGCAAGTGAAAGAATAGGCATGAACTACTCCTAGGATCTACATTGGTTCTTCAAACCAGAAGGTAGACAGCATTCTCACTCCAATTTTGTTTGTTTGTTCAGTCATTTCAGTTATGTCTGACTCTTCATGACCCTGTTTGGGGTTTTCTTGGCAAAGATGTTAGAGTGGTTTGCCATTTCCTTCTCCAACTCATTTTACAGATGAAAAACTGAAGTAAACAGGGTTAAGTGACTTAACAAAGGTCATTTAGTTAGTAAGTGTCTGAAGCCAGATTTAAACTCTGGAAGATAAGTCTTCTGACTACAGACATAACATCACCCATCTAGCTACTCAGTCTCAGTAAAACAAAAAAAAACATAATGAATGTGGATATTCCTGGTCTGTCTCTCTCTGTTTTATTTTTCTTGGGGGTGGGGTGGTAGTCTGCTGGGTGACTCTGTAAAACCTCTTGCGGCTCGACTATTCTCTTTCTAAAGCCTTTCTCTTCAAGTCTGGAGAATTAATATAATAGCACTTATACTGAAGCTACTTACTAAAAACATCTTGGAGAAAATCCAAGATTGTGGAGGAAAAGCAGGGACTTCACTGAGCTCTCCTCCAACACCTTCCAATACCTGTAAAAATGACTAAACAAATTCTAGAGCTTCAGAACCCATAAAATGACAGAGTAAAACAAATTCCTAACCCAAGACAACTTGAAAAAGTCTATAGGAAAGGCCTTTCATAATGGGCAAGGAGTGGAGCACAGTCCAGCATGGGCCACACCAGCATAAAGGTCTGGAGCAGGCCTCAGAGGACTGAATCATGGGCAGCTATGCCAGTTTCCAGACTTCTTAACTCACAAATGCCAAAAATGTCAGTGGGAAAACTCTGTGGGACCTGGGTGAAAGAGGAGTGCACAATCTGGTCAGGTCCAGCCCCAGCCCAAGGCAGGTGGGGGTGGTGGCTGCTGCATCCTTGGTGGCAACAGAAGCACAAGCAATGGCAGCTTCTGGAGCTTGGGCCCACAGACTGTGGGGGTTCAAGTAACTGATAAAAAATCACTGAAACCTGGGACAGTAGAGCCACCCCCACTCCCACTGGAAGCAGAGTCCTGCCTTGACAAAGAGTTAGAAAGTCAAGTGTTTGACCAGGAAGATGAGTAACATTGTAAAAGAACTCAGATTGTAGAATCTCACTTTGGTTACAAGGAAGATCAGGGCATACAACCAAAAGAGGACAGCAGAAGCAAAGCTCCTACATCAAAAGTCTTCAAGAGGAGTATGAATTAGTCACAGGTCATGGAGGAGCTCAAAAAGGATTCTGAAAGTCAAGTATAAGAAGTAGAGGAAAAAATGGGATGCAAAATGAGAGTGATGTAAGAAAATCATGAAAAACAGCTTACTAAAGGAACCATGCCCCCAAGTACTGAAGAAAATAAAACCTTAAAAATACACTAACCCAAATGGCAAAAGAAGTTCAAAAAACCAATGAGGAGAAGAATTCCTTAAAAAGCAGAATTTGGCCAAATGGAAAAGGAGGTCCAAAAGCTCACTGAAGAAAATATTTCCTTCAAAATTAGAATGGATGAAATGGAAGCTAATGACTTTAAGAGAAATAAAGAAATTATAAAACAGAACCAAAAGAATGCAAAAAAATAGAAGACAAGGCAAAATATCTCATTTGAAAAACTACTGACCTGGAAAATAGATGCAGGAGAGATAATTTTAAAATTTTTAGATTACCTGAAAGCCATGACCAAAAAAGAGCTTAGATACTGTCTTTTAAGAAATTATTAAGGAAAATTTTCCTGATATTCTAGAACCAGAGGGTAAAATAGAAATGGAAAGAATCCACTGAGTGCCTCTGAAAATAGATCCTAAAGGGAAAACTCCTAGGAATATTGTAATCAAATTTCAGAGTTCCCAGGTCAAGGAGAAAATATTGCAAGCATCCAGAAATAAATAATTTGAATATTGTGGAAGTACAATCAGGATAACAAAAGATCTACCAGTTTCTACCTTAAGGGATCAAAAACTTGGAATATGACATTCTGAAGGTCAGAGGAGCTAGGATTAAAAAGAAGAATCATCTACCCAGCAAAACTGAGCATAATGTTTCAGGGGAAAAATAGATATTCAATGAAATAGATGACTTTCGAACATTCTTGATGAAAAGACCAGAGTTGAATAGAAAATTTGACTTTCAAATGCTAGAATCAAGAAAAGTATGGAAAGGTAAACAGGAAAGAGAAATTATAAGAGATTTATCAAAGTTGAACTGTTTACATTCCTACACGGAAAGATGATATTTGCAACATATGAGACCTTTCTCGGAATTAGGAGAGTTGGAGGAAATAGGTAGATAGAAAGAAAGAAAGATAGATAGAGAGATAGGTAGATAGATAGATAGATAGATAGATAGATAGATAGATAGATAGATAGATAGATAGAAAAATAGAGAGATAGAGGGCACAGAGTGAATTGAATATGAAGGGATAGAATCTAAAACAATAACAGGTTAAAGAGGAGTATATTGGGAGAAGGTAATGGAGTGATAGAATGAGGTAAATTATCTCACATAAAAGAGACAAGATAAAGGTTTTACAAGAGGAGGGAAATGAGGGAAAGAGGAGGCAGATGAGAAGGAATGAGTGAATCTTACTTTCATCAGATTTGATTTCAGGAGGGAATAACATATACATGCAATTGGGTTTCTTACCCTACAAGAAAGTGTGTGCTTGGGGGAAAGGTGGTAAGAGAAAGTGATGATAGAAGGGAGGGTAGATTGGGGTAGAGTGAGTCAGAAGCAAACACTTTAGAGAAGGGATAAGGTCAAAGGAGAAAATAGAATAATTGGGAGGCAGGATAGAATGGAGGGAAATATAGTTAATCTTTAACAACATGACTATTATGGAGGTGTTTTATATAATTCCACATGTATAACCTATATTCAATTGCCTGACTTCTCATGGCGGGGGCGGGAGGGGGAGCGGTGTGGTGTGAGGAAGAAGGGAGAGAATTTGGAAATCAAAGTTTTAAAAACAAATGTTAAAAAATTATTTTTACATGAAACTGGGAAGTAAGATATTCAGGCAGCAGGGCATAGAAATCTGTCTTGTCCTTCAAGAAAGTAAAGGAGAAGGAGATAATAGGGGTGTTGATAAAAGGGAAGGCAGAGTTGGGGAACGGGTAAGCAAAATGCATGCCATCTTGGGTGGGGAATAGGAAAGACAGGGAGAATATTTGGAACTCAATCGTATGTAAATGAATACTGAAAACTAAAAGTAATAAATAAATTTAAATCTTAAAGAAATAAAAATAAAAGCATCATATACATCCCTATGAAATGAAACAAGTGTAGTGTACATAGAGCTGGACTCATGTAGAAAGACTTGGATTCAAGTCCTGAATTTAATTGGTAATGACTGTGTAATTCTGGATGATTCACTCGATCTCTACTGTCACAGCAACTGTGACACTCACACGATTCATTTTAGAGAACTTGATCAGTAGGAACTCCCTACACTCATGAAACTGCAGGCATTCAAAGATAACCCAAAACCCAAGTAACTGAAAAAAAATTAGGTAAACCTTTCTTTCTTCCATGTTGATATCTTACTCTACAGATGACTACCTCATTCTAAATGTTCAAGTGGTCTATGGAATGTATATACTGTGTATATACAAGGCAGGAAATACAAATATATTATAAAATATACTGCAACAGTATGCTAATATAAATACTCTTTTATAATATTAATATTTATAGTAATAATATTGTTAATATGAAAGGCATGTGTTAAAAAATTTAATACTGAAATTAAATACCTAAACAGCCATAACATTCACATGAAAAAAGAAAATAATTTAAAATTTAATGAAAACTGATTCTCCCCATAGAATTACTGAAGATCTAAACTCTGACATACAGGTAAAAGGACCAAGTTGAATCTACATATACATGTATAAATTATACAGAATATGCTACATTTAGTACATAGGCATATATATATACATATATATATTACACACATATACATATATATATGTTTGAATATATAACATATTAGTATTTATGAATTTTAAAGTATAATGTTATATTAACAGGACCTATCAATGGCTCACTGTTTGATCTTCCTTAAGTGAGGCTATGTCTGTTTAATAACTGATACTTCTCTACTTTTCACATTTATACATGAGCCTTACCTAACCCATTAAGATTATTGATTAAAGAAGTAGGATATTTTAATATAGCTTTCCCTGCTTAAAACGGAATACATACAGACTTTTATATTCAGCATAGGCTGTTGGAAGAATATAATTGTGTAAGCTATTTTTAATAAATGGTTGCTGAATGAATGAATGGTACCAAGAATAGCTCTAAATATCCCAAGTTCATTAAGTCAAACACAAAGAGGATGGTTTGCATAATCGTTTTGATGGGAGTTAAAATACAGAACTGAATTGAAAATTATTAATCAATCTACACTGATATGGATTCCCCTTCCCCATCTCTGACCTTATTTTTTGTTTGTGTTGTTTTGCTTTGTTTATCTGGGTTTTTTTTTTTTTTCGGGGGGGGCGGTGCTGAAGAGCAAGACAGGGTACTTGAAATCCAGGAGAGTAGGAAGTGTGAGCTGGCCTTTGTTATTCAGCACTACTTCAACTAGCTACCTCCCTTCATTTCCCTGCCAGAGTCTAATTAAAAGAAATACTGTTCTCCCTTAATTGCCTCCACTTTCTGTCTAACTCATTTCCCAATGTTAAATATTTTGTCTACTTATTGCCTCAGTCAGCTAAAATTGCATTTTCCTGGTCCGACTCTTTCATAGTCAACTGATTCTTTGCCATCTTCTTTGGAGTATCATCACCTGTATCTTCCATCCTAGACAAAGGATTGCTCCAGGCTCTGTCCTGGGACCTTTTCTCCGATCCAACTTTCACTAGTAGCATCTACTGGTACAGTAGAGAGCTGGGCTTGGAGTGAGGAAGACCTGAATTCAAATCCAGTCTCAGATAATTACTAGCTATGTGACCCTGCACCCTTAACTCTATTTGCCTCAGTTTCCCAAACTGTAAAATAAGCCTAATAATAGCATATGTCTTTCAGAGTTATTCAAGATCAGATGAGATAGGAATGACAGGTAGGAAGTGCTTTACGCATACCTCTCAACGATCTCTTCTCCCACATTTTCAATTATCCTCTCTAAGAAGACAATGTTCAGATCTCTGTATCTAGCTTGAAACTTTGTCCTAGGATACAGTAGGTGATCAGCAACTACCTTTTTGACATTTCTAATTAGCTATACCCATGGGCATCTATAATTCAATATGTTCAATAAGATGCCATTGCAATTTTCTCCAGGTGACCTCCTCAACATCATACGAGTAAGCCATAGGTGTGTTAGGATACAAAGCCTTGATCTATAATGAAAAATTCAGTGTTTACTGGTCAAAATATCTTAAAGCAAAACATATTCTAAAAAAAGAAAATTAAAAACTGTCATAATAAAACATATTTTATTTAAATTTTGATGATTAATATAAGTAATTATTTCCTTACAAATAAAATCATGCACATTTTAAAAAATCACATAATTTGAGATTTGATATTCAATAAAACAATTTTGCATAGCCTTAAAAATATTCATTGTTTTACAATCAACAGCATATGTATCATGTTCTCTTCTTATTCCTCTTCGGTGGGATGGGAAAGAAAAAAAGAGGAGTAAAAATATTGAAATCTCACAAAATTTTGCAGTTTGTATTATCATAATTACACATATATTTTAAAATTTAGTTATTCTCTACAATAGATTAAAGGCATACATGATACATTTAAATATTCTGAATTATATTTTCTCTTAATTTTCAAATGATAAAGATATGTCAAAATTAGGAAAGCAATTGAAATAATATTCTAGAACGAGACAGTTGCATTTCATGAATATTTAATATTAAATTTAAGGTATTATATAAAAAACTATAATTTCAAAAGTTAAATTTTCAAAATATTTAACAAAATGTAAATTATAAAATGCAATGCATTAGAAGTGACTGACTTATTTTTAATGTGTTCTCCAAATTTTAATTGTATTTTTCTTTGAAAATATTTTCATGTTCCATGATTTATGATTTGTGTATGCATGTATGCAATCATACTCATATGTTTATATGGACATATAAACATAGGCATATGTATATAATACACCTGCATATAAACATATGCAAACATATGTGTGTGCATGTGTGTATATATGTTATATATATATTTGTAAACACATACATGTATGTATAAATGTTATGTGAGGATCTTTTACTCAGTCTCTCTTCCTGTTATCTCTTCTTCAAGCCCTTTTGCTTTATATCTGATGAGGAATTAGGAATTTTTGAACTTGATGATGGCAGTTTTTTCTACCTTACCTTCGAAACAACCATATTAAACATTCTGAACATAGTTCCCATATGATGCTAATTGAATGATACCTCTAATCTTGAAGAATGCTCAATACATATAACAGTGGGTTTAGTGATTTTTAAAAGTGCTGATGATAAGTGATTATAGGTAATTTGCATTTGGAATTAATTTCCAGCTTGTAGTGACCCCTGGTTTCATGAATATTGCTGCAAATATTGCATTATTCTGATACAATATTGCATTTACCATTTGACCTCTAAATAATACATGATTTTTGGCAATTTAGTGTCAAGTGAATGAATTAGATCACATGGTAATAGCATGTGAAGCATTTGCTAGTAAAGTACATTCGATTTATTCTGAAGGAGGTCAAATTTCATATGCTCTCAGAATGCCCCTTCTTGTTGAAAAATTTGCATTGTAAATCCATTAGTCCATAAGCCAAGGGCCATTACCTCTGCAGACTGTGCAGTAAAATTTCATTTGCAGATATATAGAGAAGGCATTTACTAGGTTCTGTAGATTTTGTTGGGGGATTTCTGCCTTCAAATTATAGAAATTTGATGGTACAGAAAATGCTTCTTCAATTTCAGTGATATTTAGAAATGTAGTGTCACTGGCTAGCTACACTCTCATCTTGCACCATGATGAATGTCAAATTTGTTTTAGTCATAAGGTGACTTTGGAGGACTTCATTATAGAGCATCAGGTACACTAAAGCTCAAAATGAACCAAGGAAGGTGATAAATGTTAAGTGCAATGAAGTATTTAGCTTAGTTTAGTTTTACTCTAAACTATATTGGGGGATAAAGGAAAGACAAACAAGGAATAGGAAAACTGCTCAGATGGATGGAATTTTGATTATGGATGTCAGTAACCAAGCAAAATAGTTCAAGGCTTATTTTGTTTCCTTTCTTGCCCAGGACATCTAAGAGTGGAGATAAAGAAAGCTGCAAAGGAATTAAAACGATAGCATATGTAAAAGAAAGTAAGATAGTAGAACCAAGTAGTCCACAGTGAATTCAAGTCCCTTGGCTCAGATACCAAAAGAAGTGAGGAATATTTGTGAGGATGGGAATAATCAAGACTCCATGGAAGGAAATTATTTTGGTGTTAGTTGGTCCTGGAAAAATGGGTATTATGTACCCATGCATAGTTGGTGGGGGTGAGGATAGGACATTCCAAGGAGAAGAAATATCATGAAGAAAACACAGAGAAAGTGAGTCATGGAAGATCAAGGTACATTTGCGGAACAACAACTAGTCATCCAATGTGTTTAGCATTTTATATACAATTAGACATGAGTGAGAGACACAGGTTAGAAGGCAGCAGGTCCAGAGTGTAAAGGTCCTTGAATGCCAGGAAAATGGCATTCTATATGATGTGGAGAGTCTTTGAAGTAAAATCCTTATTTAATGGGTGGGGAAATGAAAAATAAAAGCAGTCCTTTAGGGTTATTAGATAGTTGGTAGAAAATAGGATTTACTGAGAGAGAGAGAGACAGACAGAGAGAGAGAGAGAGAGACAGAGAGAGAGAGAGACAGAGAGAGAGACACAGAGAGAGAGACAGACAGACAGACAGAGACAGAGAGATAGACAGACAGACAGACAGGCAAACAGAGATAGACACTGGGCATGTAATAATGATTATCAATCATTCCGCTTAGCCTTTCCTCCAGATTCTTCCTTACTGAACACTATTACTCCCTACCATACTGACTGCTTGCCCAAACCAATCAATCCTTTACCTACTCACAGGAATACATAATCCTTCTCTTGTGAAATGAAGTGGCTTGGAATGCTACCAACAATCAGTCAGTGTTGTCAAAAAACTCCTTTAAAACTATTCTTTTCAACCTTAACAAAGAACCATCAGAGTGGCAATCTGGCTTCCTAGATGATTGAATGAGTCAGGATGAGTCAGCCTGGATCACTTAGGTTCAAGTGGGCTCTAGCCATCATTAGGATTAGTCCTGCCTGGTTTGATTTCAGCAGTTATCTATACCACAGTGCATCAAACTCTAGGGTTAATAATGTAGCATGCCATCATCTATTTCTTTGGTAGATAATACCTATGGAGTTTCTTTGGATCAAACTGTTCTTTCTGCAAAAGAAGTTCAGAAGGAGTTTTATTCTCTGCTTTTATGACAACCTCATCATTCAGGATCCTTTTTGAAATCTCAGATTCTGAAAAAGAGATGCAAAAATCCATGGTAATTGCTCTAAAGTACAAAGAAGTACAAAGGGAATATGAATGTGTTGAGTTGTCCTCAAAATAACCTGATCTAGGAATCTAAAAGCCTGAGTTCTAGGTTTGCTTTTGACACTTGGTAATTACGTGACTTTGAGCAGTTCATGAATTCATGATATCCCAGAGTTGGGATGCATTTAGGGGTAATATAGCCCAAACCATCACATAGTTCATAAATATCCACCCCAATATCTCAGATAATGACATTCAAAATCTACTAAATAATCCCAGTTATTTAAAATAAAAAAAACCTTCACAATTAGACAAAGAAGAATTCCAATTTTGAAAAATCTCTTAGACAAAGCGTGTCTCTGCGTCATTCCCATCCAATTATCCCTCATTCATGTTCTTGAAGTAAAGAAAGAGATTAATTCCTCTTCTCAAGATTTCATATAGTTGAATCACTTTTTGCCTATTACTCTCTCTTATTTTTCTCATTTGTCAAGTGAGAATAATAGTTTGTGCCTTGTTTGCCTCAGTATGCTGTTGTCGGCATCTGAAGGAAATGAAAATGGTTTATAAACTATAAAGCGCTATATTTTTCAGGAGGGATGTTTATGGTTAGCTGATGTCATTTCATGAGAACAGGAAACTCATTCTACCATAAAAATCTACAGCCGTGCTTTGTCTTATCTTTTTTAGAGTATTGACAGAGAAACAATAAGTGTAGATGTCTTGTCCACAGTTACAGAATCAGTATGTTTAACAGATGGGATCTGAATCCAGGACTTCTTGAATTTGAGGCAAACTCATTTTCTACTATACCCTATTGCATATCAGTCCATAAGCATTGATTAAGCACCTACCGTATGCCAGGGACTATTATAAGTGTTACTAATAATATCATTTAGGATGTTACTATTACAAATATAGATTGAATTTACCATTTTTAAAAGAAAATATCCATTTCCACTATTTGATCCAAAGGTCTTTCTGAATGGCATAAACCTCAAGGAGGTTATAAAGAAAGGAAACAAAAGGTCCTATATATACAAATATTTGAAACAGCATTTTACGAGGTACCAAAGGACTGGAAACTGGAAAGTTGATACCTATCAGTTAGGGAGAGACTAAGTACATTTTGAAATGTGAATGTGACAGAACATTATTGTTCCAGAAGAAATGATAAACAGGAAGAAATCAGAAAAGAATCTGTTCAACAATATATAAAATTCATACCAATTAAAGTAGCAAGTGAAACTGAATTTATAACATGAAGCCTGACCCTAAAACAAAGAGGAGAGAATGCATCTCCAAACCTTCTTTCTGTAGGTAGAGAACTATGGATATAGAAGACTTCATTAATGTTATTAAATTTGCTGAACTATTTTTAATCTTTTGTACTTTTATTTTTGTAATTAGGGAAAGTTTCCGTGTTAGAAGAACAGGAAGGATATTTTTTAAAATAAAGGTGACATGAACACATTTTGTTTTCTAAAGGAGGAAGCATTAAAAAAAAAAGAAAAAGTAAAGGAAATACTTCCATACTCCAAGAATCGAGCTTCATTTATGGGGGTCCTCTCTAACTGACACAGGTTACACTTCTCCATGCCTCAGTAGGAGGCTTTCCAAAAGTTGCTTTCCTGAAAAATGCATCTGGTGATTCACCTTCTAGTAATGAACATTTCCAAATCTATATTTGATTGACTGGTCTTTGTATGACAGACATGCTTTCAGTTTCTGTATCCCCAAGGCAATATTCACAGCTCTGGTAGTGACTATGAATATGCCAGTGGAGTTCTCAGTTGCAAAGTATAAAAGACTCTCCATACAGAAAGCAGAAGAAAAACATTTATTTAGACACCCGACAGCCGAATCCCAGAACCAGAAAGCAGAATCTGTTGTTGTAGCCAAGAAGTGAATAAATATGATCACCACAGGGGCAAAGCCATTCCCAAGCTTCTCCCCCTTCTGCAGGGTCTTCTCACAAACACTGATGTGCCTGAGTCTTGTGGTACCTGTCTGCATCCCCTCTCCTCTGCCCCCATGGCTGGAGTTCACTCACTTCCTCCCTGTTCTGTTGCACCCTTCCTGTTCCACTCGTTCAGCAGGTTCCACCCACCACATGTGACTTAGGCTTCCAGGTGATTTAAGCAGGTCACATGGGCTTATTAATGAATGAGAAAGATATGTCCATTTGAATTGCTATTACAATTGCCACATCTGTAAAGACAATCTTCCTAACTTTTAGGTCTTGCCAGAGCTTATACTTCACTAGCATAGGACTTGATAAGCAAGGGATGCTTCCACACCCAAGGTGAGGCAACTGAATAGAATTATTTTGGGGGTGGGGTGGGTGGGGAGTGTTGTTAAAAAAAATAAAGGAGAGCATGAAGAAAGTAAAATATAAAATCTACAACTTTAGCCTAAATTCACAGAAGAGACTTCAGATTCCTTCTTAAAGACTATGATAGTCATACACACAATGCCTTTTGTTAAGAAAAAGTTCTATTTTTCAATACAGGACTTCTTTAGAAATTACTTGAAAAATGACATTTTGAGTCAGGAGGAAAGAATGATGTTTAAAGGAGAAAACAAATTGAAAGAGTATTTTCTTCTGAGGTGGGAGGACTCCTTTGTCCTTCACTTTTAAAATACTGTTGTCTATTAGGATGCTTTGTCTTTTAAGGACCATGGTCTCTATTACTGAAAGGACTTTGATAAACTTTATAGCAGAAGAGAAATCATAAAGGATAGCTCATTAGGGAGTGCTAAATAAAGAAACATTTGCAATACATCACGAACAGTTGATTCCGCTTATGCAATGTAAAAATTGAAGGAAAATGGAAAGATTCCACTTTGATGTAACATGGGAGCTCAAAAATGGAGCCATTTCCATGTCTGTCTCCAAAGTTTTTGTTTATATTTTGTTTTTTACATAAGAACATTAACCAGAGAGTTACCATAGTATACTGGATAGAATGGTGTACTTGGAGTCAGGAATCTGGGAGTTCAATCCTATTTCTGGTAAATATTAGGTTTGTGACCATTGAGCAAATCACTTAACCCTTCATTGTTGTAATAATTGAGTTTGAAAAACTTAAAAAGAAATGGGGGCCTTTAATTAGTATCTAAGAATCTCTGCAAGTCATATAATTCTAACACATAATATTATCTATTTTTTAGATGTTTATTTATTATGTTAACTGTTTCCTGTTCTATTTTAATCTGGTTCAGCTCCATTCACATGTGTTGCAGGCCACATATGACCCTTTAACAGGTCTGCTATAGAAAATTTTCTAAGAGTATTTATTATAGATGAATTGCCAATCTGCTTCAGTGTATCAGTTTTACACACTGGGATTTCCTCATGATAACCAAATCATAGCTACAGATTATTCCTACAAAAACAAGTGTATAAGAGAGGATTCTGGGAAGATGGTTGAGTAGGTCAGAA
Organism: Notamacropus eugenii; assembly: GCF_028372415.1. Lineage (NCBI taxonomy): Eukaryota > Metazoa > Chordata > Mammalia > Diprotodontia > Macropodidae > Notamacropus > Notamacropus eugenii. The sequence continues at coordinate 669,767,145 of NC_092872.1, forward strand.
AATTCCAAACTCTCCAGATTTTCCTCCACAAAGATATAAAATAGCACCTCAGAGAAAACATAGAGCACTAAAAGTAAATAAAAGAAGGGACAGAACAGGGGTTCTGGGACAATCTGAGATCTAAAGAAAAATGCCAGGACTAGATTTGGTCCCTGTACAGACACCTCTAGGCTAGGAACACTTAATCAGCAAGGAGTAAGCCTTGGGGTTAGTGGTGTTGGGAGGCTGCTTTGTGTCCAGTCACAGAAACTCATACCCCTGGGACAATGAGGGAAGTTGGGCACAACAAGGGAACCTCTGCTGAGAAAGAATGCCAGACCCAGCTGTGCTGCAGAGACAGAATGAGCCTGTGAGAAGGAACTAGCACAGGTCAAGTGAGTGCAGAAGCAGTGAGACATGGATGCCAGTGGCTGTCAGCATTTACAGGAGACTGGAGGTCTTGGTTTGGGATCAAGGTCGGAGAGGAGAACTGAAGGAGGATCTGAGGCCAGAGGCACCATCCTGTATACCCCAGAATTAAAGGTAATTACACAAAGTTAAGTTATTACCAAAAAAAAAAAAAAAAAGCACAGGAAAAGGAGAACGAATCCAACCATAGAGTGCTACTATGGGAATAAGAAGACTGAGGTTCATCTTCAGAAGAGGATACTGAAATGAAGAAACCCTCTTCTAACCCCAATAATTGAACTGTCTGAGAGCTATGATAAAAAAAAAAAGAATCTTGATAGAATAATACAAGAAATAAAGAAAATTGTCCTGAAGCATTTGAACAAGAGGAGAAAGTAGAAATAGAAAAAAAAACATCCAACAGTCACCACTTGAAAGAGATTCTACAAGGAAAACATAAAGGAATCTTATAATTAAATTTTGAAACCCCCAGGTCAAGGACAAAATATCATAAGCAGTAAGGAAAACAGCCACAACAATTTACATATGGTAGTGAAATAATTAGAATCACACAAGACCTACCAGTGGCAACCTTAAAAGGTCACAGGTCTGTGAAGACTATATAAGGAAGAGCAAAAGAACTGGGCTTCTGGCTGGAAATCAATCTCCTAACCAGTAAAGCTAAGCATAGCCCAGAATGAAAAAATTAATGGATATTTAATGAATTGTCAAACTTTTAGGACTTTGTAAAAAAAAAAACAAAAAAAACAACTGAACTTTACAATAGATTTGACACATAAGAACCAAGAGAAATATAAGGTACATATCAAAGATTAATTGCAAGGGACTCAGTGATAGACAGTTTACTTTTTATGTATGTAAAATATAAAGCATATGTCTAAGATTGTTATTAGCAATTGAGTAGTTCATAAGAAAGATCGGTGTAAACCTGAGCATGCTAGGACTTCAAAAAGTAAAACCATTCAGAAACAGCAAAAAAAGAGTAATTATCTCATAAAATTGACTTGTGAGAGGAAGAACACACACAGAACTGACACAGAGTAATTAGATGGGGGAGGAGGGTCAGTAGTTCTGGAAGTGTACTTTCATTGGAAATGGGTTCAAGAGGGAATAATACATACAAACATACATGCATACATATATATATATACATACATGCATACATATACATATGTATGTATATATATGAGTATAAAAGTCTTCTAAAGTTAGAAAAATTGTAATGCTAAGAGGATAGGGAAAGGGGAGAAGATAAGGGAGAGTTCTTTAGGGGAGAGGGCAAGGGGATAGGCTAAAAGAGGATATAGAAGGGTGTTTAGATTAGTGGGAATGGGAGAATAAGGGAGGCTTTAGAGGAGTGGGTGAGGGAATAAGTCTAAGGGGCATATAAAAAGATGTTTAGATTAATTTAGTTGGGATGATAGGGATCTTTGGAAGGGGGGTAGGTTAAGTAATAGGAGAGCAAGGTAGTGTGGAGAAGAAGTAAAGGAGTAAGGAGGGATAGGACATAAGAGATATGTAGAAAGAAAGATTAGGAGTAGAATCTGTGGGGGAAAGTGTACATACATATGTATGTATGTGTATATAAGTATACGCCTATGGATTTATCTCTATATAAATATGTCCAAACTTAATTGTAGCCTGAGGATGGAGGGGGGAAGGGGAAATAAAAGAACAAACTAAAAAGCATATAGCAGAAAACAAAAGAAAACCTACAAATAAGCAAACACTGACAACTTTCAACACAAAGTGCAGTATTTAATGTATAGATTTTCTTGAAATGGATATGTATTGCTATGTATTTTACCCCTCTCTCATGTTCTCCTGTGCACAAGGCATTTTTCTTTCTTATTTTATATATGTTTATAATGCTTAAGTTTATAATAATTCTTTTTCTATTATTTAGTTAAGTTTCAGTATTCAAGTTTCAATATTCTAGTCTAAATTAAAAAGAAAAGATCAACGAAATTTAAGAAGTATAAAACCAAATTTGTGTTTCATGTGATTTTATTCTCATTATCACCTGTATCATTAATGTCATGAACTCAATACTGAGGAAAATTTCTCTTCCATCATTGAGTGGAAAGTTTTATAACTGGACAACACTTGGAAAGCTAAGTAACTTTACAAAGTTAGCTCAGCTTTTTTCAGGGATAAAACATAAATACATATACCCCAGAATTTGAGGCTGCCTCTCTGCTACTCCATACTGCCTCTCATTTCTTGTTAGTAAATATATATGTAACTTGAGAAATGCCTCTTCTTTGAAAATAATTTCCCCATAATATTGAGACAATCTTACATACAAGTTAAAAATATAATTTCTTTAATTCTTTAGTCCATTTCATTAGTCACTTTTTAGATTTAGTTCATTAAAGGTCATCAAAAACTATATAGTCCAATATTCTTATTTCTTTATGGTTCTTCCACATTCTATATGTGTCTGACTCAAATGGTGTTCTTTAGGATATAATTTTCATTCAGTTTGAACATATCCTTGATAAGTCCCTGTTTTCAATTTGTTGAACATATTGGGTGCTCAAGATATTTTTGTTGATGAGATATTGGAAATATTGCTAGACAATGTTTTTGTGACATTCCCAGTCAACCTTTGAAAGGCTAAATTATTTTTTACTCAGTTGCATGGCAAATATCCAGGATGTAAATTATTTTAAACATATTTTGTTAGTCATGAAAAGGCTCTATCTTCAGTTACCATGAAAGCCAGAATCTGCCTTTAAACCTTTGGTCTGTTTGCCTTTAGTTCATATGACAATGAGTAGAGAAATTACATAAAATAGAATGTGATCTGGAACATATATGTACATGAATCACATTGAAAGATACTCTACTTGTTCAGTTTGCTGAGAGATAGTTTCAGTGTCATGTTAATGGGAGGATTGATGTTTTCAGGTCTTTAATACTGTGGACATATAGATTGGTCCAGATGAATGAGATAAAGCAAATGTCTTGCAGCTGCCTGTTATGACCATGGTTATGAAGACAAAGGCATCACATGACTGGAGATCGACAGAAATGTGTCTAGCCTGCTAATTACCATTGGGGAGATAGAAAACAGAATCTTGTGCAAACCAGATAAGTCACAACTAGATAGTAAAGAAGTGTTTACTCACCATTTAGCATCATTTTAGAAATGATTTGCTTGTTTTCACCTGGAATTTTAAAATATGTACAACCTAAATGACATGCAACATGGTGTCAGGAGTCAAGAAGAACTGAATTCAAATTTCATTTCAGACACTACAATGACCCTGTCCAAATCACTTAACTTCTGATTGTCTCAGTTTTCTTAAATGGGAATAATAATATCTACCCTCCAGCCCTTACCAAATACTTCCTTTTTTACCTCTCCTTCCCTATTAAAGCAGAAATACTAATAAGGAATATAAATCAGGGTCTAATTTGAAAAGTCTCTCATTTAGCCAGTCAACTAAAGTGCATCAGTGCATTTCACTAAATGCATAGCACAGTTAATTTCCTATCTGGCATTATAATGAGTTCTCCAGTATTCCATTTAGCTGTTGTCTTTCAGTTGTTTTCAGTCACCTCCAACTCTTGTTGATCCCTTTTGGGGATTTTCTTGACAAAGACGCTAAAGCAGTTTGATGCTTCCTTCTCTACCTCATTTTTTACTGATGAAGAAACTGAGTTGAATAGACTTAAGTGGCTTCCCAGAGTCACACAGCAAGTAAGTTCCTGAGGCCAGATTTGAACTTAGGTTTTCCACTGTACCAACTACCTGTCCTTCCATTGAGCAGTCATCCTAAATAACAAAGAGGGACATTTCTTTATCTTTACAGTCTTCACATTCAATGACCATGTGGGTCCATTTTCAGTATGATTTTATCTGTTGCTTTTATCTTTCACACTCCTATATCAGCTTTAGGTGAATTGATTGCACTGGGAAAAAATGAACTATTTGGAATGATATTAAGTTACAAAATCTTTGAGGCTAGGAGTTCTTTGATAGGTTATTAATATTAAGGGTTTTCTATTAGCCATGTTCTCTGAGTTGCAGAGAAAAAATTATATTGGACATGCTTAAAATTATCTTTCCCATTATTAAATTAACATGTGCCCATTACTGATAGAGTGATCTGTGTAATTCCCTTAGATAGCTCATCTTTTACCTAATGCATGGAAAATGGGATTATTTTGAGAGTTGTTCCACAATTACCTACCATTTATTTTGAGTTTCTCGTGGCATTAAGCATTCACATCCAAAAATCATCTTACAGAGATTTGGCTATGTGATTTTAAATCTCAAGTCCAAAATCTGGGCCTCATTTTTTCTGTGGCCTTCTATTCTGTTTCGTGAGGCATCTGTCAACTCATTTCAATTTATTCCTCTTCTTTGATTATACATTCTGTCTTCTGGTTAGCAGATATCTTCCTCCATAGAATTATATTATCTGTACTCATGCGCCTTTTGCTAAATAAAAGATAGGCATTATTATTGAATTCATTGAATACCATCTTGATTGATTAACTTCTTGGAGCTTAGATCTCAGATCCAGAATTAGATGGTGTTCTAAGGGTTTGATATTTGATTCATCATTACTTAAAAATTTTATCAGTATTCTCATTATTGAATTGCACAGTGGGCTCTTCTGGTTTGCTAGCCCAAAGATCAGGAACTTCTCTACTGGTATTCCATGTACTCAGTATGAAAATATTGAAATATTTTTGAATTCAATAGTTATAAGCATACACAGAAAATAACTATCTCTTTGAGTAGATTATTTCTGCTTATCTGTGAGGAAATTTCAGCACAGAGGAAAAATAAATGACTTGGTTTTTGATTTCACAGTGATCTACTTCAAGAACATTCACTTTCATGGCACCCTCTTGACA